>NC_090932.1:1088078337-1088381367 GCF_040938575.1 Ambystoma mexicanum
ACTGTCTCCAGATCAAAAACTGGTTTCCATGCGTCATTCGATGGGTAAATCATCAATGCATCCGAAGCCATGTCTTCCTCCCCAATATCAAAAAGTTTAGAGTAATAGTCAAACCATTTGGCCTCTGGGATTGCATTAAGCTGATCAGCCATCAATGTGTTATCAAGGCTGGAAACCGAAGCCCAAAAAGCCCTCACATCTCGTTTTATTAGTACTGCAAGCATATACTGTGCGTCATTTTGAATCATAGTAATTTTTCTATGCTTACAGTAATTTTTGTATTTTTGACGAATGGTTTTAATTTTTGTTGTTTTATCTGCCCAATCCATATCTAGGGCTTGGACATCCCTAATAAGTTTCTTAGTAAGGGCCTTAACATTGGCCAATTGTTGGTCGAAACTATGGTTGTGAAATTTTTTGGAGACTCCTTTCCTTAGCTGGCCATAAATACTACTCTGTAAGACATTGAGAAAACTATCAAAAGAAGAGGTGTTAAAGACTGCTATTTTCCAGCAGAGCGAGGTGTGGTTAAGGGAAGAGATCAGTTTGTTATTAAGAACACTGATGTTAAAAGGAGACCACCTTATCCCTGTCCCTTGACTAACAGTATAAAGCTGAGTGGGTCCACCCTCCGGCAGAAGCTTGGTGAAAAAGGGGCATAGAAATTGAACCCGGAGAATACCATGGTCGCTCCATGAGTTGAAGGACACCTCGACATTAGAAGAAAATGGAATCAGGGAATGGTCGACAAAGACGTAGTCTAAGGTGGAAGATGAGGACGATCTACGCCAGGTTGGGCAGGAAGGATTAGTAGCATCATAATGGCTGTTAAGACAAGTTAGGCCAATTGAATCCAAAGCCAGATTCCAAGATCGGCCCCATGTAAGTTTTAGTCCTATACGTGGGTCGTCTTCCATAACCAAGCCCAGGTCATCATAATTGGATTCCAGACAAAGAGTGCAGTCTGAATTTAGATCGCCCGCCAAAATGAGTTTGCCCATGGGGTGCAGATATCTCCAGGCAAGGATTGTATCAGTTAACTTCTCCAGAAACAATTCGAGAGGAGAGATTCCCATATGCCAGTAAACATTGACCAAGAGAAAGTAACAATTAGAATCCGGAAAAAACACCTCTAAGGCCATAAAGCCAAAAGGTGTATCCGAAAGCTCCTTAGCAACAGAGCCGAAGGAGGTTCTTACCCCTATAATGAGTCCCCCCGATGCGCGGCCTCCCAGGCTAGGTTTGGCACATTGAGAGAAAATATCGAATCCATCAAGAACTGGAGTTGAAAGTAGCCAAGTTTCTTGGAGAAAAAAACAATGCGAAGCCTTAATCACGGCAACCGTTTCTAGGTTCGTGAACAAATGGGAATTACCTCTAGAGTTCCAAGAAAAAAAACTGAAGCTATTTAGAGGGCGGGCCTTCGAAGAGGATTCTGATTTAACGGGAATTAAATCATTTCCATAAGCCTGCGGTGACATGTGCCCAGCTCGCGGAGTCTCCATTAGATTTGGGCAAAAAATGCCTCCGTTGGGGTGGGGGAGTTCTTTCTGGATGGTAGACCATTGTAAGATTACCTCTATATTCAGCCCCCTCTCCTTTATTTTTGGCAAATTGAGAAGAGTCCACTATTTTTGCTTCAAATCCTAGTTGCTTCAACCCTTCCATATGCCCCATGATCAAATTTAAAACTACCTTCGATCTAAGAATAATATTACTAACATCTACCCGATCATGGAAAGGGAATAAAATGCAATCTATGTCATAGCTAGAGATAAGCGAAAGCGAAGGAAGTTGGTGAAAGATTTTAAGTATGGTACCACGATTTAAACAGATTGGCATATCTTCGCCCCAAAGACTGGAAAGCTGTATAACATCACCAGAAACTTTTGTTGTAGCAGAGACAGGTAAGGACTCAGTAATTTTTTTGGTAAAGTGACCAAGGGGGTCAGCCACCAGATCACAACCCCTTGCCCCTCTTAGTATAGTCCTATTATGGTTGACATTTGGCCCCAGTGGAAATCTTTCCCAAGATTTGGAAACGTTCTTATTATGGGCAAAGTCAAACCCAGAGGGGACCGCTTCTCGAGCCGCAGACATACGCATATTTGAGATGCTAAGAGAAGCAAGGTTAAAAGGGGGGAGAGTCGATAAGACATTGTCTGATCGATCTGTCATATCTCCATCCCTCTTAATGCAGTCCATATTAACAGGGGGCTCCTCAGGAGCAGACAAGAATGCCGGGTCAGAAGGAGAGAGCCGAGTAGTAGGAACCTCGTCCTGTGACAAGCTTACGTTGGAATTAGACACTGTCACCTTGCTGATCTTGGGAACAAGTAGTGACTGAAATAAATGTTTAACCATATCAATGTTAACCATATTAACAGTCGGCGTAGTTAGAGAAGTGTCCGGATGATTCAGGCTTTTTCCAGAAGTAGACTCCAGAGAAGTAGAGGGGAGAATTGCTTCTGGGGCAGAGTCCATAGCCTCCGCTGCAACAATATCAGTAGGCAGTGTTACAGGGTTGGTACTAGTGGATGCTGGTACGGTAAGAGGTGTTATCCGAATGCTAGAAACTGCAATTTCACCAGTACCAACAGTCCTTGGCCCCGCATCTATAGAAGCAGAGGTATTAATCAACATACCCACCGCATCCGTTAAAACAGATGCAGGTGGTAAAATAGGTGGAGCATTGGTGGTATCTGGAGTGGTCACATGAATGGCAGAGGGGATTGGTTCAACAGAGTTATCAGTCCCCTGTGGAACTGCAACAGTGGTTGAAGGGACTAAAGAGTTTGCCATAAAGAGGTTTTTGAAAAATTGATTAGTATACGAAGTAATCTTTTTGACATTCTTCTGATTTTTTGTTTTCTTCATTTGTTGGCTCATTTTCCTTTTCTTTCCTAGACAGGGGAGGACTTTTGGACAGGAATTTTCCTCTGGGGGCTCAGAGGAAATTGCTGCGATTTCTGGAGTTAGGATAATCATGTTTTCTCCTAAGGATGCGATATGGTCACCTTTAGAACGGACGGCCGACTCTGCAGTCCCACCTGCACATGAACGATCTTGTATAGAGAGTTTGAGGGATACCCTTGGCAGATCCTCCTGTACTTTGTCCTCTCCTCTTTCCGTAGAGAATACAGTCGGGACACTGGGAAGTATATCTGTAGGGTCGTCAGCCTCTCGCAAACCATCAAAGGCAGGTCGGGGAGTCATAGAGGAAGAGCCCCGGGAGTCAAGATCTAGTGGTTGGAGAACCAGAAGACCCGGGGCCGCATTGGGGACCACCCCTAAAGTAGTTGCCGTAGTCCCCGTAGGCCCCTGATGTAAATCGTGTATAGGGGCCAAAGGTGGATTGAAGGAGGTAGGATCAAGACCTTGAGTGTTCAAAAATTGATTTTCTTCTTTTATAATTTTTACTAAATCTTCAAATCTATCTAGGCCCTCCAGCCTAGAATATATTTCAGAAAGTATACGTGAATGGGATGTAACCTCTGACCAGATGTTATCATAGAGACTCACAAAGGAACTCAGAACCATATTCAACGCAGAGATAGTTGGATGGGAGAGTTTAATTCTATCATCAACATCTTTAAGGGTATGATGTAGAATAGACTCACTGGGCGGATCAGTTTTGAAGTCTGGAAGAAGACCTCTTTCTTTTAACCAGTTTTGTTTTTCAGTATACTCGTCAATAAAGTTAGTGAGATCTGAAGGGGAACCTGCCCATGATTCATCACAAATTTGTTGTGTTACATTATTTGTTTTGTTAAGATGGGAGTCCAAGTGGCTATCAGCAATTGCCTTATCTGCACATTCTATGATACTGATATCGTCAATATCCTGGACTGAGAGATCTTCAATATCCAGTTTCTTAGCTACGTTAATTAAGTTAGTGTGGGCCGGGGTATGTACTGGAGGAAGAGGGTAAGGAGATTTAGCCAGAGTGCTAGAAACAGATTTCTTACCAAAAAAATGTGTGATGTTTTTCCCCTGGATTGGATTACCCTGGGTACCTAGATTAATTTTTATTTTTGATATTGAGTTACGGGGCTTGTTGAGAGGGGTTTTGAACGGCAAAGGGATCCCATTAGGGGAGAAGGGAGTTCCCACCACACTAGTAGAAAGGTTAACGTGAGAAGAAGATGTGTGCTTAATATCACTGAGTAATACTTTGGATCCTAAAGAGGGTTGAGTGTGAGAGATAACAACGCTCCCACTGTCCTTCTTCTCTAATAGTTGTGATACAGTAACTTCTGATTCATCCACCATGACTGGGGGTATGGGCATACTAGGATTCAGTGAGGCAATCATTGGAAGAGGGATATTAGGCAAAGGGTTGTTGTCATATGCCATGTTGCTTTTTGTCTTTGAGAAACTGACCCCGACCAAAAGATTGGAGGCAAGAGTAGCAGCTAGACGTTCTTCCTGAGTATCTATAGAAATGTCATGTATTCCATTGAAAATACAGTTATTATGAGCTGTGTTACGTAAAGTGATACCCATAGCATTGCAAACCTCAGACCTCTCTCTCACATGAATTTGGGCCTGGGCTATGTCCCTTAAAAGGAGAGGGTTATAATGGGCCTGAAGTGGAGCATCATCAGAACTCCCCATAGCAATAGGAATGGGGGTTTCTGGCACAATAACTGTAGATGGCATGGAGGGCATACTGACAATGGGCGAAGGGGACAAAGGAGGTGAGACCTCCATAGCAGTCTGACTTCTAAGTCCCTTACGTGTCATTCAGATAAAACCTCAACCTGACAGTAGGCAGAATGAGAAAGAAAATAAAAGTTATGTCAGAGAAGGTACCCAGAAATACACTGAAAATAAGCCTAGATGTCAGGGGAAGTTAGACATAGAGACACACAGCAAAAAAATACTAGGCAATTTTTAAATTTTAAAAATGCAAGTGTTAGAGTATGGCACAAATAGCGAAAATCAAACTCTGAAAGACCAGTACATTGTCTAAAAACCCTATGAAGTATATATGTAACCTAGCATTAAGAGCGAAAAATAAAAAGCAATGTTACACACTCAATTAAATAAAAGTTTTAGTAAATGAGTTGTGTCGGCGTAATAGTCATTTTCTGGGAAGGGAACGCCCGACGGCTTGTGGAGCTGCCAGAGTCCGACTCTCCACCCCAAACCCTCGTAGTAAAAATACAACTTCAATTGGGTTGGCTTGGGAAGGCCCAGAACAGTGTACTCACAGATCACAGCCAAACAGCAAAACAGTATCTCCAGCCCTTACAGTCTCCAGGGCTTAACGCCGCAAGGGCGGCTGTGCCGGCAACTTGTGCAGGCTGGCAGTCACGTGCTGTGTCACGTGTTCAGGAAGGGGTCCGCCCCCTCCAGGAAGCAGAATGGGCTGCAAGAGCTCTGCTCGCAGTGCAGCTGTGAGGGATGGACCTTGCAAGCACGAGCGTTCGTAGGAGAAATGAAACGCTCCTTCCAATCAGCAGAAAATACGCCGCAAGGGCGGCTGTGCCGGCAACTTGTGCAGGCTGGCAGTCACGTGCTGTGTCACGTGTTCAGGAAGGGGTCCGCCCCCTCCAGGAAGCAGAATGGGCTGCAAGAGCTCTGCTCGCAGTGCAGCTGTGAGGGATGGACCTTGCAAGCACGAGCGTTCGTAGGAGAAATGAAACGCTCCTTCCAATCAGCAGAAAATACGCCGCAAGGGCGGCTGTGCCGGCAACTTGTGCAGGCTGGCAGTCACGTGCTGTGTCACGTGTTCAGGAAGGGGTCTGCCCCCTCCAGGAAGCAGAATGGGCTGCAAGAGCTCTGCTCGCAGTGCAGCTGTGAGGGATGGACCTTGCAAGCACGAGCGTTCGTAGGAGAAATGAAACGCTCCTTCCAATCAGCAGAAAATACGCCGCAAGGGCGGCTGTGCCGGCAACTTGTGCAGGCTGGCAGTCACGTGCTGTGTCACGTGTTCAGGAAGGGGTCCGCCCCCTCCAGGAAGCAGAATGGGCTGCAAGAGCTCTGCTCGCAGTGCAGCTGTGAGGGATGGACCTTGCAAGCACGAGCGTTCGTAGGAGAAATGAAACGCTCCTTCCAATCAGCAGAAAATACTGATGGGGGGGCTGAGGGCTGAGGGCTGAGTGTTGCATGAGGTGGGGCCCTCCATTTGGGGTGGGGGGGGTTGAGGGCCACCCCCGTTGTGGTACATCATTCGCGGCCAATTTAGGGTGGCCCTCAGCCCCCCTAAAAAGCAGCCTATGAATTTGTATTTTGTTTTTTGTTTACCCAACTTTGCTTGGTGCAGATGGCCACATTAGTGTGGCTATCTGCCCCCAGGGTGCCCAAACCCTACTGCCCCATCTATTGGGGGTCCTGCCCCACCTTTTGTGGTGGCCCTCTCCCCCCTCACCCCAAATGGAAGTGGGGTGTCCCTTTCTACTTCAGTTGGGGGGCATCCCTCCCCCCCTTTCATTCAATAAAAAATCCATGGTGGCTATTGGCCCCCCACTCCCACCCCTTCCCCCACCCCCTTTCCACATCATTTCCATTTTTTTTTGTTCATTCCCCTGGGGCAGATGGTCAGCCATCTGCCCCAGGGTTCTCATGCATGTGCCCCCATGCTTTGGGGGCCGGGAGGGGGGAGAGGGCTTCTTACTTGAGGCAGCCCCCTCCCCCCCTCACAAACGGATCCATGGTGGTCTAGTGGATTGCTGGTCACGGATCGAGCGCTCTGCGCCGATCCGTGACCAGCAATGCCTCATATATGTGGTGTCCTTGGAAAGGGGGGAACCCCCCCTTTTCAAGGACACCATTTTTTACAAAATCCCTGGTGGTCTAGTGGGCCCCAGGGCCCCAAACCCCCTCCCACCTCCCCCTTCCCTCTGATTTTTTTTTCCTCCCCACCCGTATTCACCCCGGGGGGCAGTGATCATCTGCCCCCAGGGGTCTCTGCCGCTGTGGCCCCATGCCTTGGGGCCACGGGGGAGGGGGGCCGCTTACCTAGTAAGCAGCCCCCTCCTCCCCCTGCATCACAAACGGATCTGTATTGATCCGGTGGCATTGCTGCCCGCGGATCGCGCGCCCCGTGCCCGATCCGCGGGCAGCAATGCCACACAATGTGTATCGTTGTAAAGGGGAGAATCTCCCCTTTCCAAAGATACCCGCCTCAATCTCAGGCTTGAAATACAGCTGGAGATCGAGGCGGACAAAGAAGGTCTCTTACCTTCTCTCTTCCCCCCAGCAGCCGAAAATGGCTGCTGCGGGGAATTTACTTTCAGTTTCACGCCGACGTGCGTTACGCACGCCGACGTGAAACTGAAGGTAATCCAGCCCCCTGGCAGTGAGCGGGGACCTCCCCTCACATAGCCCGGGGGTTGGATTACAGTTTTGAGCGATCCCTGCTTTGCAGGGATCGCTCAAAACAAGGTGCCGAAAAGGACAAGCTATCTCGTCCTTGGCACTGCGTGTGCACTGTCAAGGACAAGATACCTCGCCCTTGGCACTTAAAGGGTTAACAGTGTTATTGTTCTTATATACTTGTAGGTTAACATCACCGATTCAAGTAATCCCCTGATCCCGAGGTCAACAAAGGACAAGGTCTACATGACCCTAACATGTAGCCTGCATGCATGTTGGACATTAACTCTCCTACAAAGGTTGAAGAGGTTAAGTTAGAACAAGAGAACACAAGTCGGCCATTTTAGGCCACGGGGTGACTTTGCACGAATAACTAAAATGGCGGCTTTGACCTAAAATGGAGGCTCGATTAACTTAAGTTTACGACCTTGTAATGCAGATTTTCTCGCAGAGCGACTGGGCATAGGCCAACATATACAATGAGGACGAAACAATACTATGAGTTTTAACAAACCCTCCTTTTGGCCTATGCCAAGCGCTAAGCTACCTTCAATCACTTTGCGACTAACCCCACATTTCAATGTCTATACACCCCGAATCATTATCAGACATATCTATTGCCATTAGATCAGACACTAGAGTTTCTTTCAACACGTACTCCTTGGAAACCTTATCTGGGGCGTATATTCTATGCCCTAATACACTTGTTGCTTGTGCGCAACACCCCCCTAATACCGAACATATACCAGGGAGACACTGTATACAACAACAAAGGAATAGAAAACTACCCAAGATAATCAGCAGGGCCGAAAACAACTTCCATCCCCATGACCGTAGGAGGTCCCAAAACCATGTACTAAGTTCCCAGGTTCCCTCAGGAACATGTACTTCCGAACTAAGAACATGTAGATTTTGGATCACCCTAATGATTGTTGGAGAGGAGTCTGGTACGTAAACGCAGCAAGTGGACCCCACCAATTTACATACTCCTCCACGCTCTGCCAGAATGAGATCTAATGCCATCCGGTTCTGAAGAGCTACTAATCTTATCGCTTTCTGTTCTAACGTCATATAATAGAGTATATCAGTGGTCCGGTTGATGGTTCTCTCCAGTACTCTCGCTAGTCCCCTGATATCTTCTGAATTCGTAATTTGCCCAAAAAATGGCACAAAGGATTTCATGATGTCTCCTAGAGTTTGCGCTGGAGTATCCCCCTTCACACTTCGTCGCGGACGAGTCTTCGAAATTTCTGCAGTACTAGCAATAAATACCCCAGGTAACAGAATCCCTAAATAGCAGGTTCCTTGCCAATCCCTGAGCAACCATGGAAATGCCACATTACCGCAAACGAAATAGACAGGTTCACCTACGTACAGAGGTCTGTTCTCACTAGTCAAATTCGCAACGTTGGCGCATTTTCTAAAATTACCCATTGACCGTGTTCCATTCCTCTGCATGCAGAAGGAAACTGAATCAGGTCTATGGTTAACAGAATAAGATGGAGGCGTGGCATTCTTATTGCCTATATGAGCCATTTTGAAAGAGATCAAAGACTGAAAAGGACGAGACAATCTATCAGAGGGCCTAACAGAAGCAACGTTTGGCTTACTCCTATTTGTAAAAAGCGAGCATCCCAGGGGCATCAAAACGCATTTTTCAAAACTATTTCAATTTGTACCATCAACATTCCCTGAGATGCTGTCATTCCATCGGCCAAAGAATAGTGCTCTAAGAGAAGCATAACAAGCAGTTGTCAAAGGTAAAGGATGAATGTAACAACCTAGCCCCTCATCCCCATGTTGCGGTAGATGTGAACACACCCAGCAGTTGGTCCTATTCAAAATTGCATGAATGGCATTCATTATTAACAAAAGAGTATTATTCTGATAATTCCGTCTATGCGAAGAATCTCTAGGCGACAAGGTATGCAATTGCACGGAAGGAGTGGGGAAAAACAGATAGATTTTCAACAGGTAAAAAGTCCTCTAGCGGATATGCTTCCTCCAGATACCATAACCCAAAACCAATAGTTACTACAAACCCAGTTATTATTACTAAAAGGCAACAATACATTTTCGGGGTCCCCTTACACGCTTGATCATTGTCTCTGCTAGCCACATATTTATCTAAGAGTTCAGTGCGAGCGGTAGCGGGTGCAGGCATCGTCGTCTTCAATCGAAAAACACCAATTGTTCGTTTGCTGGCGACTCTAGTCGCGCGTCTTCTTAATGTCTTTCCCACAACCCTTAGCCAACAGAATCCTTTCGTACAGTCGGGCCAAAAGGCAAACCCTCAAATGATTTCCTCGATCACACAGTCAAACCGTGCCGTACGTCTATCTTCTCGGACGTAAATTATATTTCACAATTTCTGATGCTGAAGGATCTGAGAAAAGTATGTCATCACTTCCCACTGGAGGTGGCGAGTGAACAGAAATGGGATCAGAAAATGATTGATCCGGAAGTACCACTGTTGGAGAGTGCGGAGACAAGATGGCCGTATTGTCCGGCCTTACGAACTCTGGAACGGTCTCCGATACTCTCTTGTCGATTGTTGCTGTTTCGGGCACGTTGGTTACAGCGTTGGAAAGGGATTCTGTGTCTTCTGTATCGTATGGCACGGGCTGCGGGATCCGTTTGGTGTGTGTCGCGTGGATCCAGGTCTTTCGCCCTGCTACCCCCACAGCTGTCTGGGTGACTAGCAGGACCTTGTAGGGACCCCTCCACCGAGGTGCAAGGCAAGACGATGTTTCAAAAACTTTCGTGAGGATCCAGTCCCCTGGTCGTAGACTGTGACCGGGAACCTCGTATCGTACAGGTAATGCCTCTCGCACCTGGTGATAAATTGAAAATAGATTTTTAGTCAACTGGTTACAGTAATCTGAAAGAAGCACATTCTCTATATCCCGCAATGAGTGACTCTTTGGCATACCCCAAATATTAGCAGGTCTTCCCATTACCAGCTTAAAGGGAGAGAGCCCAGTCTTAGTTTGAGGGGTTGTTCTCATTGACAGCAACATGATCGGTAAGGTGTCCGGCCATTTTAACTTGGTGCCGGCACACGTCATAGCGAGCTTGTTCTTTATTTTTTTTATTTTTTCAAATTTGTTTATTGGCATTTATTAATTAACGCATTTGTAGGACAATATATGCCAAGGTACAAGGATGTTGAGTGTTAATGAGGAAAGACAATAACAAACAAACCATAAAACATTAACTTTCTCCCAGTGATTCTGCGTGCTGAGTTGGGTTGGTGTCGCCAGTTGGGCCAGGGGGGAAGAGTTCCAGGCGGTTTGGAGTGAGGGGGAAGGAAAAGGAGGGAAACAGCTTAAAAACTGGCGGACTATGGTCTCAGGTCCATTTTGCGGTTGGCTCTCGTTAATTCACGGAGGCTTGTCATCAGAGGGATAAAACAGGGAGTCTGTAAGTTCCTTCCAAGCTTCCAGGGACGAACTAGATTCATCTGTCGATCTAGTTACACTTTCCTCCCATGTTGAGGTTTCTGCTCGCACCCAGCGTTTCAACTCAGAGTGCCAGCATTTCTGTTGGGGCCCTGCTGCCTTCTTCCAAGACATTGCCATGGCCCTTTTTGCCAGTATACACATGATGTCCATTAGTTTGGTGAAATGCTTGAGTTTGGCCGGCCTGGTATACGTGCCCAGTAGGCATTCCTCCGGGGTCCACTTGTATCCAGTCGCTCCCATGTTGTTGCTTGTCTGTTGAATGGTGGTCCACAAGGATTGCGTTTTAGTGCACTGCCAGAACACATGGATCAAGTCTGCATTATTCTATCCGCACCATGTGCAGGCGAGCTTGTTCTTTATAATGCTCTTGTGCCTTTCCACTAATCCGGCACTTTGGGCATGTCTGGCCGAATGGAACCGTTTATCAATCTGCAATCCTTTGCATATTTGTAGGATTACGGCAGCGATAAAGTGTTGCCCATTATCTGACCTGATGACTCTCGGCAGCTTGAACCTAGGAAAGAACTCCTTTAACAGAGGAGATCATCTACATACTGTAGTAACGTGCAAGTAGTAGGCAACTCGAGAGTATCAAGTTGCTCTTTCAATGCTCTACTATAAATACTTGAACTCTCAGTGTACCCTTGTGGTGCACGAGTGAATGTGAACGAGCGTCCACCTAGGGTAAACACGAAAAAATACCTACTATCCCAATTTATAGGAATACTAAAAAACACATGTTTAAGGTCAACAACGCTAAAGTTAGTGGCAGAAGCCGGAATCATAGTTAGTATCGTGGTAACATCGGGTATAATGGGAAATTGAGGAGCCACAATTTTGTTAATAGCACGCAAATCAACTACAAATTGAAAAGGAATCGCATTATCACCTTTTTTATATACTGGCAAAATCGGGCTATTACACACACTACCTGTAATTTCCTCAATTACTCCACGATGTACAAAATCAGAAACTATACATTTCAAAGCCTGTTCGACTTCAACTGAGATCTTATATTGCGGGATGCGAGGCAATTTTACTCGATGTTTCAGAATAATTTTAACAGGTTCAATTTGAAGAATGCCCATATCATTATCATCAATTGCCCATAAGCATTCCGGAATGTTACTGAATTCTGGCGGTAAAGGTCGAGTCAAAAACTCAGGCGAGTGATTGCTGAGGTGAAATTGTTAACCGAACTCCGTTCGGGGAGCAATGTATTACTGCATTCAATTCCTTCAACAAATTCAACTCCAGCAAATTCTCCCCACAGTTCGTAGTAAGTAGAAATGGACACTGCTCAGTAAAGGGACCCAGTGTTATCGGTACTGGCAAAGAGACCGGACAAACTACAGGTGTGCCTGAAAACCCTACAGAAATGTCAGATTGCCCTGACAGGGGAATGTTTGGAACCCGTGAATGGTCAATGGAACACTTTTGTGCTCCCGTATCTACTAAAAATAGATGCTTCCTATTTCCCACCGCCATCTCAACGTAGGGGCCTTTCTGATGAACGGGAATAGGCGTTGGTTCCAAATCCTGTTTCGGGCAATCCTAATGAAATAGAATGTCATCAAATGGAAGCTCTTCAGAGAGGTACGCGGCAGAAGGGTGATCAAAAATGTTTCTATTATGCACATTCGATACTTGTTTATCCTGTGAAGGAGGTTGCTGTGATTCTTGTTGCAAACTGACCTCTGCCAGGGCCCCCTGCACCTGGGCGACCTCTGGATCGTCTACCCATGTTCCCAAATGACCTTTGCTGCAAGGTCAGACATTGTGCGCGCCAGTGACCTTCCTGTCAACAATAGGCACACTGGTTAATGGTTACCGGCGCCAGGGGCGTACTTCCCTGTGGAATGTATTGACCTCTAAATTGATTACCTCCTCTAGAGTTTCTAACAATCTGTTGCAATAGTACTTTTGTTTTTAGGTCACCCTTTTTTTTCTTTTCATTATTTACACAATTTTCATAGTACTGAGCCATGTGCAGTACTTCTGATTGAGCCTGCCAAGCGCTTTCGGAGGACATAATCTGTAACTGGATGTCAGGCAGCAATCCACGTACAAATTTGTCGACAAACAGACTTTTCCCTGACTCTGTGCCTATGTCTTGTCCACTGAAATCTGAAAATACCTGTTCAAACCGATTGAAGAACTCGGTAGCACCCTCAGACTTTCCTTGGACACAGGCCGTAAGCTTGTCCCAAATTATTCTTTTTTCAGGAACTATAGTTTTTAATTTTACAATAATCCTATCAGGCAAAGTTAATATCACTTGAGGCGGTCGCTCGCCAGCTGGTCTTTTTCTGTCGAGCCTAACCATGTTATCCCATGTATCCCCTAACCCAGGTACATCATCTACAGTCCTAATCTGTTTCCATAAATCAACTGGCAGGAGTACGGGAAATAATAAATCGATATCACTTAAGGTGAATACCGATGATTCTAAGACCGACTCTATTTCTTTATAGAACCCCGTCGGATTCTTTCTTATATCAGGAATAGATTGCTTTATGGTGTTCACTTCCTGTCTTGAGGACAGGACGTGAACAAACTGCGATACATAATGTGCAGGAATGTCCACAGCAAGTATACCTCGTGCAGCATCGGCCGCAATCTCAACCTTTGGGACAAATGTCAGAGGGACCTCTCTCATAGGCAACTGAGAAGTAGGCAGCTCTGAACGCTTACGGAGCAGCAGAGCCAAATCAAGCGCTAAGGCAGTCGAAGAGGTATCCATCGAAAAGGCTCTCTTATAAACACTCAACAATTCTGCGGGACAACAAATCTTTCTTTTTACACATTTATTCTGCAGGTATTCTACCATAACCTGAATCACTTTCTTTTGCATTTCTAACGTATACTGACCATATGTGTCATATACTTCATCTGGAGTTATCGACATATCCGAAATCCATGTTATCGCATCCTTTGTACAAATTCGTGCTTCCTCACCTATCAATTCATGGCGAGGAGAAAACCGTTTCTGTAAGAACATAGTACCTAAACTATCATCATCTACTTCTTCATTCTGTAACTCTTCCAACTCCTTCTTATACCCAAAAATCCTCTTGACATGCTCATATACTTTCTCCGTAGTATCTCTAGACAACACTAAGGCGTTCAAATCCCGTAACCCTTGCGGGAGATCTACATTGTTTAATCTATTCCACATTATACTCAATTGAATTCCTAACCCTTCAATAAAAACATTTTTCTCAGGAATACTTTTTACATTTTCGAGTGTGGAAAAAACATCCGCTTGTTCACCCTTCTCCATACAATGTTTAGCCCAAGCAATCAATTAATTCTTTTTATCTTGGGACACAGTATTACGAGTCACAACCCTTGATCCCGCTCCCTGGTCTACTACAAGCGATACGGAATCACTTGGAAGAGGAAGAGTAGGCACATTCTGAATGTCAACAGGTGTAGGCAAGGGGGCAGGCAAAGGAGCGGCGGCTGGAGGAACAACAGGAAGAACAGCAGGGAGGACCGGAGGAACTATAGGGGGAGAATAACAACAGGAAGGGGCAGAGCACCAGGAGGAGGGACATACAGAGGTGGTGCAGAGGCACCGGGCCTTCGTTCATGCAAAAGTTTGTTAATCAATTCATCAGACGTATGAAAATCTTTCAAAGGGTAGATTTTCTGAATGCCTAATTGAAACGCTCTGTCCGTATTCCTAACTGATTCCAATTGCTTATTTTGATCATATAACCGTGCCTTTTCAACACTTGTCATATGTTGACGCATATGCTTCTCTCTACTCTTTTGTTGCTGCAAAGCTTCTGTTTTCCAACTGTGCAATGCGTCAAATGCTGGTCTAGCCTTTTTCTTTACCAATACAGACCCTAAATATTCTATACGAGGGATTTCAAAGCTACCATTGGTTGGCCACTGAAGATTAGAATTATGTCTGGTCTGTCTGTGCCAAATGTCATTAAATGCTATACTACCAAAGCCTTTCTTACAGTACATAGTACATGCCGGCGACCCCTCCTGTGGTGCGGGATGGCTATCTTCCAAAGATTGTCTGTCGCTGTGGAATAATGCCCTGAAGCAGGCAGACAATTTCCCAGGCATATCAGAATTCTGGTGTTACCTGGTCAAATAATTGTGCTCACGAGTACAATGCGCCAAATTCAAATTGTCAGGGTTAAATTAAGAATTGGGTCACGATTCACCTGACCAAAGGACTGGGAGGCCCGATCGGGTTACTAAAAACAGTTCTAAGAACCCACGTGTCTGGTGATTTCGGCAAATTTACCCACCTCGATATATGGACCCTCGTCAAGACGTCGTCTCGGGCTACAGCTCACCGTTCAGGGATCGGATCGTGCTGTTCCGCTGAGGAATTCACTTCTCGTCCAGAGGGGCTGTTTTGTTCGCACCATCCGACCCCGGTCCGATAGCCGAGCCAACTTTCAACGAGATGACGTCAATCTTGAGGGTCCCTATTCGGGCGCCATCTGTGGAATCAGAAAATACAATATTAAGGCTTTTACACCATGCAAAGAGAAATACACCAACACAGGCGTGTAAAGATTCCCAGAATCTTTATTGCAATACTGTACAGTTTACAAAACAAAATGCACAAATAGCTATTTGGTCGTCAGTACATCACAGAGACCACCAGCAGGTTCAATGTGAGCAGTGAACAGGAATTGCTAGCTGGACATCAGCGTATTTATACAATTTCTTCATAACGATGTCCAGCCTCCTACAAGTTAATCATGTACTGGGCTAGGGTCGCGCCAGGTTCATTCCTAATTTACATATCTCGTGCATGCGGTTTTTACCTTTTAATACATTTACTAACAAGCACTATTATTCTCTGGGTTTAACTTTACACTCTTTACACATTGCTTTAATGCAGGTCAAACAGATGTTTCGCATAACATGTTTTAACAGTGTTATTGTTCTTATATACTTGTAGGTTACCATCACCGATTCAAGTAATCCCCTGATCCCGAGGTCAACAAAGGACAAGGTCTACATGACCCTAACATGTAGCCTGCAGGCAGGTTGGACATTAACTCTCCTACAAAGGTTGAAGAGGTTAAGTTAGAACAAGAGAACACAGGTCGGCCATTTTAGGCCACGGGGTGACTTTGCACGAATAACTAAAATGGCGGCTTTGACCTAAAATGGAGGCTCGATTAACTTAAGGTTACAACCTTGTAATGCAGATTTTCTCGCAGAGCGACTGGGCATAGGCCAACATATACAATGAGGGCAAAACAATACTATATCAGTTTTAACAGATACAGGTATGATGAATATCGAAACCATTAATGTGAATGAAAGAATGACTGTGATGATGATTGTGGATGAGGGATATAATCATATGTCAAAAACACAGATAGTGGAGCTTCAAGGAGAGGCACCGCAAGATGAAAAGAACTTGTGGAAGCGAAGAGGGTGTTCTTTAAACCCCTCTGAAGCATTGTGGCAACTAGACAGCACTGGTAAACCAGTGATGCCAATAGCATTATTAAGGGAAACCCTAGAGCAATTACACTACCCAGTGCATATAACTAGGGAGAATCTTGCTGTAACCATTGCTGAGGATTGGTTTGTACAAACCTGATGGAACATGTTGCTTTTTTATGGTAAATTGTATTGTTTGCCAACAATTCACAGCGGGGCATACACAGCGCATAGTGAGGGGAGTCATCCCAAGACCTAATGGCCCTTTTCAGCACTTGCATATCGACTAGGTCAACATGACACAAGTTTGCAATGGATATAGATACCTATTAGTCGTAGTATGTCCTTTCTCTAGATCGATAGAGGCAGGTCCATGCATGCACCCAGACTCTACCTGTGCAGCTAAATGCTTATTGAGGGAAGTATTTCCCAGATGGTGAGTGTGCAAAGTGATGAAATCAGATAATGGACCTCACTTTGTTGATATAGTTTTCGAGCAGATCACCTCGTTGCTTGGTATAAAACACAACCTTTCTTCAGTTTATCATCCGCAAGAAAACAGTATCTATGAAAAGCTCAAAAGCCTGTTAAAAGAAAGAATAGCTAAGTTGAAGCTTACTTTGAAAAAAGGGTGGTTGCACTGCCTACCACTGGCATTGTATCTACTGAGGAACCAACCAGATTCTGACCACCATCTTACGCTGCACGAAATTGTGACAGGAAGGCGAATGAGAATACTTTTAATGCCTCCATCCCAAGTTAGAAGTGATGCTCAGCCAACGTCAGAAATTTTAGGACTTGAAATGCAACACTATTTGAATTGTTTAACATCTAGTTTTTCTGTGATTTCAGGACAGTTGCAGAGACAAGGGTATAGGGCAGTACATAATACAGAAGGAGATACTTCAACAACCAAAACTCCTGAATTTCTACATCCAAGAATATACCCAGGAGATAAGGTCCTAATTCATAACCACACAACAAAAAAAGTGGGATGGACCCCGTTTAAATGGTCCTTTCGTTGTTGAGGATGTGACGCCATATGCTGTCAAATTGCCGGGTAGGAGAGCTGGGATCTTCCTGGGAGACATCAAGATATATTCTAGAGAGACCTCTCTGCGAGAAACCCCACCGCGAAGAAGCTACAAACATCAGGGAAGAACCACAACACATGCAGATGAGATCCATGACGAGGAAGAAGGACGTATAACCTGACAAGTGGAAAGAAAAGAACCTACTAGTGGACTGTGGCTCAATTTGGACACTCCCTTTTTAGCTACAAATAAAACGGTAAAAGGATACATTCAAACACTCTGTGCATGTCAGTTTCAGAGTAAAAGAAAATCTGGATTCTTAAAAGGCACACAAACATATTGACTTTGGACTGAGACATACTTAAGCCTTGATAACAAGAAGGATATGCCACATTTTGATTGTGGACCCAGCAATTGAAAGAGGGTACAGTACCCCGATTCATTTTACACAGAGTTCTTGTTTAGTTCTACTCATGGTGCTACCCTGTGATGACCTTTCTAGGTTCGTACTTACGTATCTTGAGTGGTTGTTACGTTCTTATCTTACGTTGGTGGGTAGAACTTGCCGTATTCCATCTTATATCCAAAATCCTGACAATGAAAAACCTATTAGAAGATTGCGCATAATCATCACTGAAGAGTTTTTGAAGTTGCCTGAGTTCAGTGAGGAAAACACAAATGCCTTTATCAACTTACGCAGCACATAGACTTGTCAGTGTAGTGTTCTTTCGTCTAATTGAAGAATACCCGCATCTCATTGGAAGACACACAGACGCGGTAACTTTCCTAAGAGATCCAAGAAATACTGCGAACTTGAATGTGATCCTGGAAGGAATTATCTTCCAGGTGGCAATCTATTCTGAAAGAAATCAAAGAGCTGTGTTGAAACTTTCCTCCGAGGGACAGATTGAGGAAGTGAATAAAGAACAAAACTCTTTGTTCATGCCGACAGGGAAGCAACATGTCATCTGGACTGAAGCAGATTCGAGGCATTGATTGGGAACTAATAAATGAAGCAGATTTCATAGAGGCTCACTGAGGACAATTTTCTTCACGAAAAAGAAACATTTGCATCCTGATTGGTGAAAAAACAGATTCCAGACAGAAATATAAACTCATTCCCTGAATATTCAGAAAGTAGACAATTGATCGAGCACGAATGCTGAATGAAGACAGCAGTATCCACAAACAATCTAAAAATGCAGAGCCATTAAAATTGCTTTTTCCTTCCTTAGCATCAAATGTTCAAGATGGGGAACCAAAGTAGCAATATTGTGTTCGCCCATGAGGACACTTGACATATTGTCCCAGAAGCAGATTCTGCAGGCTTACTTATCACTACATCATCGACACATGTATTATATTCATACTCATACTGCTTTCACTGACAGTGAGAACTACATTCTGTATAGGAGCACATGATGCAAAGATTCCTGTATATGTTTCTGTGCAGAAGGAAAAGGTGAGCATGGCAACTGCAAGGCAGCCTAGACCCTACATAGTCATTCCTCCCTCAAGAAAAAATGGGAAGATACCTGAGCTTGAAATGGATGTTATCAGTAATCAATCACACACAGCACTTGTTTCAAACACTGCTTTTAAATGCCGGAGACAGGGTCGGTGGATCAGGCAAAGCAAGGGGTTCACAATTATCTGGGGTTCAATGATTATCTGGACAGCAAAACACACTTGGGAAATAACATATGGTACTAACACATGAAAGAAGTTGGAAGAAGGATGTCAGATGAAGAATGCTTCATATGTGCACCCCTACCGTACAGTATGGGGAAGTCGAAAATCTTCATAGCTATTGAAATTGATGTCCAAACAGCACATTGGGCCTCATTACGACCCTGGAGGTAGAGGGTTAAGGGCGCCGGTAGAGCTGGCGGCCCCATTAACCCTCTACCGCCTCATTAGGAGGTCTGCTCGCGGGACCAGCTAAGGACGTCTGGGAAAACCAGGTGTCCTTATCGGCACCCGCGAGCATACCAGGATGCTAACAACAGGCCCTTCATTAACAGGCCCGTTGTTAGCATCCTCCCCATTCCCAGTGAGCCCTATTGGGGCTCAAATGGGAATGGGGATGTACCGGGCCCGGGTTCCTTGAATGGGGAAATACCGGGCCCTCCAAGTCAGAATGGCCCGGTATTTCCCCATTCCAGGAATCCGGTACCCGGTATGGGGGTAGCCATGCCGCTAAAAGCGGCAAGGCTCCCTCCATACTCGTAAAGAGGCCCATTGTCTTTCGCAAACAGCACTTTGCAAAACAAGAGGTGAATTTATGGGAAGCTTCTCTCAAATGGGCAACTGAAAAGACAGATCCAGATGAAAATGACTATATACAAGATATAAAGACAAGAAACACAGCCCATACGAAGAATATTGTGATCAGATATGAAAAGCCTGTAGTAAAAAGAGATGGAATAAGATGGGAGGTGAACAAGAAACTGGAGGTTACAGGAAAATCTGCAGAAGAAGCTTGCAGGTGAAAGCACAGAGGTCAAATGAAATTTGGGGAACAGTATTGTCAACAGACGGATGGGAGAAATTAGTGGTGATATGCCGATCCTGGATGGTAACTGATTGTCCTGAGTCCACCATTGTGAATGTACAGGAGATATGGAAGCCATTATGGCCAGAACTTTCTAAACTATTGACAGGGTCGAAGACAGAGGAGGACCCCTGCAAATAGTGCCTTTGGACAGCTCGAAGTTGTGTTTCAGAGGGACTGGTACAAGAAAAGTTGGAGAAAATCAAAAGTGTGATCAAATCTTTGATACATCAGGAATGGTGCATGGGACAGAAGTAATTATGGGTCATTTTTAGACTTGCGGATCCAAAGCCTGCATCAGATTGCCAAAAGATTGGGGATGAATCTGCACATTGGTGATTGTCCATGTTCCTGCATTGGTGATACCTAAAGGTGACCTGAGCATTGATAGTTTTCCAAAAGCAGATGCTCATCTAAGAAAGAAGAGATCTGTGGAACTGATAAATCGAATGAAGAGAGAGAACAACTTTTCAGCTAAATCAATAGAAGCATTTGATGCTATGCCATATGAACATAGACTGTTCAGCCAGACTTCTTCAGTGTTCACAGTGATCTTTATGCCAAGGATACAGGTTGGAGCAAATACCAAGTGGCTTCAGATCACCAGATGGGAACTGCTACAGACTATTAATACTACCATAAAGGGATTCAATGCAATCAGAGAAGAGCTGAAAGCTGTAAAATTGATGACCCTCCAGAACAGATACATCCTGGACATGATCACAGCGATGGATGGAGGTGTTTGTGCCAAAATTGGAGAATCATGTTTCAGATTTATGCCTTCTCATGATGATGAAAATGGAACATTGATAGAGACCATAGACATGCTAACGAAGCTCCATGGCCAGATGATAGAAGAGGTCGAAGACAATGCTGATGACAGCTGGTTTGGAATACTCTTCTCATGGGTTCCACAATGGATGGCAGATATGTTAACATTTTAGGAGCTTTCTTATTATTAGTGATGTTTAGATTCTGTGTGATCAAGATAATAATCTCACAATGCAAGACGACAGCAAAGAAAGCCATAGGGATTAACATCATGATTGATGTTGAACCAGGATGGAAGCCTAAAGATCTGACTGATGAAAAAATCAGAGAGTTTGTGAAGGCTAGTATCCATGAACCTGAGGGAACAAAGTTCCTGTATCCAAAGGACCATAAGAAATATGTGGTAAAATGGATCTATTACAGTCCAAGTGGACAGTGCATGCTCATGACATGGAATTAAAAAGCGCATGTAAAATCAGCTGGATGCCTGAAGGGAGTCATACAAATATGGATTCCTAAGAAGCGTTTCTTCAGACCAAGATGTCTGGATGTGGAAGATGATGTGAGAGTGGTCAATAAATCACCCAGAGGGGGAAGTGTAGAGGAGGAGCCGAGTCCCCCCACTCCAGCTGCCCCACCTACAGTACCTGAAACCTATGAACCAAAGCATGTGACATTTACTGAACAGTCGAACCAGCAAAGAGAAGAGTGTGGGCTTTATGCAGTACCCCTAAGAATGTGTATACCTAAAAGAATATGGGAGGTAAAGTACCCATTGAGGAAACCATACTTACATCCAAGACAATATGATGGCCTGCTGAACAAGATTCCGGATGAAACAAATAAACTGAATGAGCCAGGATGAATGGTGAAGTCATTCAAAGTTGAATCTACACCTAGATAAAAGATAACCGGACCAGAGAGGCAGACAATGTATAAACAACAAAGAAGTACCAATGATAAGTGACATCTTGGGATCAAGATGAAGAAACTTATGCCGCAAACCTGATGAAGATGTTTAGTTAGTTTAAACGTGTACAGATGCAATGAAATGCAAGCAGCAAATCAACAATGAAGATGGCTACATGCTTACATAGATTAGACCGCGGCAAGCGCCAGCATGTACATATATACCTCATAGATACATATGGACAAGTAAAGAATGAATGTTTCCACTACGTATAAACGGTAATGAACAACGAGGAAGGCCTCATTCAGTGTTGCCGTTAAGAAAAGCCATTGAATTTAACAGAATAAAAATGTAGCTAAAGAGTTCACTGAGCCAAGAAGGACAAGTTCTTATGAAACTGGAGTTGGCTGACATTGGATACAATTAACAAAAAAGAACAGAAGATCCTGTTCAGGAAGGTCAAGCAAAAACAAAAGACGTCAGAGGACTATTGAAGAATAAAATCAAATACACGAAAAGCCTCAATTCATCGTGCCCAGTCACGTGATGGAAGAAAGTTGGACGAGCAAGATGATCACACCTACGCACGGAAGCTGGATAGTACCCATATTTCTTAAAAATTCTCAGAGAAAAGTACAGGCTCAAGGCCAACTTCAAAGTACTAATTGACACTGGACCATTGAGGTGATGATGGATTACATTTTTAATTGGTGGGAAGCTGGTATCAAGACAAGTTCACCTGCACCTGGTTGTTAAGTCTGCGTGCTTCTCACGTAGGTGGAAAATTACTGACGGGGATTAGTAGCCAACCAATTGTAGGGGACCTCATAGTTGGGGTTCCTATAGTTTGTGTAGCCAACGGGACGTTGTACATTTAGTGACGTTCGTAGTGGCCATTTTGAAGGGAGGGCTCAGTTGCCCCACCTGATGTTAACTATCCTATTACCTCTCTCCGTTACTCCATAATAATATAGAACCTATGCTTAGTTATTCACTTAGACCCAATCCCGCTTCCCGATAAGTCTCTGTAGTTTTCCACGTAGGATGATGTTGGTAATTATGCAGGTCAACATGTCAGCTATGAACAATTATGAGTATAAGAACCCAACTTTTTATGAACTATTTAGAGTCAGGGTATCGAGCGATTGTTGATGTTCATTGTACTCACTCTTTTAGATACTTACATTAAAACAGACACACTTTTGCCAAACTATTTGTGTCATCTTGATTATTGATGTATGCTTCAAATCTGCCTCCCCATCCATATCCAGGGTATTGCTACTCATCTTAAAGGGTTTGGAAGCCTCCAGTTCACTCCTTTTCTATGCTGTCTCATTGGTTCCATAATTGAGGAAAAGTGTCTCATGAATTTTGTATTAAGATCACACAAGCCCAAGGATGATAATGATTTGTGTTTATTGGACGGTTGAGGAGCTGCAATAATGCTTTTAACTAATGATTCTTTGGGACTGATGCCATGCGTGGACAATTTGTACCCCAGATCTTCTTAGTACAATTTGCACATTTGCAATTTTACTGTCATTCCACAGTCCTTTCATTTTTCAACACTTGTTTCTACCTCTCTTTATGTTGAATATCATCTTTTATGTAGATCAAAATTTCATCTTGGAAATACATTACTCCCTGCAGCCCTTTAAAGAAGTTTTCCAATGGGTTTTTGAAAGACAGTGGCTGCTGACGCTAATCCATTTGGCATCCTATATTGGGGCTGATTCATGGAATTATTTGCGCCGAAAAAAACAGAGATTTGTGCGCCATTCTGCCCGCAAATACCTGTTTAACAAATGGGGATTTGCGGCCAGAATGGTGCCCAAACTCCCGTTTTTCGGCTCAAAAATTCCATGAATCAGCCTGTAAATCTGAACAAACCTCATGGTGTGATAAATGTTTTCAAATGCTTCCTTTCTTCTGTTGATTCAATTTGATGATAAACACTATGGAAATCAATGGTCGAAAATAAACAAGCATCCCCCATGTTCTGTATCATCTCTGTAATATTTGGCAATGGATGAGTGCCAACCGATATACTGCTGATCACACCCCTTAAGTCTATGCACAACCTTTTGGAATTTCCTGGCGTCTTGACTATCACCTACGGAGCCACCCATTCAGAAGATTCTGCCTCTTCTGCATTGTTGCTTCATCAGGTCCACTAACAGCATTTGTAAAAATCCCAACAACCTCAATGTTTATTTCCTTTCTTTACTTATGATGGGCCCAGCCCCCATTTCGAGTGTAATTTGGTGCTGATATCCTATCAGAGCGCCAATTGTTTCTGAAAACACTTGAGGAAACATCTCAACCAATTCTTGTTGCTTGACATCTTTATCAATTGCATGTACTTGTTTCATGACTCCAGGTTTTAGTAACATCCCAAACTCGACCAGATGTCTCCAGCAAATATGGGTGGTCTCTTATCCACCACATTCACTTTGTCCACAATTTATTAATCCTTAAATCTCAGTTTCTCCATGAACCATCCTATTATCCCAATCTGATGACCTGAATATGTGCACGGTACTTTGGTGTCTGGGATATGTGTTCTCACTATTTTTTCCAATTGCCCCTTATACATGTTATATAGTATGATAGTATGCAATGAATGTGGGTCTGCTATGAAATTCATGTACATTCCTGAAATTGTAATTTGACACATTTGTCTTTCAATCTTCGCAAATGCATTTTAGTCTTCACCCGGATCCCATATCATCAGTATATCCCTTCTGTGAGGCATCTCGATGCCCATCTCCTCTCTTTCAACTTCAGGCTTTCTGTGATTGTCTTCACTTACCAACGCCACATCTTTCCTTTCACCAGTTATACTCATTTGTATAAAATCTGTTTCTACAGGCATTAGAGATATGACCTTTTCTTCCACAAATGTTTCATATTTTCCCAATGGCAAAGCATGCCTTGGAAGTTGGTATGTGATCATGTGCACCACATCTGTAAAATATGACATTAAATTGTGTCTTTTCTGTTCCATCCTTATGTGAATGTTCATTTTCATCTCCCTTATTACGTGTTGCACACACTTGCATGTTGTATGTATTTTTTTTAAGGCCTCTGAAGACTGTTCTATTTTATTCGGTATTTGGATAACCTCTTCAAGGGAAGGTTCTGATTCTTCCTAAATTCTCTCTCGTATTTGGCAATTTTTGGTGTGAACCATTATTTGATCTCGCAATACCTCACTTAGAATTGTCCAAAGTTGCAACATGCATCAATGCCTCTCAAAGCAGCTAGGAAGTTATCTGTGTATTAGCATGGTAATTGATCCGTAGTGTAAAACGTGTGCCTTTCAATTATCACACTTTGCTTCTTATTATACTGTTTTTCCATCCTGACAACTACCTCTCCATATATGTTCAATCCATCCTCTTCCTGTGCTTCTAGAACAGGTGCTAGATGCCTGCACACTTTCTGTCCTTCAGAACCTAAGTTGTGCATAACATTGTTTTTTATTTCGACTAGCTAACAACCCGTCTATGGCTTCAAGGTAAATGTCATATTTAGCCTTCTACCTTCTCCAGGGCATCTCGAGTTTTGGAGGGAGAATCCAAGTGTTGCGTTATCGCTGATACTGTAGGTTTTGTTTATGGGAAAGATGAATGCCAAAGAGATGTGGTCAATATATTTTATATTGTTATCCATGAGGTTAAAACGTTGCCATATGTATATCAATGCCAGGCCTTGTATTCTGTGAGTACTGTGTGAAGGCGTCACTTACAGCTTGGGTTGCCATGAAACCAAAACGATGCAGAGTACGTTCACCAAAATTTGAAGGTGCTTCGCTCTACAGTTCTCAGGCAAAGACTGAGCTTTCAGCTCAAGTGATGGCAAGGTGCGCACCAGCAAGGATACCCGCCAGGGGCCCAGAAATGCGAAATGTATATGTATTCATAGGAACATTAAAGGTGAAGGAAATACACCACCAACCTTCCTTTCTAGCCTGCCCTAGTCCATATGGAGGGATCTATATGGAGCGAACAGATGTCCAGGAATGTCCGGCTGCACACCAGGTCGAGCTCTTCGACAATTATTATGTTCTCTCTTAATGAATGATGACTCTACAATCATGAGTCATTTTCTTTGTTCACTTCATTCAGCATATACAATAATGACAGGTACAGCTTTCAACCAATGTCCTCCTCCTACCTCGACCGTGTCCCCCTCCCTACAATCTGCATTCAAGTCATTTGTGTTTGGGGAAGGTAAAATGTGGGTGTGTTTGGGAAAGTCAAAATTGGGGGTTGTTTAGGATAGTGAAATTTGGGTGTGTTTCCGTAAATCATATTTGGGCGTGTTTCTGTAAAATCAAAATTGGCTGTTTTTTTTAAAATTTATTTTAAATTTTATTTTTTCACCTTACTTTCGGCACTCAATTGTAACCTGCTAGCCCAGTGACCGCTCTATACCTCTCTGATCTTGTATATATCTCCTACTGCCTCCTCTCTCTACCTGCCCATGGCGTTATCTGTTTCTCCTATCTATTGCAACAGTTTCTCTATCAACTTTCCTTCCCTTCTCACTAAGTCTGGTAAGAAGAAATTCAAAAAGGATATCTTGGTTTCCAACTCAGGTCTCCCCATTGCTGATACCTATTCCAGCACCTGTACCAGACAAACCGTCACTGACATCCTCTTTTTCATTCCCTCACCAGATCTCTGGACCCCTCATATGATCTCTATGCTCTGTCCTGTCTCCTTCTCTCCCATTAATGATGGCACCCGCTGGGAAGTATGTCTGCATCTCTTTGACTCCTCCATAGTCTTCATTAACGTCTATCTAAAAGGTACTGTCATGGTGAAAGGCCCTCAGGCTAATCTCCTCCTTTTGATAGGCGGTTCCCTCGCCTCATCAACTTCCTCTCATCCCCAGCTGTCCCCTACTCTCTTCCCCTGGCAACCTTGCGTTCCTCCACTTTCTCCTTTGCCCCATCTCAAGCTCCTTCCACACCTTCGCTGGGCATACCTCTGATCTCTACCCCTCACCGGAAGGTCTTTAAGGCTGGCAACCTTCTCCATCTCGCCACACCCAATTCTCGCTTGGCTGTTAAACACTCCTATGACATCTGTCACCTCCTAGAAGAACTCGACCTTAATGTCCTCGGTCCCACCGAGACATGGTTCACGGCCAGCTCTGTCAGGAGTTTTGACACGCTCCTCCCTGATGGCTAAAAGATCCTCTCAGCCCCTAGATCCAACCGCCTGGAGGGGGTGTAGCCCTCATCTTTCCTGAGTGGATTCCTGCCTCTCTCATTCCCACTCAAGCTTATTCCTCTTTTGAATGCCTAGTCTGCAGGCTCTTTCTCTCTCCTAGCCACTCTCTTACTGTTGCTACTCTCTTCCGGCCCCTGGGTCAAACCACCTCTTTTCTCTCTGAGTGGGCTGACCTCTCCTCCTCCCTATTGGCCTCTACCACTCACCTTCTCCTCCTCGGTGACCTCAACATCCATCTTCGTTCTACCTGTCCCTCATCTGCACTCTTTCGCGACCTATGCGATTCACTCTCCCTCTCTATCCTTCCCTCTGGCCGGACTCACTCGGCTGGGTACACACTTGATGTCTTGATCTCACCCGGCCTCCCCCTCTCTACCCACTTAACACTCCTCTCTCCTGGAGCGATCACTGCCTCCTCTCCTCTCGTCTCTCCATCTCCCCCAAGCCAAGTCCACTCCTAGATTGCCACCCTCCTTCTCGGATATCCAGCCCATGAAGTGTGTGTCAGCCGAGGCCTTCGCTGCAACTTTATCCCCCCCTCCTCACCCCAGGCTGACTCACACCCTGACACTGCTCTCTCTCTTCTCTACTCCTCTATTTCTGCTACTCTTGATACTCTTGCACCAGTCATGAGGATCCATTTGAAGTCCGAAGCCAAGTGCAATTCATGGTATGACTCTGACCTAGCTACACTTTAACGGAAGTGTATGGTGGCAGAGATGAAAAGGTGAGCTTCTTGCTCATCCTCTGACAAACTGGCCTGCCGCCTGCTCCAAAGGCAATATCCACTCGCTGTCTGCACTAAGAAGAGTCCACATTCAAGCCTGCATCTCTGCGGCATCTAACAATTCAGCTGAACTCTTCAAAATCTGCAAGGAGCTGCCTAAATCTGCTGAAGTCTCCACCCATCCTCTCACCTTCCAGGCTCTTTGCAATGCCCTTGGCTCTCACTTTATCTCTAAACCCCAGGACATCCTGTCCACCCTCTCCTCTGCTCCCCCTCCTCGTCCTCCCTCTCCTTCTCAGCTTGCTGACCCTCCCTCAGCCACCCACCTCCCAATTTCTCTTCCTTTCCTCTTTTCTCCCCTGATGAGGTAGCTAGACAATTCCGATCTATGAAAACCTCATCAGAACAGGTCCATTCCTGTTCCTCTAAAACCATTAAGGACCACATTGACACCCTTGTGCCAGCCCATGCCGATTTCTGCAACCTCTCCTTTGCCTCTGGCTCTTTCCCCTCCCCTCTTAAGCACTCCCTTGTGCATCCTCTTCTCAAGAAATCCACTGCTGATCCATCATGCCCGGCAAACTACCACTCAATTTCCATGACTCCCTTTTTGGGTAAGCTCCTGGAAAAGCTGGCCATCTCTCAGCTTAATCGCCATTCCGACTCTGTTGGCTCCCTCCACGACCACCAACCTGCCTTCAGAGCTTTCAGAAGCACTGAAACTGCTCTCCTTATCCTCATCCTACTTGGTCTCTCCTCTGCGTTCGACACAGTTAACCATACCAACCTGCTCAATCATCTCTTTGACAACCTGGGTATCACTGATTAGGCTCTGGCCTGGTGAACCTCTTTTCTTTCTGATTGATCCTCCCAGGTACAACTTGGGTCCTTCCTATCTTCTGTCTCCCTCTCCACATGTGGTGTCCCCCATGGGTCTAACCTGTCACGCTGTCTTTTCAACCAATACCTGGCAACACTTGCTTACTGCATCTCCATTTTCTGCTCAACTGTCCAGTGCTATGCTGATGACACCCATCTCATTTTCAGACTTCCTTTAGCCTCCTCCTCTCCTTCTCTCATCTCTGATTGTCTAATCGCCATTCAAAACTGGTGTGCCACCAACAATCTAGGTCTAAATGACAACAAAACCAAGATCCTCCTTATTGGTTCACCATCTCCATCCTTTCCTCTCACTCTCTGGCCGGCCTCCGATGGCCCACCTCCTACCCTACCTGCATGGCTGAGAACCTCAGGGTTATCTTTGACTCTACACTTTCCATCTCTGCACACATCTCTAAAGTCCAACTTTTTACTTCAACTCCTTAGACATACTCTGCCTTTTCTCTCCTTCCCTAAAAAAGCTCACTGTATCCCAAGCTCTGTTTCTTTCCGGACTGGATTACTGTAACAGCCTCTTTCTAAATCTACCTGCCTCCACTCTCCACCCTCTAAAACGTATCCAGAACAGGACTGCAAGACTTGTCCTTGGCCACAAGCCCTGGGATCGTATCTCTCCAGCCCAGAAATCCCTTCAGTGGCTCCCTGTGGATGTAAGGATTAAATGTAAAACCCTCTGCATTGTCCAGAAGGCTTTCTGGGGCCAAGGTGCAAAATACCTTTAACTATACCTCCATAAATACCTCCCCTCTCGAGCCTTTTGCTTCTCTACTTCTAACTCCCTCAGGGTTAGTCATTTTGCAAAGAAACGAGCTGGGGGTAGATCTCTGACTTCGGCTGGTGCTTCCCTTTTGAACAGCCTCCTGGCCACCTTGAAACTTGAGGAAAACCATCTCCGGTTCTGGAAGCATCTCAAGACATTCCCCTTTGCCTCTGCCTTTGCCCCCCTTCTCCTCTGTTGATCGTGTTCTCCTCTTGGCATCGTGCACCTCACCACCCTCTGTCATTCGGGCCCAGGTACCTGCTCACCCTTGCCACCCTCCTGCACTGCCTCCAGGCCACCCTCTGCACTAGAGTTCTGTATCTGTACCCATACAGTGCCCCTCCCACTTTTTGTCTGCACTTATCAGATATACCATTCTGACCAGCTTTCACCTGCCACTTGCTGGCTGCACTACCATGGTTTATCGCCCTTATTTATTATTTATTTTAATTTGTATTTATTTATGTTTTCCCTCCTCTGCTCCGCCCTTTCCACCCCCCCCTTCCATGCACTTTCCCCCGTTTCCCTTTTCCACACACTTGCGCGTTCTTAAATGTCACTGGGCCTAGTAAGATCGCTGTTTTCTTTTTTCTTTTTTGTTCTCCCTTGTTCCCCTCCCTTTTTTCCTGGTCGCGCTCTGAAACACTTGTGTACGAGCGCAATATAAATAAAATATAATTTCATTTAATTTCATTCTAGAACCTGCATAACCGGGTTCTTATTCAAGCAGATCACAACAATTTCAAACAGTTTTGGAGTGATACTGATACTAAAATTGTTGGTATTATGTGCCATATATGCTGAATTAGGATTAGACAATGCTGGCTGAACTAACGTAGGCATCACTTCAATCTGTAAACTGTCAGATTCAAAAGAGAATTGTTGTCAACCAGTGGCGTACTAGAATTGTCCATAAGCGGTGTCAATATCTGCATTTGTTGTCTCCGTTGAAGTATCAGCTTGGTGAGCAAAACAATCAGTGATTTTATCTCTTGTTTTTGGGGTGATTGTGTTTAGTGACGGTGCCAAATTCACCATTATCATTTCAGCATTAGCTACACTCCTCCCATCTGAATGACTCTTGCTGCATAGATTCCAAGCCATTTAGACTAATACAGACAATAGGCTTTACAAGTGTCTGCAGATAATACCTAGCCTTGGGTGTTTCCTAGATCTTACCTGGAGGAAGAAAAACCTTCCAGTCCTGCACGGTGCGTGCATGCTTTGCCCGGCCACCCAAGCTCTGTGAGTGATTGGAGAGTCCACGGATTTACCAGCAGGAATCCAGGAAGGAAAGTGCAATGTGCTGATAAGGGAGCCGGAGCGTGAACACCCACTGCCGACTGCAGTGCACTTTGCAACTTTGCAGTGCACATCACACAAATTAAATTGCAAGAAGGAGCAATACAGTGAAACAAAAAGTAAGACTTGTAGCAGTGACTGGGAGGGAAGAACTATAGAAAGTTGTAGTCTCAGAATGCCTAAGTCCGGTGGTGATCAGGAGAAGAAATGGATCTGAGAAGCTAAGGATGTGTATTGATCCCAGAGCACTCAACCAACAAGTTGTGAGTAATGCCTTCCCACTACCGAAAATACCAGAAATTATGCAGGTCCTCCAGGGCACAAAAAAATCCGCTAAACTGGACATAACGAGTGCATATCATCAAGTGAAACAACAGAAAAATCAAAGAAACGGACAACATTTGTGACACCTTTCGGCACCACCAGTTACATGAGGATGCCATTCGGCTGTGCTCGGTAGCCTCCGTGTTGCAGAGAATAATGACAGAGACCCTACAAGAGATAGGAAAGGTCAGGTATTTCTAAGATGACATCCTGCTGTATGGAGCGACAGAAAAAGAACCTGACCACACACTTATAAGAGTGATAAGACGATAGACAAAAATACATTTGAATTCTTAGGATCCTTCATTTCGGAGGCGGGTATGGAAAAAAAGAGAGTCTCGTTCAAGCAACAGGGCTTGCTCCCGACCCACGGAACAAAGAACAATTACAATTGTGTATGTGGATGGCAGAGTATTATCCCAAATGTACAAAGGATTTTGCAAACAAGACGGAATACCTAAGAAAATTATTGGGGAAAGGAGAACAATTAGAGTCGATGACTAAATGTGCAGAGAAGTTTGAACAAACAAAGAGTGAAAAGCTCAAGGGCCCAGTCTCAAGTAGGTCAATGCAAAAAAAAAAAAAAAAAAATCATAGTAGCAGTTGGTGCCATGAGTAAGCAAAAGATAGGGAAGGATACATACGCGGTGGCATTTCACTTTCAAGTCTTTAACAGATACAGAGCAACACTATTCAGTCACAGAATAAGGAGATGTTAGCCTGTACATGGACAATCCATTATTTCAGAATGTACTCATGGGGGAGAATATTCATGCTCTGGACACACCATAACCCCCTAGTGAATATTCTGGGAGCAAAGGGCACAGGAGTACAGCATCCGAAATTAGGCAGGCTGGCTTAAAAGATACACAAATACACCCACAAGATAGAACATATTCCGGGATGGCAGAACCGACAAGCACATTGCCTGTTCAGACCACCAACAAATCGAAAAATTAGACGTACTTACGAGACGACTGTTGTGTAGTCCTCCAAGTGGCTGATATTGCAACCCAAGGAGAATAAGCGATAAGACCGAAAGAATGGGAAGGTGGACTAAGAGAAGGAAACACTAAAGAAAGTGAAAGATTACACCAGGAATGGATGGCCAGAGAATTAACACTGACACCCACTCTACAGAACTACTGGAAAATACAAGTGGAAATGCATAGATAAGGAAACATAATATTAAGAGAAATGCTGATTCCCACCGCAATCCTCAGAGAAAGCATAACATGGCTAGGACACAAACACCACACAGGTGTAATGTTAAATAAAAGAAGAATAAGGAATGCACAAATAGAGAGAAAGTGTTAATCAACTGCACGACTTGCAAAGAAGGCGGTAAGAGACTAATATCGAGACTGGCACTATTAGAAAACATAGAATGGATAGAAGTAATGTAAGCCCAGATTGGAGTAGACTTTAGAGGTCCAATGGATTAATTACCCAGTAAGGTGAAATATGCTACAGTAATAGTGGACTACATGTCAAAATGGACAGAAATGCAATTCATGCCAGAAATGTCCATGAAATCAACAATAACGTGCTTTGAAGAAGTGTTTAGAAGCAAAGGCTACCCCAAATGTTGTACATGACAATGGGGTACAATTCCCATTGAAGGGCATGAAGAAATACTAAATAAACCATGGCATCAAGCACCGGAAGTCTACTTTATATCGCCCACAAGGCAGCAGCAGCCAAGTAGAATGCATGAATAGCTACTTAAAGGGAATCATACAGACTGTGTAGAGAGGGAGGCTAGACTGTGAGGAGGAAGTGTACAAAGCCATAGTTGCACACTGAACGACGCCCAAGAGTGTGATGGGAGTGTCACCATGCTACATGGTGCGAAGAAGGAAAGCCAACGCAACATGATCTCCCAAATATAGCAATGGAAAATGATGCAAGGAGAGCAGGATACAAAGAAGAAGAAACTGCATCAAATACATAAGGATATGCATGAAGCTGTGAAAGCGAAGCAAAGGAGACTTGGTAAAGACCCAAATGCCCTGCAAGAAAAATGTATGTCCCGGGTCAGTGTGCCAAGTGCGGAGACCGAAAGGGCACTACATCCATACAACAGATGTTGAGGAAATGGAATGCTGAAATAATAGCACTCTACTGAAATCTGAAACAACATCTGTCCAATTGCCGGTTCTCAAATTGTCACACAGTATAGTGGAACATATCCGACTGCTTCATACATATCCAACATGTTTCTGTCCTTTTGAATCTGAACATCCCTCGGGGGTCCTCTTTTATTCCAGGACCATCAGAGTGATGATGAAAAAGAGTACTTCTTGATGTGGGGGCTAGTGGCGTGATGTCAGTTAAATCTGCAGGCACTCATCAGTCTCACAGCATGCAAATCGTTCTGCTCAAATGGATCCCCTCTTCATATCCAATTGCCTCCAAATGCGGCCAAATTATCCAAGGAGCAGTGAGTGTGTCCTGCCCCCTTTCACAATTACATTGTTTAAAACGATTGTTTATGTGGAAGGCTGGATTTAATCCTTTGACCTCATATCTCAGCCTTTCCGCTGAAAAAAACCCATAGAGTACAAAGGATTCTGAAAAAATGAGGATTTACTTCATCACTGCCACTTTTAATCGGGCAGTAATTCCGCCGGACCAAGTGGCGGTAACTGTAATTCTGTTGGGCAGTATTCCAGCCGATTTACCTCCAGAATGCCATCAAACTCATAATGAGGCGTCTTTCATTTGAAAATTGCTTAAGTGTAATGGTGGTACTAAATAAACGCATGCCAATGAACAACCATTAAATGGCAATGAACAATTATTACATTCTTTCATGAAGTAATTATTTGTGGGAAACAATGGACGGATTCTGACTATTTCAGTGCGCGAATGGGCTAAGGGAACTTTATAACCCAATTATACTAAGGGTTCACAGTCATTCTAAGCTATAAAGTGGAATAACTAAACGACCAATAAGGTTTCAGCCATAACATTGCCACTGAAATGGTAATGTAGCATTATTTGAAGAGTGCCGTAGGATTGTATATAGTACCTGTACTTAAGACCATGGGAAAAAGTAGAGCAACAAATAAAGGTGTTGATTCATGGAATTAATGTGCGCCGAAAATTCCCGCGCAGAGGTGCCAAAACGTGCGATTCGCAGTAAAAGTGCGAAAATCGCAGTGCAAGTGCGAAAATCGCAGGGAAACCAGCGCACATCGATTCATGGAAGTCCGTGCGCGAGAAAAACATTGGATGTGCGCTGAAAAAGTGCGCTGCGCACGCCGGCGCACAGGTCATCCAACAGCGTGCGCCACAGCCACTGCGAAATCGCACATAGCGCGGCGCACATCACAAAAGTAGGCGGAACACGGGGCGTAACACTCAGAATGGGGAACAACGCATGAAAATATGGGCGTCATGGGGGAAGTACAGGAGGCAAGTGCGCGGAACGCCCACACGCTCGCCTACAACCCGTATTCATGGAATCGAATAGGGCAAACCAACGCACGGTGAAAGACGTGCGCAGGGCCAAACAAGTACGCCACAAGAAAGCAGGCTGTAGCGTCCCTGCGCCTGAAACAAATGTGCGCCAAAATGTGCGCTAACAAAAAGCACCCATATACAGCCATGATGAATGGTCCATACAGTGGCCCTCTAGGACAAATGAGGTGCAAAGGGGTACTGACAAACAAGGACACCCGCTGTGTGAAAAATAGCGTGTGCGTGTGTTTCTAGGTGCACGGGAAGTTCCACACGCGATTGGCCTGGGTGCGTGTACTTCGGGGTGCGCGGGAAGTTCCACACGTGATTAGCCTGGGTACGTGTACTTCGGGTGCGCGGGAAGTTCCACACGCGATTAGCCTGGGTACGTGTGTTTCGGGGTGCGCGGGAAGTTCCACACGCGATTGGCCTGGGTACGTGTACTTCTGGGTGCTCGGGAAGTCCCACACGCGATTTCAGCAGGGTACGTGTATTCCGAGGTGCGCGGGAAGATTCACACGCGATTCCAGCAGGGTACGTGTATTTCGGTGGTGCCGGGGAATGCTACACGTGATTTGGCCGTATGGGTCCTCCGAGGTGTTCCCTCTACACCCTCCACGGCCCCTGCAGGCAGCCCACACCACAGGGGACTACCCTGCACCCCTGCTCATGTCCCACAGGCAACCCATCCACCATGGCCATGCCCCCCAGCCAACCCACATGTCACCTTGCACTACTGATCACCAACACATGTCGCCCAGCACCCCCACCCACCAGCACTGTGGGGCACCCTCCACCAGGCCCCCACTCATGTCCAACTCATGTGTCTCATCACCCCCATCCACCAGCATCCAGGGGCACCCTCCACCAGGACCCCACACATGTCCCCTGCACCCCCAACCCTCAGCATCCTGGGGCACCCTCCACCAGGCCCCTACTCATGTCTCCCATCGCCCCCACCCCCAAGCATCAAGGGGCAACCTCCACCAGGCCCCCACTCATGTCTCCCATCACCCCCATTCTCCAGGATCCAGGGGCACCCTCCACCAGGCCCCCACTCATGTCCAACTCATGTCTCCCAACACCCCACCCCCCAGCATCCAGGGCACCCTCCACCAGGCCCCCACACATGTCCCCCTGCACCCCCACCCCCCAGCATCCTGGGGCACCCTCCACCAGGCCCCCACTCATGTCTCCCATCACCCCCACCCCCCAGCAGTGCAGGGCACCCTCCACCAGGCCCCCACTCATGTCCCCCTGCACCCCCACCCCCCAGCATCTAGGGGCACCCTCCACCAGGCCCCCACTCATGTCCAACTCATGTGTCCCATCACCCCCACCGCCCAGCAGTGCAGGGCACCCTCCACCAGGCCCCCACTCATGTCCAACTCATGTCTCCCATCACCCCCACCCCCCAGCATCTAGGGGCACCCTCCACCAGGCCCCCACTCATGTCTCCCATCACCCCCATCCCCCAGCAGTCAGGGGCACCCTCCACCAGGCCCCCACTCATGTCTACCATCACCCCCACCCCCCAGCAGTGCAGCGCACCCTCCACCAGGCCCCCACTCATGTCCAACTCATGTCTCCCATCACCCCCACCCCCCAGCATCTAGGGGCACCCTCCACCAGGCCCCCACTCATGTCCCCCTACACCCACACCCCCCAGCATCCAGGGGCACCCTCCACCAGGCCCCCACTCATGTCCAACTCATGTCTCCCACCACCCCCACCCCCCAGCAGTGCAGGGCACCCTCCACCAGGCCCCCACTCATGTCCTCCACCACTCCCACCCCCCAGCATCCAGGGGCACCCTCCACCAGGCCCCCACTCATGTCCACCTGCACCCCCACCCCCAGCATCTAGGGGCACCCTCCACCAGGCCCCCACTCATGTCTCCCATCACCCCCACCCCCCAGCAGTGCAGGGCACCCATCACCAGGCCCCCACTCATGCCCAACTCATGTCTCCCACCACCCCCACCCCCCAGCATCTAGAGGCACCCTCCACCAGGCCCCCACTCATGTCCAACTCATGTCTCCCAGCACCCCCACCCCCCAGCAGTGCAGCGCACCCTCCACCAGGCCCCCACTCATGTCCAACTCATGCCTCCCATCACCCCCACCCCCAGCATCTAGGGGCACCCTCCACCAGGCCCCCACTCATGTCTCCCATCACCCCCACCCCCCAGCATCTATGGGCACCCTCCACCAGGCCCCCACTCATGTCCCCCTGGACCCACCACCCCCCAGCATCCAGGGGCACCGTCCACCAGGCCCCCACTCATGTCTCCCATCACTCCCACCCCCAGCATCCAGGGGCACCCTCCACAAGGACCCCACTCATGTCCCCCTGCACCGCCACCACCCAGCATCCAGGGGCACCCTCCACCAGGCCCCCACTCATGCCTCCCATCACCCCCACCTCCCAGCAGTGCAGGGCACCCTCCACCAGGCCCCCATTCATGTCCAACTCATGTCTCCCATCACCCCCACCCCCCAGCATCTAGGGGCACCCTCCACCAGGCCCCCACTCATGTCCCCCTGCACCCCCACCCCCCAAGCCTCCAGGGGCACCCTCCACCAGGCCCCCACTCATGTCCAACTCATGTCTCCCACCACCCCCACCCCCAGCAGTGCAGAGCACCCTCCACCAGGCCCCCACTCATGTCTCCCACCACCCCCACCCCCCAGCATCCAGGGGCACCCTCCACCAGGCACCCACTCATGTCCCCCTGCACCCCCACCCCCCAGCATCCAGGGGCACCCTCCACCAGGCCCCCACTCATGTCTCCCATCACCCCACCCCCCAGCAGTGAAGGGCACCCTCCACCAGGCCCCCACTCATGTCCAACTCATGTCTCCCACCACCCCCACCCCCCAGCATCTAGGGGCACCCTCCACCAGGCCCCCACGCATGTCCAACCCATGTCTCCCAGCACCCCCACCCCCCAGCAGTCTAGGGCACCCTCCACCAGGCCCCCACTCATGTCCAACCCATGTCTCCTATCACCCTCACCCCCCAGCATCTAGCGGCACCCTCCACCAGGCCCCCACTCATGTCTCCCATCACCCCCACCCCCCAGCAGTCAGGGGCACCCTCCACCAGGCCCCAACTCATGTCTCCCATCACCCCCACCCCCCAGCAGTGCATGGCACCCTCCACCAGGCCCCCACTCATGTCCAACTCATGTCTCCCATCACCCCCACCCCCCAGCATCTAGGGGCACCCTCCACCAGGCCCCACTCATGTCCCCCTGCACCCCCACCCCCCAGCATCCAGGGGCACCCTCCACCAGGCCCCCACTCATGTCTCCCATCACCCCTACTCCCCAGCAGTGCAGGGCACCCTCCACCAGGCACCCACTCATGTCCAACTCATGTCTCCCATCACCCCCACCCCCCAGCATCTAGGGGCACCCTCCACCAGGCCCCCACTCATGTCTCCCATCACCCCCACCCCCCAGCATTCAGGGGCACCCTCCACCAGGCCCCCACTCATGCCCCCCTGCACCCCCACCCCCCAGCATCCAGGGGCACCCTCCACCAGGCCCCCACTCATGTCTCCCATCACCCCCACCCCTCAGCAGTGCAGGGCACCCTCCACCAGGCCCCCACTCATGTCCAACTCATGTCTCCCATCACCCCCACCCCCCAGCATCTAGGGGCACCCTCCACCAGGCCCCCACTCATGTCTCCCATCACCCCCACCCCCCAGCATCCAGGGGCACCCTCCACCAGGCCCCCACTCATGTCCCCCTGCACCCCCACCCCCCAGCATCCAGGGGCACCCTCCAACAGGCCCCCACTCATGTCTCCCATCACCCCCACCCCCCAGCAGTGCAGGACACCCTCCACCAGGCCCCCACTCATGCCCAACTCATGTCTCCCATCACCCCCACCCCCCAGCATCCAGGGGCACCCTCCACCAGGCCCCCACTCATGTCCCCCTGCACCCCCACCGCCCAGCATCCAGGGGCACCCTCCACCAGGCCCCCACTCATGTCTCCCATCACCCCCACCCCCCAGCAGTGCAGGGCACCCTCCACCAGGCCCCCACTCATGTCCAACTCATGTCTCCCATCACCCCCACCCCCCCAGCATCTAGGGGCACCCTCCACCAGGCCCCCACTCATGTCCCCCTGCACCCCCACCCCCCAGCATCCAGGGGCAGCCTCCACCAGGCCCCCACTCATGTCCAACTCATGTCTCCCACCACCCCCACCCCCCAGAAGTGCAGGGTACCCTCCACCAGGCCCCCACTCATGTCTCCCACCACCCCCACCCCCCAGCATCCAGGGGCACCCTCCACCAGGCCCCCAATCATGTCCCCCTGCACCCCACCCCCCAGCATCCAGGGGCATCCTCCACCAGGCCCCCACTCATGTCTCCCATCACCCCCACCCCCCAGCAGTGCAGGGCACCCTCCACAAGGCCCCCACTCATGTCCAACTCATGTCTCCCATCACCCCCACCCCGCCAGCAGTGCAGGGCATCCTCCACCAGGCCCCCACTCATGTCCCCATGTACCCCCACCCCCCAGCCATGCGATTTGCCTGGGTACGTGTATTCCTGGGGTACGCGGGTAGTCTCACATGCGATACCATCAGGGTACGTGTATTATGGGTCCGCGTGAACTTCCACACGCGATACCAGCAGGCTACGTGTATTACGGGGTTCGCGGGAAGTTCCACACGCGATTGCCCTGGGAACATGTATTTCGGGGTGCGTGTGAAGTTTCACAGGTGATTTGCAGGGTACGTGTATTTCGATGTGCGCGTGAAGTTCCACACGCGACTGGGCCTGTGAGAGTGGGGTACGTGTATTCCAGGGGTGGGCTTTATTTACTCGCGAATGGGCCTGGGAGAGCGTGTTACGTGTAGTCCTGGGGTGGGCGGGAAGATTCACACGGTCGCCTACAACGCGCCGAAAAATAAATGGTCCAATCCTGAAACACGTACGCCAGCATGAATCAGGCGTACGACGACCCGCGCAGCATAAAAGTGCGCGCAAGCAACAAACAAGCTCAGACGCCAGGATGAATATACCGTTCCTAGCAGCAGTGCCGTGGGTTACCAAAGGAGGAGGAGGAGGATAGTGAGGGCCCGAATTTTTACTCCCAGAACCAGCCTTTTTTCGGATGCCTGATGACCAGGTGTATGGGAGGTACAGGTTTCCACCACACATAATACTGGACCTGGTCAGTGAGTGGGAGGATGACCTCACATCACCCACCCTGTGCTCCCAAGCACTCAGCCCCCTGGAGAAGGTCCTTAATGTACTGCACTTCTTGGCCACTGGATCGTTTCAGCGGACAAGTGCCATAGTGGGTGGGGTGTCACAGGCCACGCAGTCACGCTGCCTACACCAGGTCTTGAACATCATCACTGCACGCCCATCAGTCCGCAGGCACATATACCTGCCCAGGACACCTGCAGAAAGGCAGGCTGCCGCTCTGGATTTCTATGGTGTGGCACAATTCCCAAAAGTGCTAGGTGCCATTGACTGCACCCATGTGGCACTACGTCCCCCCAGGGCATCAGAGCACATCTATAGGAACCGCAAGCATTGGCATTCCATCAACGTGCAGGTAGTATGTAATGCCAAGGGAATCATCACCTCAGTATATGCCAACTATCCAGGGTCCACCCACGACAGCTTCATTTACCGAATGTCTACCCTAAGCCGGGACCTAGAAGCTAGGCGGCATGGCGATACATGGCTGCTTGGTGAGTATGAATGCCACTGCACATGCATGCATGTCAGATGCAGAGTTATATCACTACCCCACTAATGATACCCATCACCTCCTCACCAGGGGACAGTGCCTACCCTCTGAGCACCCACATGATGACGCCAATTCAGAACCCCAACACGCATCCCGAGGTAAGATACAACACAGCCCATATTGCAACCTGGGGCATAGTGGAGCGCACATTCGGAGTGCTCAAGTCACGCTTTCGCTCCCTTGACCATTCTGGCGGGCAGCTGTTATATGCGCCCCCAGTAGTGTGCAGGATCATAGTGGCAGCATGTGTCCTGCACAATGTTGCAACACGCCGGGGCCTGGCTGTGGACATGGTGGTGCCCCCACATCCCCAACCACATGCACGCCCGCTGCGCATGGGAGGGGAAAGGGCACGGGGTGAGGCAGCCTGTACGCAGCTGGTGGCTAATTACTTCACATAGAAATCACACCCCTGTGGAGTGCACACAGGCCTGGCACATACCATCTGATAAGCAATGATGACTCGACCTGACAATTATGACGAACAAAGGGGCAGTCAACTGTCAGAACCATAACAGCCTGAGATTGTTCATGTGGAAGTGTCAGAATGTGTGCATCCCTACCTACACAAACACCACCAATGCAGTGTCATCAAAAGACACACTTCCATGCTGCAGAAATGAATACCCACTTGCAAAATACTACATGAGAACAGTGCCATGTCACCAACCCCTCCCCGGCACGGCCACACAACACACCATGGCATGTCATGCAATGTGAGAGCAAACAAATTAATCCTCACAACATGCCCCAAGTGTCACCAACTACAGTGTCCCTAATGGAAACTGGCCACACATGAAATGCTCACAGTAATGCAGGACCTACAACACACATTACCAAATACTTACCAAGAATACCAATCACCTACACAACCTCCAACCTACCTTAAACATGACATTACAGACTTAAAAATTTGGTAGCCTCACTACCTGATAATGCCAGCACTTTGAACACGTCCAAGTATACAGTGTTAGCGCCACACAAGAGTGTAGGTGCACTGCTTACAACATGGACTCCAGTTCCAAGGTAGACCGCCTTGTGAAGACATGAGAAATGGACCTGCAAATTAGGAGGATGAGATGGATGCAGAGGCACATATCAATACACCATGCAGTGTACAATACAGCAACAATATGCACTATGAATGTATACACAGTATTGACTACAGACTGCCCACACATCAAATGGGAGTCCAACGTCACCATGTACGTCAATGTCACTTGGGCACACCCTTTGCAAGCCCATGGAAACGGGAAGCAGGAGGGGTGTGTGTCACACAAACCCAAGCATCTGAACCAAATTCATGACAAGCCTGCATGTGCCCAGCCACAATACAGCGTATGCACACGGGAGCCACACAAGGCAACACACTGCCCAAAAAACAAAAATTAGAAAAAATAATAAATATTTTAAAAAAATGGCCATTAATGGGCCCGGGGGAGGTGGGGGAGGCCACCCAGGAGGTCCGAGGACAGGGTGCACACCAAAACCCACCTGTGTGGATCTTGCGGAAAAAAAACACCTCCATGGGCTCATGGCCTGCACGGCTACCCTATTGTGAGAGAATCACTGCTGTCGCTCTCCTCACCTTCTGCAGCTGCATCAGGAGGTGGTGGCACTATGGGAGGCAGCCCACACAAAGCCCTAGGCTGGTCCTCCATGGCAGCAAGCATGCGGATGTGGAAGGTATTGTTCTGGAGGATAATTGTGCGTAGGTCCCCATGCAACAACTCACTCATGCCCAGACCTCTGCCCTAGTTGCCTGCATCTCAGCTGAGAGCGTACGTGTGAGACGCTCCAGCTGCTGTTCTGTCCTTCTGTTTGTTGAAGCCTCAAGCTCAACAAGAGTCGTCCTGAGGTGAAGGAGTTCCACCCACAGGGCTTCCCTGTGGAAATGGCTTCCCGCAGAGTCACCAGTGCTGCCCGCCTGTCCCTGTCGGATGCCAACATGTCCTCCCTGTGTGACTGGCAGATGGAGTCTGTTGCCTGCTGTAGTCGCTCCATCAGCCTTTCGGGGGGGACAATGGAAGTGGCCACCCTATCCATGGCCTGAGCCATCATCTCTGATGATGCTGCCTGTTGGGTTGCCATACCGTATATGGATTGCTCCCATGCGGTATTGCCAGGTGGTGTACGGCCACCACATCGGCGGGCACCACACCTGTCTGGGGCAAGACGAACTGCGCCTTGCTGTGCCGGCACTGCCTGAGGCTGCAGGACTGCATTCCCCCTCTGATCTGCTGGCCCAGGAACAGGATCAGATAATGCGGAGTGTGAACCTGCATCTGTAACCACCAAAGGCGTACCTGCCAACACTGACATCCCCATTGAGGGTTCTAACCATGGTGCAGGTGGGTCGGACAGAACAGAATCCCTCCCAGGAACACTCACCTTCGACGGCACATAGGTCTCATCATCCGAATCGACACCTGAATACAGCTCGGGGGAGGTGCAGCCAGAGACACCCCTTGAGAGCAGGACCTGCAGCAGTTGTGGGTTCTCACCCACACCACGTCCCTCACTGGTGGTCGGTCGGGCCTGAGACCCCTCCTGGGTCTGCACCATCTCCACAACCCCAGCAGTATCAAGTGCCTCATCCCCTGCAAAGACATAAAAGTAAACAAATGGAAACAGGCATTAGCACTATGGCACACAATTAGGGCTGAGAAGCTACAGAAACAGTACTTGATTGACACATGTCCCACATGACTAAAACCCTCCCATACATGCACCGTCACTGCGTGTGAAGGGGAGGCAGATGGCACACATTGATGACACCAAGATGGAAGATGAACACATTTGCTGCATGCTGCCTAGCAGTGGCATCACACATTGGCCTGTGATTGGCATGTCAAATACACCTGCCATCACACAGATGGCATGTACCCCAGCCATGAAGTGAAGAGGGAGAGGAGGGCACCAATTGTTCATTCAGTCTAGTTTGCTCATGAAATTGATTTTTTCATTGAAATGGTTCAAATGTTTAACCTGGAGCTACCAGTCCAAAATGGTCCTATAGCACAGGGACATGTCTAAACAAATCATATCCAGGAAACAAAGCCAGTCCACTGTACCATAGCCATGTCAGATATGTGACAATAGGACTGCGAAAATGCCTAGTAAAAGTGGTGGTATGCAAACAATCTGCCTGAATAAACAGAGGAAAATAAGCAACAATGTTGTGGCAAGATGACATTTCAAGGGCAACTGGCGTGGTGTTGGGCTAGATGTCTAATGTTGGCAGAAGGGATACTGCTATACCCAAATGCTGGTGCGCAGAATGTATTGGATGAGGCACATGGGTGACCCAAAACACTCAGGCACACACACCCTCACCTGGCACCCAAACAGAAGCCCTCACACACACACCATGCACATGGATGACACACACATGCATGTGCACTCACCGGACAATGCCTCGTAATCTGCCAGTTCTCCCACGCCTTGGATGTGTTCCTCCGTGGCATAGGTCCCAGCAACATGCTCATGTGGAGTGAGTTCTATGTCCTCTGCTGGAGACCCACCTCCAGTCACTAGAGTAGCGGCATGACTTGAGGCCAGCTTATTCTTTACCCTGCGCTTCAGGTCATTCCAGCGCTTGCAGCATTCATTAGCTGTGCGCCATACGATTCCAAGGGCACACAGGAAAAAGAGGAAAAGAGAAAAAGCTGTCAGAGGTAACAGGGAGTACGAACTTGAAACGCTGTGAAGTAAATCGCGTGTGAACCGACAAGAAGTACAGATTTCACCCACTCACTCTCCACGAAAAGCACATACAAGGAAATGGCGTTCTACACGTACCTTTTATACACACGTCACAGACGCGCATACGCGATGAGGCCATTTCCACCAATTACATGCTTTGACACTCGTACGTGTATCTTTTTTTTACACGCGCCATTCTCTACGGCCATGCGCGTGACATCATAGATGCGCATGGGGGCCTTTGGGCCAATGAAATCGCGTCTGCGTGCAGACCCGCTTACGCGCTAAGGGCCTTTCCTCGAATTACACGCAGACGTGCAGGATTTTCACGTGCCAAATCACTCCGTATCAAGCTGGCCATGCGTAAGCACACGGAAGACCACGCTCCTGCCCAGAAAGCCGATTTACTGCCCCCCAGAGCCCCGAGCACGCTCCCAACTGCCATCTGCTGCTGCCTGACTGCCTGCTGCCCACGTGCCCTGCCATTTGCTGCCTGCACATCAGCCAGGGGTGCTGTTGCTGTGACAACCCCTGCTGGAACCGAAGACTCCCGACTGGGATTCCATCGCTCCTCAGCCCAGCCCCAGGACCCATTTGCCCACCCACTCCTGCCTCTGGGGTTGTCATGTCGGGCACTGCAACATCTGGCACCACTGACAACCCCCGGCCAGAGAGGCAGAGGGGCACCAGATTCAGTGCCAGGGAAGTTGGTGTCCTGGTGGAGCAAGTCCTGTGGCAGTATGATGCCCTCTTCGGAAGTGTGCGCGCCGACAAGGAAGGACGGACTCGGATCTGGACGGACATCGTGACTGCCATCAACGCGGAGGGGGTGGCAGTCCGCGACTTCCAGCATGTCAAGAAGCGCTGGGAGGACTTCAGGTCCAGGACCCTCAACAAAGCCCGGCGCCTCTTGAAGGCAGCGGATGCTAAGGGGCGCCGGGGCCACTTGTCGGAAGATCAGATGAGGGTCCTGGAACACATATCCCCAGCGCTCCACGTCCAGGTCCTTGAGAGGCAGACCCGTCTGGAGTCGAGCGGTAAGTGTACATGCATCATGATTGTAAGCTGTGCGTGTGGTGATGTGCCAGTAGTGTACAGGTTGCACATCTGTTTGTATGGGGCTGAGTATGAGTGGGGGTGTACAGGGCCGTGAGGCTAACACATGCGAGGGCTGTCATGTGTGAGACATGGATGGTGCTTGTGTGTGTAGGCTTGCATGCCAAATGCAGTTGTGTGGGCACACATGTTTGGATAATTGTGTATGTAAGTAGGCATGTTTGTGATGTCACGCATGTATGTTGTTTTCAGCTGCATGTATCAGAACTGTGTACATGTGCATGTGTGTGTATTTGACAAGGGTGCAACAGTGATGCAACATGGATGCATGTGACAGCGGGATGTGGAAGCCTGATTGGCAGATGTGATATGGATGCCCATCTGAACACTGCGACAGTTGTCTGAGGTGTACACATGCATGCAAGTGTGGTGGTGTGCGTGCATGTGTAGTGCACTCCCTGTTTTGCATGTGATGTCTGGGTCACCTATGCCTGCTCATGCTGTTGTATGTGTATGGATGGTGCTGGCAGTTGCGATATGGCTGTGGTATGGCTCATGTGTGCAAGTTGAAATGACATGTGCGTTGCCGATTGTGATGCCGTGTCTGAGGTTTGCCAATGCCACTCATGTGCAACTGTCATGTGTGTGTGTGTATGTACAGTGCCCTGATGCCTGTGTTTTATTTCTCCCTGTCTGCAGCGTCAACTGATGAAGAGGGCGGAGAAGGTGCTGTGGAGCACAGCGGCGGGGATCGCACCGCCAGCCGAAGACACAAGGCCCGGCTCCCCTCCCAGGTTGTGATCTCGTCGGGGAGTGAGGAGTCCGGTGCCACGTCCCAGGCCGCAGCTGCCGGGGGGAGGTCCAAGAGGCGGAGGTCGGAGTTGGACTCCTCGGCAGCAGAAGGGGCAGCTGGGACCCCACAGGGCCCAACGGGGGAAGATGGCACGGAGTCATCCAGGTTGGTGGGGGGTATGGTGGAGGAGGAGGCCGTGCAAGCAACAGAGATGGGGTCTGGAGGTGGGGATTCCACTGGTTCTAGTGGTGCAGTGCAGGACCAGGGACAGGAGGCAGCACAGGTTGCCGCGGAGGTGCCTGTGTGCAATCCTGTCCCTGATCCTGTCACTGCATCATCTTGCACCAGCAGGGATGCCTACCTCCAGATCGGTTTTCAGGCAGGGGATGAGCTCACAACAACTGGCCTTCCTCTACCTGTGGACGTGGCTATCCGGGTCCGGGTTGAGCCTGTCCTGACTGGTGTGGCGTTGCGTCAACGGGCCATGCGAGGTGACCTGCAGTCTTTTCATGAGGAGACTGCACGTCATCTCGAATGGCTCGTTGACCGCGTCGGCCTACTGGGACAGGTCACCCAGGGCGGATTCCTCTGTTTGATGGGGCTTGCTCAGACCCCCTCCTCAACTGAACCCCCTATGCGCCAGTTGTCCTCCGTGCCATCTTTGCACCCATTAGTCACCTGGGTGCCCTGTGGAGCTGCCTCTGACAGTGCGGCCAGGCTGGTGGAGGAGGCATCCCTGCCACAGTCGGGAGTCGGACGTCCAGCAGGGGTGGCCACATCAACGACTGCACCCCAGCCAGCGGAGGATGTGCAGGCAGCAGGAGCCAGTGCACGGGCAGAGGCACAACAGCAGCAGCAACGTGGTGGGAGCCATGATGGCTCGGGGCCTTCGACATCGGAGGGGCAGGCATCGGCCAGAGGGCAGGAGGACCCAGGACGGGAAGTGTCTTCCGTGTGGCAGCGGTTGGGCCACGCCATAGATGCGGAGCGGCAGCGGGCGGAAGAGGCACGGCTCACAATGGTCAAGGCGGAGAACTCCATGCGGAGGGCCCTGAGGCGGGCCGAGTGCCTCGAGGCAATTCGCAGGGAGTTGGGGGTGAACATGTCGACGACCCTGCGGAACCTCGGGGCCATGGAGGAGGACCGCCTCCGGGACATTGAGCAGGAGTTCGATGATGCCCTGGCCCGGAACATCCCGAAGTGAGCCGTCGGACTAGCCCGCTGCCCTTGTAAATAGTTCTGTAGTTAGTGTTAGGTTTCCTTTGGTTTTGCATTTTTTTTGGACCTTTTGGACAATGGGCCACATTTTTGCATATAGTTTTTTTTTTTAGGTAGTGTTATTAGATAGGTTTCATTTCTTCTGTTGGGATCATGGACCCTGGATTGTTTATCTGTACATAGTTGACTTTTGGATTTTCATTTTTTTTTTATTATTTACCCATGGAGCAATGGTTTTCGATTTTAATTTTCCATTGGATTTACTTTTGTGGACTGTGACTTTGGACACCTTTCCTTAGGAATATGATTTGTGGTTTTGCATTACTTCACGGACATGCTGGTTTATTTTATTTTTTTAATTTCCATTATTGTTTGTTTATTTTTGATTCAATTTATGTTGCTTTTAATACATATTTTTTCTTCAAACTTCAATGTGTAGTATTATCGCATTGGTTTCATGCATATCATGATATGGGTTTTGACATTCACTGACAGCCATTGAGTGTATGTGAGGGACATGTGTTCATTTCCAAACTTGCAATTGGGGTTCTATCATGTTATTGCCATTTGTAAGTGGGTGGATGCAATACTCGGGTGGGTGTTTGGCATTTGGAGGCTGACCATAAGGGCCAGGGATCTAGATTGTGATGACATGTTGGCTGGGGGACATGAGTGGGGGCCTGGTGGAGGGTGCCCCTGGATGCTGGGGGGTGGGGGTGATGGGAGACATGAGTTGGACATGAGTGGGGGCCTGGTGGAGGGTGCCCTGCACTGCTGGGGGGTGGGGGTGATGGGAGACATGAGTGGGGGCCTGGTGGAGGGTGCCCCTGGATGCTGGGGGGTGAGGGTGATGGGAGACATGAGTTGGACATGAGGGGGGGCCTGGTGGAGGGTGCCCTGCACTGCTGGGGGGTGGGGTGATGGGAGACATGAGTAGGGGCCTGGTGGAGGGTGCCCCTGGATGCTGGGGGGTGGGGGTGATGGGAGACATGAGTTGGACATGAGTGGGGGCCTGGTGGAGGGTGCCCCTGCACTGCTGGGGGGTGGGGGTGATGGGAGACATGAGTGGAGGCCTGGTGGAGGGTGCCACTGAATGCTGGGGGGTGGGGGTGGTGGGAGACATGAGTAGGGGCCTGGTGGAGGGTGCCCCTGCACTGCTGGGGGGTGGGGGTGGTGGGAGACATGAGTGGGGGCCTGGTGGAGGGTGCCCCTGGATGCTGGGGTGTGGGCGTGATGGGAGACATGAGTGGGAGCCTGGTGGAGGGTGCCCCTGGATGCTGGGGGGTGGGGGTGATGGGAGACATGAGTTGGACATGAGTGGGGGCCTGGTGGAGGGTGCCCTGCACTGTTGGGGGGTGGGGGTGATGGGAGACATGAGTGGGGGCCTGGTGGAAGGTGCCCTGCACTGCTGGGTGTGGGGGTGATGGGAGACATGAGTGGGGGCCTGGTGGAGGGTGCCCCTGGATGCTGGGGTGTGGGGGTGATGGGAGACATGAGTTGGACATGAGTGGGGGCCTGGTGGAGGGTGCCCTGCACTGCTGGGGGGTTGGGGTGATGGGAGACATGAGTGGGGGCCAGGTGGAGGGTGCCCCTGCACTGCTGGGGTGTGGGGGTGATGGGAGACATGAGTGGGGGCCTGGTGGAGGGTTCCCCTGGATGCTGGGGGGTGGGGGTGGTGGGAGACATGAGTGGGGGCCTGGTGGAGGGTGCCCCTGCACTGCTGGGGGTGGTGGGAGACATGAGTGGGGGCCTGGTGGAGGGTGCCCCTGGATGCTGGGGTGTGGGGGTGATGGGAGACATGAGTGGGGGCCTGGTGGAGGGTGTCCCTGGATGCTGGGGGGTGGGGTGAAGGGAGACATGAGTGGGGGCCTGGTAGAGGGTGCCCCTGGATGCTGGGGGGTGGGGGTGATGGGAGACATGAGTTGGACATGAGTGGGGGCCTGGTGGAGGGTGCCCTGCACTGCTGGGGGGTGGGGTTGATGGGAGACATGAGTGGGGGCCTGGTGGAGGGTGCCCCTGGATACTGGGGGGTGGGGGTGATGGGAGAAATTAGTTGGAAATGAGTGGGGGCCTGGTGGAGGGTGCCCTGCACTGCTGGGGGGTGGGGGTGATGGGAGACATGAGTGGGGACCTGGTGGAGGGTGCCCTACACTGCTGGGGGGTGGGGGTGGTGGGAGACATGAGTTGGACATGAGTGGGGGCCTGGTGGAGGGTGCCCTGCACTGCTGGGGGGTGGGGGTGATGGGAGACATGAGTGGGGGCCTGGTGGAGGGTGCCCCTGGATGCTGGGGGGTGGCGGTGGTGGGAGACATGAGTGGGGGCCTGGTGGAGGGTGTCTCTGACTGGTGGGGGGTGGGGGTGCAGGAAGACATGAGTGGGTGCCTGGTGGAGGGTGCCCCTGCACTGCTGAGGGGTGTGGGTGATGGGAGACATGAGTGGGGGCCTGGTGGAGGGTGCCCCTGCACTGCTGGGGGGTGGGGGTGATGGAAGACATGAGTGGGGGCCTGGTGGAGGGTGCCCCAGTACTGCTGGGGGGTGGGGGTGGTGGGAGACATGAGTGGGGGCCTGGTGGACGGTGCCCCTGGATGCTGGGGGGAGGGGGTGATGGGAGACATGAGTTGGACATGAGTGGGGGCCTGGTGGAGGGTGCCCTGCACTGCTGGGGGGTGGGGGTGATGGGAGACATGAGTGGGGGCCTGGTGGAGGATGCCCCTAGATGCTGGGGGGTGGGGTGATGGGAGACATGAGTTGGACATGAGTGGGGGCCTGGTGGAGGGTGCCCTGCACTGCTGAGGGGTGGGGGTGTTGGGAGACATGAGTTGGACATGAGTGGGGGCCTGGTGGAGGGTGCCCTGCACTGCTGGGGGGTGGGGGTGGTGGGAGACATGAGTGGGGGCCTGGTGGAGGGTGCCCCTGGATGCTGGGGGGTAGGGGTGGTGGGAGACATGAGTGTGGGCCTGGTGGAGGGTGCCCCTGACTGGTGGAGGGGTGGGGGTGCAGGGAGACATGAGTGGGGGCCTGGTGGAGGGTGTCCCTGCACTGCTGGGGGTGGGGTGATGGGAGACATGAGTGGGGGCCTGGTGGAGGGGGCCCCTGCACTGCTGGGGGGTGGGGATGATGGGAGACATGAGTGGGGGCCTGGTGGAAGGTGCCCCTGCACTGCTGGGGGGTGGGGGTGGTGGGAGACATGAGTGGGGGCCTGGTGGAGGGTGCCCCTGGATGCTGGGGTGTGGGGGTGATGGGAGACATGAGTGGGGGCCTGGTGGAGGGTGCCCCTGGATGCTGGGGGGTGGGGGTGATGGAAGACATGAGTTGGACATGAGTGGGGGCCTGGTGGAGGGTGCCCTGCACTGCTGGGGGATGGGGGTGATGGGAGACGTGAGTGGGGGACTGGTGGAGGGTGCCCTGCACTGCTGGGGGGTGGGGCTGGTGGGAGACATGAGTTGGACATGAGTGGGGGCCTGGTGGAGGGTGCGCTGCACTGCTGGGGGGTAGGGGTGGTGGGAGACATGAGTGGGGGCCTGGTGGAGGGTGCCCCTGGATGCTGGGGGGTGGGGGTGGTGGGAGACATGAATGGGGGCCTGGTGGAGGGTGCCCCTGACTGGTGGGGGTTGGGGGTGCAGGGAGACATGAGTGGGGGCCTGGTGGAGGGTGCCCCTGCACTGCTGGGGGGTGGGGGTTGGGGTGGTGGGAGACATGAGTGGGGGCCTGGTGGAGGGTGCCCCTGGATGCTGGGGGGTGGGGGTGATGGGAGACATGAGTGGGGGCCTGGTGGAGGGTGCCCCTGGATGCTGGGGGGTGGGGGTGATGGGAGACATGAGTGGGGGCCTGGTGGAGGGTGCCCCTGGATGCTGGGGGGTGAGGGTGATGGGAGACTTGAGTTGGACATGAGTGGGGGCCTGGTGGAGGGTGCCCTGCACTGCTGGTGGGTGGGGGTGATGAGAGACATGAGTGGGGGCCTGGTGGAGGGTGCCCCTGGATGCTGGGTGGTGGGGGTGATGGGAGACATGAGTTGGACATGAGTGGGGGCCTGGTGGAGGGTGCCCTGCACTGCTGGGGGGTGGGGGTGGTTGGAGACAGTAGTTGGACATGAGTGGGGGCCTGGTGGAGGGTGCCCTGCACTGCTGGGTGGTGGTGGTGGTGGGAGACATGATTGGGGGCCTGGTGGAGGGTGCCCCTTGATGCTGGGGGGTGGGGGTGGTGGGAGACATGAATGGGGGGTTGGAGGAGGGTGCCCCTGACTGGTGGGGGGTGGGGGTGCAGGGAGACATGAGTGGGGGCCTGGTGGAGGGTGTCCCTACACTTCTGGGGGGTCGCGGTGATGGGAGACATGAGTGGGGGCCTGGTGGAAGGTGCCCTGCACTGCTGGGGGGTGGTGGTGGTGGGAGACATGAGTGGGGGCCTGGTGGAGGGTGCCCCTGCACTGCTGGGGGGTGGGGGTGGTGGGAGACATGAGTGGGGGCCTGGTGGAGGGTGCCCCTGGATGCTGGGGGGTGGGGGTGATGGGAGACATGAGTGGGGGCCTGGTGGAGGGTGCCCCTGGATGCTGGGGGGTGGGGGTGATGGGAGACATGAGTTGGACATGAGGTGGGGCCTGGTGGAGGGTGCCCTGCACTGCTGGGGGGTGGGGGATATGGGAGACATGAGTGGGGGCCTGGTGGAGGGTGCCCTGCACTGCTGGGGGGTGGGGGGGTGGGAGACATGAGTTGGACATGAGTGGGGGCCTGGTGGAGGGTGCCCTGCACTGCTGGGGGGTGGTGGTGGTGGGAGACATGAGTGGGGGCCTGGTGGAGGGTGCCCCTGGATGCTGGGGAGTGGGGGTGATGGGAGACATGAGTGGGGGCCTGGTGGAGGGTGCCCCTGGATGCTGGGGTGTGGGCGTGATGGGAGACATGAGTGTGAGCCTGGTGGAGGGTGCCCCTGGATGCTGGGGGGTGGGGGTGATGGGAGACATGAGTTGGACATGAGTGGGGGCCTGGTGGAGGGTGCCCTGCACTGCTGGGGGGTGGGGGTGATGGGAGACATGAGTGGGGGCCTGGTGGAAGGTGCACTGCACTGCTGGGTGGTGGGGTGATGGGAGACATGAGTGGGGGCCTGGTGGAGGGTGCCCTGCACTGCTGGGGGGTTGGGGTGATGGGAGACATGAGTGGGGGCCAGGTGGAGGGTGCCCCTGCACTGCTGGGGTGTGGGGGTGATGGGAGACATGAGTGGGGGCCTGGTGGAGGGTTCCCCTGGATGCTGAGGGGTGGGGGTGGTGGGAGACATGAGTGGGGGCCTGGTGGAGGGTGCCCCTGCACTGCTGGGGGTGGTGGGAGACATGAGTGGGGGCCTGGTGGAGGGTGCCTCTGGATGCTGGGGTGTGGGGGTGATGGGAGACATGAGTGGGGGCCTGGTGGAGGGTGTCCCTGGATGCTGGGGGGTGGGGTGAAGGGAGACATGAGTGGGGGCCTGGTGGAGGGTGCCCCTGGATGCTGGGGGTGGGGGTGATGGGAGACATGAGTTGGACATGAGTGGGGGCCTGGTGGAGGGTGCCCTGCACTGCTGGGGGGTGGGGTTGATGGGAGACATGAGTGGGGGCCTGGTGGAGGGTGCCCCTGGATGCTGGGCGGTGGGGGTGATGGGAGAAATGAGTTGGACATGAGTGGGGGCCTGGTGGAGGGTGCCCTGCACTGCTGGGGGGTGGGGGTGATGGGAGACATGAGTGGGGGCCTGGTGGAGGGTGCCCCTGCACTGCTGGGGGGTGGGGGTGATGGGAGACATGAGTGGGGGCCTGGTGGAGGGGGCCCCTGCACTGCTGGGGGGTGGGGATGATGGGAGACATGAGTGGGGGCCTGGTGGAGGGTGCCCCTGCACTGCTGGGGGGTGGGGGTGGTGGGAGACATGAGTGGGGGCCTGGTGGAGGGTGCCCCTGGATGCTGGGGTGTGAGGATGATGGGAGACATGAGTGGGGGCCTGGTGGAGGGTGCCCCTGGATGCTGGGGGGTGGGGGTCATGGGAGACATGAGTTGGACATGAGTGGGGGCCTGGTGGAGGGTTCCCTGCACTGCTGGGGGATGGGGGTGATGGGAGACGTGAGTGGGGGACTGGTGGAGGGTGCCCTGCACTGCTGGGGGGTGGGGGTGGTGGGAGACATGAGTTGGACATGAGTGGGGGCCTGGTGAAGGGTGCGCTGCACTGCTGGGGGGTAGGGGTGGTGGGCGACATGAGTGGGGGCCTGGTGGAGGGTGCCCCTGGATGCTGGGGGGTGGGGTGGTGGGAGACATGAATGGGGCCTGGTGGAGGGTGCCCCTGACTGGTGGGGGATGGGGGTGCAGGGAGACATGAGTGGGGGCCTGGTGGAGGGTGCCCCTGCACTGCTGGGGGGTGGGGTGATGGGAGACATGAGTGGGTGACTGGTGGAGGGTTCCCCTGCACTGCTGGGGGGTGGGGGTGGGGTTGGGGGGAGACATGAGTGGGGGCCTGGTTGAGGGTGCCCCTGGATGCTGGGGGGTGGGAGTGATGGGAGACATGAGTGGGGGCCTGGTGGAGGGTGCCCCTGGATGCTGGGGGGTGGGGGTGATGGGAGACATGAGTGGGGGCCTGGTGGAGGGTGCCCCTGGATGCTGGGGGGTGAGGGTGATGGGAGAAATGAGTTGGACATGAGTGGGGGCCTGGTGGAGGGTGTCCTGCACTGCTGGTGGGTGGGGGTGATGAGAGACATGAGTGGGGGCCTGGTGGAGGGTGCTCCTGGATGCTGGGTGGTGGGGGTGATGGGAGACATGAGTTGGACATGAGTGGGGGCCTGGTGGAGGGTGCCCTGCATTGCTGAGGGGTGGGGGTGGTGGGAGACATTAGTTGGACATGAGTGGGGGCCAGGTGGAGGATGCCCTGCACTGCTGGGTGGTGTTGGTGGTGGGAGACATGATTGGGGGCCTGGTGGAGGGTGCCCCTGGATGCTGGGGGGTGGGGGTGGTGGGAGACATGAATGGGGGGTTGGTGGAGGGTGCCCCTGACTGGTGGGGGGTGGGGGTGCAGGGAGACATGAGTGGGGGCCTGGTGGAGGGTGCCCCTGCACTTCTGGGGGGTCGGGGTGATGGGAGACATGAGTGGGGGCCTGGTGGAAGGTGCCCTGCACTGCTGGGGGGTGGTGGTGGTGGGAGACATGAGTGGAGGCCTTGTGGAGGGTGCCCCTGCACTGCTGGGGGGTGGGGGTGGTGGGAGACATGAGTGGGGGCCTGGTGGAGGGTGCCCCTGGATGCTGGGGGGTGGGGGTGATGGGAGACATGAGTGGGGGCCTGGTGGAAGGTGCCCCTGGATGCTGGGGGGTGGGGGTGATGGGAGACATGAGTTGGACATGAGGTGGGGCCTGGTGGAGGGTGCCCTGCACTGCTGGGGGGTGGGGGATATGGGAGACATGAGTGGGGGCCTGGTGGAGGGTGCCCTGCACTGCTGGGGGGTGGGGGTGGTGGGAGACATGAGTTGGACATGAGTGGGGGCCTGGTGGAGGGTGCCCTGCACTGCTGGGGGGGGTGGTGGTGGGAGACATGAGTGGGGGCCTGGTGGAGGGTGCCCCTGGATGCTGGGGGTGGGGGTGGTGGGAGACATGAGTGGGGGCCTGGTGTAGGGTGCCCCTGACTGGTTGGGGGTGGGGGTGCAGGGAGACATGAGTGGGGGCCTGGTGGAGGGTGCGCTGCACTGCTGGGGGGTGGGGGTGGTGGGAGACATGAGTGGGGGCCTGGTGGAGGGTGCCCCTGGATGCTGGGGGGTGGGGGTGGTGGGAGACATGAGTGGGGGCCTGGTGGAGGGTGCCCCTGACTGGTGGGGGGTGGGGGTGCAGGGAGACATGAGTGGGGGCCTGGTGGAGGGTGCCCCTGACTGGTGGGGGGTGGGGGTGCAGGGAGACATGAGTGGGGGCCTGGTGGAGGGTGCCCCTGCACTGCTGGGGGGTGGGGTGATGGGAGACATGAGTGGGTGACTGGTGGAGGGTGCCCCTGGATGCTGGGGGGTGGGGGTGATGGGAGACATGAGTGGGGGCCTGGTGGAGGGTGCCCCTGGATGCTGGGGGGTGGGGGTGATGGGAGACATGAGTGGGACATGAGTGGGTGCTGGTGGAGGGTGCCCTGCACTGCTGGGGGGTGGGGGTGGTGGGAGACATTAGTTGGACATGAGTGGGGGCCTGGTGGAGGGTGCCCTGCACTGCTGGGTGGTGGTGGTGGTGGGAGACATGATTGGGGGCCTGGTGGAGGGTGCCCCTGGATGCTGGGGGGTGGGGGTGGTGGGAGACATGAATGGGGGGTTGGTGGAGGGTGCCCCTGACTGGTGGGGGGTGGGGGTGCAGGGAGACATGAGTGGGGGCCTGGTGGAGGGTGCCCCTGCACTGCTGGGGGATGGGGGTGATGGGAGACGTGAGTGGGGGACTGGTGGAGGGTGCCCTGCACTACTGGGGGGTGGGGGTGGTGGGAGACATGAGTTGGACATGAGTGGGGGCCTGGTGGAGGGTGCGCTGCACTGCTGGTGGGTAGGGGTGGTGGGAGACATGAGTGGGGGCCTGGTGGAGGGTGCCCCTGGATGCTGGGGGGTGGGGGTGGTGGGAGACATGAATGGGGGCCTGGTGGAGGGTGCCCCTGACTGGTGGGGGGTGGGGGTGCAGGGAGACATGAGTGGGTGCCTGGTGGAGGGTGCCCCTGCACTGCTGGGGGGTGGGGTGATAGGAGACATGAGTGGGTGACTGGTGGATGGTGCCCCTGCACTGCTGGGGGTGGGGGTGGGGGTGGTGGGAGACATGAGTGGGGGCCTGGTGGAGGGTGCCCCTGGATGCTGGGGGGTGGGGGTGATGGGAGACATGAGTGGGGGACTGGTGGAGGGTGCCCCTGCACTGCTGGGGGGTGGGGGTGGTGGGAGACATGAGTGGGGGCCTGGTGGAGGGTGCCCCTGGATGCTGGGAGGTGGGGGTGATGGGAGACATGAGTGGGGGCCTGGTGGAGGGTGCCCCTGGATGCTGGCGGGTAAGGGTGATGGGAGACATGAGTTGGACATGAGTGGGGGCCTGGTGGAGGGTGCCCTGCACTGCTGGTGGGTGGGGGTGATGAGAGACATGAGTGGGGGCCTGGTGGAGGGTGCCCCTGGATGCTGGGGGGTGGGGGTGATGGGAGACATGAGTGGGGGCCTGGTGGAGGGTGCCCCTGGATGCTGGGGGGTGGGGGTGATGGGAGACATGAGTGGGGGCCTGGTGGAGGGTGCCCCTGGATGCTGGGGGGTGAGGGTGATGGGAGACATGAGTTGGACATGAGTGGGGGCCCGGTGGATGGTGCCCTGCACTGCTGGTGGGTGGGGGTGATGAGAGACATGAGTGGGGGCCTGGTGGAGGGTGCCCCTGGATGCTGGGGGGTGGGGTTGATGGGAGACATGAGTTGGACATGAGTGGGGGCCTGGTGGAGGGTGCCCTGCACTGCTGGGGGGTGGGAGTGGTGGGAGACATGAGTTGGACATGAGTGGGGGCCTGGTGGAGGGTGCCCTGCACTGCTGGGTGGTGGTGGTGGTGGGAGACATGATTGGGGGCCTGGTGGAGGGTGCCCCTGGATGCTGGGGGGTGGGGGTGGTGGGAGACATGAATGGGGGCTTGGTGGAGGGTGCCCCTGACTGGTGGGGGTGGGGGTGCAGGGAGACATGAGTGGGAGCCTGGTGGAGGGTGCCCCTGCACTGCTGGGGGGTCGGGGTGATGGGAGACATGAGTGGGGGCCTGGTGGAGGGTGCCCCTGCACTGCTGGGGGGTGGGGGTGATGGGAGACATGACTGGGGGCCTGGTGGAGGGTGCCCCTGCACTGCTGGGGGGTGGGGGTGGTGGGAGACATGAATGGGGGCCTGGTGGAGGGTGCCCCTGGATGCTGGGGGTTGGGGGTGATGGGAGACATGAGTGGGGGTCTGGTGGAGGGTGCCCCTGGATGCTGGGGGGAGGGGGTGATGGGAGACATGAGTTGGACATGAGGTGGGGCCTGGTGGAGGGTGCCCTGCACTGCTGGGGGGTGGGGGTGGGGGTGGTGGGAGACATGAGTGGGGGCCTGATGGAGGGTGCCCCTGGATGCTGGGGGGTGGGGGTGATGGGAGACATGAGTGGGGGACTGGTGGAGGGTGCCCCTGCACTGCTGGAGGGTGGGGGTGGTGGGAGACATGAGTGGGGGCCTGGTGGAGGGTGCCCCTGGATGCTGGGGGGTGGGGGTGATGGGAGACATGAGTGGGGGACTGGTGGAGGGTGCCCCTGCACTGCTGGGGGGTGGGGGTGGTGGGAGACATGAGTGGGGGCCTGGTGGAGGGTGCCCCTGGATGCTGGGGGTTGGGGGTGATGGGAGACATGAGTGGGGGTCTGGTGGAGGGTGCCCCTGGATGCTGGGGGGTGGGGGTGATGGGAGACATGAGTTGGACATGAGGTGGGGCCTGGTGGAGGGTGCCCTGCACTGCTGGGGGGTGGGGGTGACATGAGTGGGGGCCTGATGGAGGGTGCCCCTGGATGCTGGGGGGTGGGGGTGATGGGAGACATGAGTGGGGGACTGGTGGAGGGTGCCCCTGCACTGCTGGAGGGTGGGGGTGGTGGGAGACATGAGTGGGGGCCTGGTGGAGGGTGCCCCTGGATGCTGGGGGGTGGGGGTGATGGGAGACATGAGTGGGGGACTGGTGGAGGGTGCCCCTGCACTGCTGGGGGGTGGGGGTGGTGGGAGACATGAGTGGGGGCCTGGTGGAGGGTGCCCCTGGATGCTGGGGGCTGAGGGTGATGGGAGACATGAGTTGGACATGAGTGGGGGCCTGGTGGAGGATGCCCTGCACTGCTGGTGGGTGGGGGTGATGAGAGACATGAGTGGGGGCCTGGTGGAGGGTGCCCCTGGATGCTGGGGGGTGTGGGTGATGGGAGACATGAGTGGGGGCCTGGTGGAGGGTGCCCCTGGATGCTGGGGGGGTGAGGGTGATGGGAGACATGAGTTGGACATGAGTGGGGGCCTGGTGGAGGGTGCCCTGCACTGCTGGTGGGTGGGGGTGATGAGAGACATGAGTGGGGGCCTGGTGGAGGGTGCCCCTGGATGCTGGGGGGTGGGTGTGATGGGAGACATGAGTTGGACATGAGTGGGGGCCTGGTGGAGGGTGCCCTGCACTGCTGGGGGGTGGGGGTGGTGGGAGACATGAGTTGGACATGAGTGGGGGCCTGGTGGAGGGTGCCCTGCACTGCTGGGTGGTGGTGGTGGTGGGAGACATGATTGGGGGCCTGGTGGAGGGTGCCCCTGGATGCTGGGAGGTGGGGGTGGGGGGAGACATGAATGGGGGCTTGGTGGAGGGTGCCCCTGACTGGTGGGGGTGGGGGTGCAGGGAGACATGAGTGGGAGCCTGGTGGAGGGTGCCCCTGCACTGCTGGGGGGTCGGGGTGATGGGAGACATGAGTGGGGGCCTGGTGGAGGGTGCCCCTGCAATGCTGGGGGGTGGGGGTGATGGGAGACATGACTGGGGGCAAGGTGGAGGGTGCCCCTGCACTGCTGGGGGGTGGGGGTGGTGGGAGACATGAGTGGGGGCCTAGTGGAGGGTGCCCCTGGATGCTGGGGGGTGGGGGTGATGGGAGACATGAGTGGGGGTCTGGTGGAGGGTGCCCCTGGATGCTGGGGGGTGGGGGTGATGGGAGACATGAGTTGGACATGAGGTGGGGCCTGGTGGAGGGTGCCCTGCACTGCTGGGGGGTGGGGGATATGGGAGACATTAGTGGGGGCCTGGTGGAGGGTGCCCTGCACTGCTGGGGGGTGGGGGCGGTGGGAGACATGAGTTGGACATGAGTGGGGGCCTGGTGGAGGGTGCCCTGCACTGCTGGGGGGTGGGGGTGGTGGGAGACATGAGTGGGGGCCTGGTGGAGGGTGCCCTGGATGCTGGGGGGTGGGGGTGATGGGAGACATGAGTTGGACATGAGTAGGGGCCTGGTGGAGGGTGTCCCTGCACTGCTGGGGGGTGGGGGTGATTGGAGACATGAGTGGGGGCCTGGTGGAGGGTGCCCCTGGATGCTGGGGGGTGGGGGTGATGGGAGACATGAGTGGGGGCCTGGTGGAGGGTGCCCCTGGATGCTGGGGGGTGAGGGTGATGGGAGAAATGAGTTGGACATGAGTGGGGGCCTGGTGGAGGGTGTCCTGCACTGCTGGTGGGTGGGGGTGATGAGAGACATGAGTGGGGGCCTGGTGGAGGGTGCTCCTGGATGCTGGGTGGTGGGGGTGATGGGAGACATGAGTTGGACATGAGTGGGGGCCTGGTGGAGGGTGCCCTGCATTGCTGAGGGGTGGGGGTGGTGGGAGACATTAGTTGGACATGAGTGGGGGCCAGGTGGAGGATGCCCTGCACTGCTGGGTGGTGTTGGTGGTGGGAGACATGATTGGGGGCCTGGTGGAGGGTGCCCCTGGATGCTGGGGGGTGGGGGTGGTGGGAGACATGAATGGGGGGTTGGTGGAGGGTGCCCCTGACTGGTGGGGGGTGGGGGTGCAGGGAGACATGAGTGGGGGCCTGGTGGAGGGTGCCCCTGCACTTCTGGGGGGTCGGGGTGATGGGAGACATGAGTGGGGGCCTGGTGGAAGGTGCCCTGCACTGCTGGGGGGTGGTGGTGGTGGGAGACATGAGTGGAGGCCTTGTGGAGGGTGCCCCTGCACTGCTGGGGGGTGGGGGTGGTGGGAGACATGAGTGGGGGCCTGGTGGAGGGTGCCCCTGGATGCTGGGGGGTGGGGGTGATGGGAGACATGAGTGGGGGCCTGGTGGAAGGTGCCCCTGGATGCTGGGGGGTGGGGGTGATGGGAGACATGAGTTGGACATGAGGTGGGGCCTGGTGGAGGGTGCCCTGCACTGCTGGGGGGTGGGGGATATTGGAGACATGAGTGGGGGCCTGGTGGAGGGTGCCCTGCACTGCTGGGGGGTGGGGGTGGTGGGAGACATGAGTTGGACATGAGTGGGGGCCTGGTGGAGGGTGCCCTGCACTGCTGGGGGGGGGGTGGTGGTGGGAGACATGAGTGGGGGCCTGGTGGAGGGTGCCCCTGGATGCTGGGGGTGGGGGTGGTGGGAGACATGAGTGGGGGCCTGGTGTAGGGTGCCCCTGACTGGTTGGGGGTGGGGGTGCAGGGAGACATGAGTGGGGGCCTGGTGGAGGGTGCGCTGCACTGCTGGGGGGTGGGGGTGGTGGGAGACATGAGTGGGGGCCTGGTGGAGGGTGCCCCTGGATGCTGGGGGGTGGGGGTGGTGGGAGACATGAGTGGGGGCCTGGTGGAGGGTGCCCCTGACTGGTGGGGGGTGGGGGTGCAGGGAGACATGAGTGGGGGCCTGGTGGAGGGTGCCCCTGGCTGGTGGGGGTGGGGGTGCAGGGAGACATGAGTGGGGGCCTGGTGGAGGGTGCCCCTGCACTGCTGGGGGGTGGGGTGATGGGAGACATGAGTGGGTGACTGGTGGAGGGTGCCCCTGGATGCTGGGGGGTGGGGGTGATGGGAGACATGAGTGGGGGCCTGGTGGAGGGTGCCCCTGGATGCTGGGGGGTGGGGGTGATGGGAGACATGAGTGGGACATGAGTGGGTGCTGGTGGAGGGTGCCCTGCACTGCTGGGGGGTGGGGGTGGTGGGAGACATTAGTTGGACATGAGTGGGGGCCTGGTGGAGGGTGCCCTGCACTGCTGGGTGGTGGTGGTGGTGGGAGACATGATTGGGGGCCTGGTGGAGGGTGCCCCTGGATGCTGGGGGGTGGGGGTGGTGGGAGACATGAATGGGGGGTTGGTGGAGGGTGCCCCTGACTGGTGGGGGGTGGGGGTGCAGGGAGACATGAGTGGGGGCCTGGTGGAGGGTGCCCCTGCACTGCTGGGGGATGGGGGTGATGGGAGACGTGAGTGGGGGACTGGTGGAGGGTGCCCTGCACTACTGGGGGGTGGGGGTGGTGGGAGACATGAGTTGGACATGAGTGGGGGCCTGGTGGAGGGTGCGCTGCACTGCTGGGGGGTAGGGGTGGTGGGAGACATGAGTGGGGGCCTGGTGGAGGGTGCCCCTGGATGCTGGGGGGTGGGGGTGGTGGGAGACATGAATGGGGGCCTGGTGGAGGGTGCCCCTGACTGGTGGGGGGTGGGGGTGCAGGGAGACATGAGTGGGGGCCTGGTGGACGGTGCCCCTGCACTGCTGGGGGTGGGGGTGGGGGTGGTGGGAGACATGAGTGGGGGCCTGGTGGAGGGTGCCCCTGGATGCTGGGGGGTGGGGGTGATGGGAGACATGAGTGGGGACTGGTGGAGGGTGCCCCTGCACTGCTGGGGGGTGGGGGTGGTGGGAGACATGAGTGGGGGCCTGGTGGAGGGTGCCCCTGGATGCTGGGAGGTGGGGGTGATGGGAGACATGAGTGGGGGCCTGGTGGAGGGTGCCCCTGGATGCTGGCGGGTAAGGGTGATGGGAGACATGAGTTGGACATGAGTGGGGGCCTGGTGGAGGGTGCCCTGCACTGCTGGTGGGTGGGGGTGATGAGAGACATGAGTGGGGGCCTGGTGGAGGGTGCCCCTGGATGCTGGGGGGTGGGGGTGATGGGAGACATGAGTGGGGGCCTGGTGGAGGGTGCCCCTGGATGCTGGGGGGTGGGGGTGATGGGAGACATGAGTTGGGGCCTGGTGGAGGGTGCCCCTGGATGCTGGGGGGTGAGGGTGATGGGAGACATGAGTTGGACATGAGTGGGGGCCCGGTGGATGGTGCCCTGCACTGCTGGTGGGTGGGGGTGATGAGAGACATGAGTGGGGGCCTGGTGGAGGGTGCCCCTGGATGCTGGGGGGTGGGGTTGATGGGAGACATGAGTTGGACATGAGTGGGGGCCTGGTGGAGGGTGCCCTGCACTGCTGGGGGGTGGGAGTGGTGGGAGACATGAGTTGGACATGAGTGGGGGCCTGGTGGAGGGTGCCCTGCACTGCTGGGTGGTGGTGGTGGTGGGAGACATGATTGGGGGCCTGGTGGAGGGTGCCCCTGGATGCTGGGGGTGGGGGTGGTGGGAGACATGAATGGGGGCTTGGTGGAGGGTGCCCCTGACTGGTGGGGGTGGGGGTGCAGGGAGACATGAGTGGGAGCCTGGTGGAGGGTGCCCCTGCACTGCTGGGGGGTTGGGGTGATGGGAGACATGAGTGGGGGCCTGGTGGAGGGTGCCCCTGCACTGCTGGGGGGTGGGGGTGATGGGAGACATGACTGGGGGCCTGGTGGAGGGTGCCCCTGCACTGCTGGGGGGTGGGGGTGGTGGGAGACATGAATGGGGGCCTGGTGGAGGGTGCCCCTGGATGCTGGGGGTTGGGGGTGATGGGAGACATGAGTGGGGGTCTGGTGGAGGGTGCCCCTGGATGCTGGGGGGAGGGGGTGATGGGAGACATGAGTTGGACATGAGGTGGGGCCTGGTGGAGGGTGCCCTGCACTGCTGGGGGGTGGGGGTGGGGGTGGTGGGAGACATGAGTGGGGGCCTGATGGAGGGTGCCCCTGGATGCTGGGGGGTGGGGGTGATGGGAGACATGAGTGGGGGACTGGTGGAGGGTGCCCCTGCACTGCTGGAGGGTGGGGGTGGTGGGAGACATGAGTGGGGGCCTGGTGGAGGGTGCCCCTGGATGCTGGGGGGTGGGGGTGATGGGAGACATGAGTGGGGGACTGGTGGAGGGTGCCCCTGCACTGCTGGGGGGTGGGGGTGGTGGGAGACATGAGTGGGGGCCTGGTGGAGGGTGCCCCTGGATGCTGGGGGTTGGGGGTGATGGGAGACATGAGTGGGGGTCTGGTGGAGGGTGCCCCTGGATGCTGGGGGGTGGGGGTGATGGGAGACATGAGTTGGACATGAGGTGGGGCCTGGTGGAGGGTGCCCTGCACTGCTGGGGGGTGGGGGTGGGGGTGGTGGGAGACATGAGTGGGGGCCTGATGGAGGGTGCCCCTGGATGCTGGGGGGTGGGGGTGATGGGAGACATGAGTGGGGGACTGGTGGAGGGTGCCCCTGCACTGCTGGAGGGTGGGGGTGGTGGGAGACATGAGTGGGGGCCTGGTGGAGGGTGCCCCTGGATGCTGGGGGGTGGGGGTGATGGGAGACATGAGTGGGGGACTGGTGGAGGGTGCCCCTGCACTGCTGGGGGGTGGGGATGGTGGGAGACATGAGTGGGGGCCTGGTGGAGGGTGCCCCTGGATGCTGGGGGCTGAGGGTGATGGGAGACATGAGTTGGACATGAGTGGGGGCCTGGTGGAGGATGCCCTGCACTGCTGGTGGGTGGGGGTGATGAGAGACATGAGTGGGGGCCTGGTGGAGGGTGCCCCTGGATGCTGGGGGGTGTGGGTGATGGGAGACATGAGTGGGGGCCTGGTGGAGGGTGCCCCTGGATGCTGGGGGGGTGAGGGTGATGGGAGACATGAGTTGGACATGAGTGGGGGCCTGGTGGAGGGTGCCCTGCACTGCTGGTGGGTGGGGGTGATGAGAGACATGAGTGGGGGCCTGGTGGAGGGTGCCCCTGGATGCTGGGGGGTGGGTGTGATGGGAGACATGAGTTGGACATGAGTGGGGGCCTGGTGGAGGGTGCCCTGCACTGCTGGGGGGTGGGGGTGGTGGGAGACATGAGTTGGACATGAGTGGGGGCCTGGTGGAGGGTGCCCTGCACTGCTGGGTGGTGGTGGTGGTGGGAGACATGATTGGGGGCCTGGTGGAGGGTGCCCCTGGATGCTGGGAGGTGGGGGTGGGGGGAGACATGAATGGGGGCTTGGTGGAGGGTGCCCCTGACTGGTGGGGGTGGGGGTGCAGGGAGACATGAGTGGGAGCCTGGTGGAGGGTGCCCCTGCACTGCTGGGGGGTCGGGGTGATGGGAGACATGAGTGGGGGCCTGGTGGAGGGTGCCCCTGCAATGCTGGGGGGTGGGGGTGATGGGAGACATGACTGGGGGCAAGGTGGAGGGTGCCCCTGCACTGCTGGGGGGTGGGGGTGGTGGGAGACATGAGTGGGGGCCTAGTGGAGGGTGCCCCTGGATGTTGGGGGGTGGGGGTGATGGGAGACATGAGTGGGGGTCTGGTGGAGGGTGCCCCTGGATACTGGGGGGTGGGGGTGATGGGAGACATGAGTTGGACATGAGATGGGGCCTGGTGGAGGGTGCCCTGCACTGCTGGGGGGTGGGGGATATGGGAGACATTAGTGGGGGCCTGGTGGAGGGTGCCCTGCACTGCTGGGGGGTGGGGGCGGTGGGAGACATGAGTTGGACATGAGTGGGGGCCTGGTGGAGGGTGCCCTGCACTGCTGGGGGGTGGGGGTGGTGGGAGACATGAGTGGGGGCCTGGTGGAGGGTGCCCTGGATGCTGGGGGGTGGGGGTGATGGGAGACATGAGTTGGACATGAGTAGGGGCCTGGTGGAGGGTGTCCCTGCACTGCTGGGGGGTGGGGGTGATTGGAGACATGAGTGGGGGCCTGGTGGAGGGTGCCCCTGGATGCTGGGGGTGGGGGTGGTGGGAGACATGAGTGGGGGCCTGGTGGAGGTTGCCCTGCACTGCTGGGGGGTGGGGGTGGTGGGAGACATGAGTTGGACATGAGTGGGGGCCTGGTGGAGGGTGCCCTGCACTGCTGGGGGGTGTGGGTGGTGGGAGACATGAGTTGGACATGAGTGGGGGCCTGGTGGAGGGTGCCCTGGATGCTGGGGGTTGGGGGTGATGGGAGACATGAGTTGGACATAAGGTGGGGCCTGGTGGAGGGTGCCCTGCACTGCTGGGGGGCTGGGGATATGGGAGACATGAGTGGGGGCCTGGTGGAGGGTGCCCTGCACTGCTGGGGGGTGGGGGTGGTGGGAGACATGAGTTGGACATGAGTGGGGGCCTGGTGGAGGGTGCCCCTGGATGCTGGGGGGTGGGGGTGGTAGGAGACATGAGTGGGGGCCTGGTGGAGGGTGCCCATGGATGCTGGGGGGTGGGGGTGATGGGAGACATGAGTGGGGGCCTGGTGGAGGGTGCCCCTGGATGCTGGGTGGTGGGGGTGATGGGAGACATGAGTGGGGGCCTGGTGGAGGGTGCCCCTGGATGCTGGGGGGTGGGGGTGGTGGGAGACATGAGTGGGGGCCTGGTGGAGGGTGCCCCTGGATGCTGGGGGGTGGGGGTGGTAGGAGACATGAGTGGGGGCCTGGTGGAGGGTGCCCATGGATGCTGGGGGGTGGTGGTGATGGGAGACATGAGTGGGGGCCTGGTGGAGGGTGCCCCTGGATGCTGGGTGGTGGGGGTGATGGGTGACATGAGTTGGACATGAGGTGGGGCCTGGTGGAGGGTGCCCTGCACTGCTGGGGGGTGGGGGATATGGGAGACATGAGTGGGGGCCTGGTGGAGGGTGCCCTGCACTGCTGGGGGGTGGGGGTGGTGGGAGACATGAGTTGGACATGAGTGGGGGCCTGGTGGAGGGTGCCCTGCACTGATGGGGGGTGGTGGTGGTGGGAGACATGAGTTGGACATGAGTGGGGGCCGGGTGGAGGGTGCCCTGCACTGCTGGGTGGTGGGGGTAGTGGGAGACATGAGTTGGACATGAGTGGGGGCCTGGTGGAGGGTGTCCCTGGATGCTGGGGGGGTGGGGGTGATGGGAGACATGAGTTGGACATGAGTAGGGGCCTGGTGGAGGGTGCCCTGCACTGCTGGGGGGTGGGGTGATGGGAGACATGAGTGGGGGCCTGGTGGAGGGTGCCCCTGGATTCTGGGGGTGGGGGTGGTGGGAGACATGAGTGGGGGCCTGGTGGAGGGTGCCCTGCACTGCTGGGGGGTGGGGGTGGTGGGAGACATTAGTTGGACATGAGTGGGGGCCTGGTGGAGGGTGCCCTGCACTGCTGGGGGGTGGGGGTGGTGGGAGACATGAGTTGAACATGAGTGGGGGCCTGGTGGAGGGTGCCCTGCACTGCTGGGGGGTGGGGGTGATGGGAGACATGAGTGGGGGCCTGGTGGAGGGTGCCCTGCACTGCTGGGGGGTGGGGGTGGGGGTGGTGGGAGACATGAGTTGGACATGAGTGGGGGCCTGGTGGAGGGTGCCCTGCACTGCTGGGGGGTGGGGGTGATGGGAGACATGAGTGGGGGCCTGGTGGAGGGTGCCCCTGCACTGCTGGGGGTTAGGGGGGTGGGAGACATGAGTGGGGGCCTGGTGGAGGGTGCCCCTGCACTGCTGGGGGGTGGGGGTGGTGGGAGACATGAGTGGGGGCCTGGTGGAGGGTGCCCCTGGATGCTGGGGGGTGGGGGTGATGGGAGACATGAGTGGGGGCCTGGTGGAGGGTGCCCCTGCACTGCTGGGGGGTGGGGCTGATGGGAGACATGAGTGGGGGCCTGGTGGAGGGTGCACTGCACTGCTGGGGGGTTGGGGTGGTGGGAGACATGAGTGGGGGCCTGGTGGAGGGTGCCCCTGGATGCTGGGGGGTGGGAGTGGTGGGAGACATGAGTGGGGGCCTGGTGGAGGGTGCCCCTGGATGCTGGGGGGTGGGGGTGGTGGGAGACATGAGTGGGGGCCTGGTGGAGGGTGCCCATGGATGCTGGGGGCTGGGGGTGCAGGGGGACATGCGTTGGTGGGCAGTAGTTCAAGGTGACATGTGGGTTGGCTGGGGGGCATGGGCATAGTGGATGGGCTGCCTGCGGGACATGTGCTGGGTAGGCCCCTGTGGTGTGGGCCGCCTGCAGGGGCCATGGAGGGTGTAGAGGGTACACCTGGGAGGACCCACGCGTGCAATTTACGTGTGGTGCTCCCCGCGCACCCCTGGAATACACGTACCATGATGGAATCGCGTGTGATACTTCCTGCGTACCCCTGAAATACACGTACTCTGATGCTTTTGCGTGTGATACTTCCCGCGCACCCCTGGAATGCACGTACCCTGATGGAATCGCGTGTGATACTTCCTGCGCACCCTTGAAATGCACGTACCCTGCTGTTTTTGCGTGTGATACTTCCCGCGCACCCCTGGAATACACGTGCCCTGATAGAATCGCGTGTGTTACTTCCCACGCACCCCTGATGTACACGTACCCAGGACAATCGCGTGTGAAACTTCCCGAGAACCACTGAAATACACGTTCCCCGCTTGGCGTTTGCTGTTTGGCAGACCTGTGAACTGGTCCAGGGTTAGCGCAGCCCTTTGCGATGATTTGGGAATTTTGAAGGCTTTTCCTTGCGCGAGGGCGTTCTTGGGGGCGTAACTGGCGCTGCTGCAGGGTCGCTGTGCCACTCTGCGCCACGGCTGGTTTCGGTGGCTAAAATCCATGAATTCGCTGTGCGATGAAAAGGATTTTTTCGCACGCGGCTGGCACAGTGTATCGCACGGGGACACTGTGCGCCAGCCGCGTGCCCCACTTTTGTGCGAATTTCTATGAATTACCCTCATTATATCACCCTGGGCTGAAGGGAGAAAGAAGAAAGACAAAACAGCATTTAGGCCTGTGCACTCACAAAGGGCTGATTCAGAGAATTTTGCACAGAAATCGCTCTAGGGCCATGTACCGAAAAAGACACTGCGCGAGCCTGTGCACAGAAAGAAAAAATGCACGCAACGTGTATTCATAGAATTGTTTGCACAAAGTAACCATATTCGCAAGTCACGGCTCAAACGCCACCAACACATCCATACGCAAAGCAGGAAAGTGCCAGATCAGCTTCCTTTGAGCGACCCCCAAGACGCAAATACATGCAACCTTCAAACAAAGTGTGGGGATCCCCGTAAACAGGCCTGGGACTCAGGGAGCATGTGCATAGTCCCCTGTAACTATATCCGGCACACCGACAACATGCGTATGAAAAATTATAATTTTGGCAATAACTCAGGAAATGTGCATGCAAACCCATGTAAAACTTTCCTGTACCCCGCTACCAAGGTACGTGCACCCCTACGTTACATCGGAACCCTGATTGAGTACACACAACCTGCAATCCCATCTACGTGCTGAAAATCGTACACACATGTGTACTTACATCAGCCTTTGGGTGGCAGATCCTATGAAGGGCTTGCATGGGCATTTCCCAGCCGAGACGCTGTGCAATAGATTCCATGAATACGCCTCTTTCCATGCAATAGTGGGCATGCGAGGGACTGCCTGCAGTCCGTCCCTCGAAACGCCCACTTCTTCTCAAGCTAATCCCCATTTCTGGTGTTCCACCCCATTCTCAGCCCTCTCTGCAGGCCACACAGATCTCTGCTTGGAGCTTCGCGCAAGGCCCTCGAAAGCTCGCACAGGCGTGCCAGGCCAGCATGAAATCCACGCAAGTGCTGGAAAAGTGCCGCACATTCGGTTCCATGAATTGACAAACGGATGTGCACAGATTGGGCGCAAGTACTCTATTTTTTGCGCAATAAATTCAATGAACCAGCCCCATAGTAGTTAAAAGGCACTAGGATGTTCCTTAGGTGTAATTACCCCAAACCCTGATAAGTAAAATTTCTCTTCCTTGTATGAGTAGAAGATATTAGTCCTCAGCTAGACAATGTCCCAGATTGGGAGAGGCTCCAGAAATATTATTGTTAAGGCCCTTTGCAATTTGTTTTAGAATATAGGATTCTCAAGGTACGGAGTAAGGTGTAGAGTAGTGGTCTTCAAACTTTTTTGGCCTGGGCCCCCCCTGAGCAAAGTTTGGGCAGGCCGGCCCCCCCCAAAGGTGCCAGATGGACAGTATGTAGAAATCGCTATGAACGTTTGTGTGCCATCAACGCACCCTACTCCCAGTACAGACTCTGGGCTCTCCCCACCCTACTCCCACCACTATCCCAGTGCTGCAGGCCATCCTGCTCCAACCACAGTCCCATAAAACAAGCATACACACATCCGTACACATTTAAATAAAAAATAAATCTCCATAAACGTACCTTCTGCAGGGGCTTGCGCGTGGTTGCTAAAATGCCCCGCTCCAGGTTGCTCTGCCCGTATGTGCGAGGAGGCGCAGGAGCACCCCTCGCACATACATACATGCAGTGCCCAGCCAGCATTTCCAATGAGCTATGCAAGGCTGGAGAAGCAAAACACCCCCAGCGTTGCATGGCTCAGTGATCATGTGCGGCTGGGGAAATGAACTGTCAAAGGCAAACAGTGTTTCCCTTCAACAGTTCAGCCAGCCCAGGAGCACTCCCTCAGCTGGAAAAAGCAGCTGAAGGAGTGCTAAGTGTTTCACTGGGCTGGCTCCTTGGCTCCTCCATAATGGGTGAGGTGGCCAGTGGGTGGACGCCCCCTCACCCATTATGGATGAGCCGTATGGCTTGGACTGGCCTGTAGGGCAAAAGGGTGATGACCGTACCAAAAATGCTAAATGCTAGTGTAGGCCAGTCAAAATGGGCCACTTTTTTGGCCAATGTGGGCCAGTTTGAGGAGTTACTTCACTATGCAGCTAGTAGTTTTGACCATTGTTGCTGAATAAATATTCTTTAAATATCACCATTAGTTTATATTTGAACAAAAACAACCCCTTGGGTACAATTCAAACAGTCTGTGACTAAATGACTGAATATCCACTTGCAAATGCTGGCCATTTTTTCATTGGTGCCTAAGACTGTTTTATGGTACAGTCTGACCATGTGAGCTACCCATTCCCATTTCCTCCAATCTAAAAAAAGAAAAAAAATATATATATATTTTTACTCATTTCATGCTGGGCTCTGGCGCCCCCCCTGGGATGCGGCCGGGGCGCGCCCCACAGTTTGAAGACCTCTAGTGTAGAGGGAGACATGATGAAGGCAGGTGATCAACTGAGGACAAGAGAAGGAGTTGAACATAGCCTGCCAGAGACCCTGGGGATAGTCAGGCTCCATGTGGTTGATAATCCCTGTTTAAAAGGAAAGTGCTTACAATGTTGCAGCATCAGTGTGCAGTAGATAACAGTGATGAAGGTTGCTGTAGACCTCCTCAAAAAAGTCTGCAGATAGCGCACAGGGAATATCAAAATATAAGGAACCAGTTGGGGGTTTCCAAGCAGAGATGTAATTCGGAGGGAGCTAAACGTCGTCCCTTAGGGTATTCCCTAGATGAACATGAGGAATCACAATTCTGCATTTCTACGCTCAAAACAAGGCATAAGTAAGGCCAGAGTGCCAAAATGAAGGTCTATAAAAAGGTAAGTTCAAAGAGGTGAAATTAATTTGAAGTAAAAAAAAAGACCTGACTTGCAGGGCAGCAGAAGATTCTACAGTTGTTTCAGAAGTGATCTGGGTGGCCTGCTCCAGGTATGGTTACTCCTCATTCTGTCGAAGATGGGTGTCAGCGTTAGGGAAAACCCAGGAAGGTCACCAATGATCCTGCAGAGGGGGTGCAAACAGGAAAATCTGCATCCGAAATGTTCGGAAATTGATGCATGAGGGGAGAGAAAGCTAAACAGCTTTCCCCCAAGGTTGTTGGGAATAGATGTTATTGCAGTGAATCAACTTTATATCAACTTCCTTTTTCAACAATTAAATGTTCCAAATAAAGGTAAATGCAGACATAAGTGCTGGTAGGGGAACTGTAGGGACACAGAAAAAAGTCCCCAGGTGCGGGGATTGCCAGGGAGGCAGTGCAGGTTAGCAACTGGCGGGGCCTGGGCCCGAGATCAGAAAGGTGGCCAGGTAACCAGTGCAGTTTCAGCCAGGAATTCAGCAGGGGAGAGGGTAAGAGAAAGCAGAAGCAAAGGTGCTTCCAGAACCGGAGATGCTTCTCCTCAAATTTCATGAATTAGTTCACTTGAATGAATGTCTATTTCTCAATGTGCGCTGTGGCTGGGGAAAGGGATTATCCAGACCTTAATAATAACGACTGGTTGTTTATAAAGTGCTATCACTTAACGTCCCAAAGCACCCCTACTTCACTGTCTCACGTTTTCCCTATGCCCCTCCTCTACTTACCAAATCTGAATGACCAGGGGCTCTGAATAATGTTTTCAAATGCGGTGCCACAAAGCGAGCCTTTCTGGGAAGATGCTGAAAAACAACTGAAATAAAGTTTCACACAAGCTCCCTGCTTAGCTTACCCCAATAAAAACAAGCAGTTTTTCCTGGATAAGGATATTCTGGGTCTTGTATGGGAAGGATGACCAGGTTAATAGGGTAATTTCATATGCAAGTAAGAGAAAACCACCTGTCGAATTTAGGTTGAATGAACACAAAATTCCCTCCTAGCAATAGTATGTGAGTTGAAAATCTGCCTTCCGTCGATTCATCAGGAACACATTATAGACGGGACCTCACACCAGCATCAGCAACATTTACAATGTGACCACACCCTGGCGAGAATGTTTGCAATACGAACATTACCCCCTGGATTCTCTCTATCCAAGTTTCCACTGCGGGAACAGATATGGCAAAACAAAGATTCCATTGGCTCAAGGATCAGCAGGTCTACTGTCATGGCATGGGCAATGCAGTACCCACAGAGAACCAACTCACACCCAACACTCTCCACTCATGCCGACCACACATTGCGTGTAGCTTGAGGACACCATGGTCGGGGACCAACCTAGTGGGCTGTTGGAGGAGGAGCCAGTGGCTGCAGGAGGGCCCAAATACCTCTGAAGTGTGCTTTCTGCTTTTGCATGAAATCCTGCAAGATTTTGAAATCTCATGGGATCTGAACATTTTGACGGTCATCTTGCGGGCAAAGCTATTTAAGCTCTGCCACCAGCAACCGCACGTGTGTACCCTTTCCATTCTAATGCTGTCACCATGCCAGATACGTACCTGAGCAGAGTGAGACCATTGCAGCCTTGGACTTCACTTACCTGCAAACGATTGAACCAGAACTTGTGACACTGCAGACACTTAACAGCACCCCTGAAACTTTACCTGAACTCCTGAGACATTGCACAAACTTACCTGAATGTGGTCAGATACTCCCAATCAACACCCCTTCCCACCTGCAGCAAGCAGACCTTACATGGGCATTCAAACTCATCCGAAATCCGGGAACAGCACAGTCCCTTCTTCGGGTCCATGCGCCCTTGAACCATTAACACCTGCAAACAAAGGAATGCAATATTAGCCACAGGCTAAATAGAGCCTACAATCAAATCAGAGACTGCAAAAGACTACAAGTGATCTAGATACACTTTAGCAACCAAAGACTATTGTTCCAACTAGCACATCAGCAGAAATCAGCCAGGCTGCGCTGTTGCTACCTCAAGCAGCAAGGCGTCTCCATCTCCAATTTTTGTAACTCACTGGGTATAGAGAAGAATGGGGTACACTGTGGAGCAATATAGACGTTTATATTATTGTTACAAACCCACATCCTATTTTATATGTGGGATGCAACCCATACCGAAGACCCAAGAGAACGGGCTGGCAGACCACTACACGCTGACCACCAGAGGGAGCTTGGCTGGCTAACTGCCCTACCACTCTCATGTGGATAAGGCTTCTGCTTTTTATGAGCACATCTGGAATCCTGTGACAGACCCCCAATGCCAAGCAATACAGGTGAGCATTGCAGCTACATGACTGCATTGAGGATAACCGAGTATATGATGAAGAGTTAAAAGCAACTGTCAATACAGAGTCATATCTAGCTAATCCTCACATGCTCCATGAAGGAAACACCTGTCAGGCAATGCCCCTGGTTTATTTGGATGGATGCTCCTAACATATCTGTGTATTTTCAACTCAAACTGCTAAAGCGTGTACTGCCTCTCATCTCCGAGAACGACTGGCCAATAATATTTAGGACACTCACTAACTCAAAATTAGATTATTGCAATGCCCTACGGGATTATGGGTATTCCAAAATACCAACTACAGAGATTACAGCGTTCGGCTTGTTTTCTCACTGTCAAGAAAAACATCTGTATCTCCTTTGCATAGAAGCCTTCATTGGCTCCCAGTTTTTGAAATGTATCCATGGCCTGGCCCGACATATCTCTCAACAAAAATTGTACCTCACCGCCCCAATTGGCCTCTACGATCTATGTGGCAAGGTCTTTTGGTGTCTCCCTTATCCAGGACTGCCACCTGGGGTGACAGACACTTTTCTTTTGTGTGTCCTCTGTCCTGGAATCTAATCCCACCTGACCTGTGAAAGATCGAATCCCTGTCTCTTTTCAGGAAAAAGCTGAAAAAATACCTTTTTGCGTAAAGTGTAAATGCACTTGTACTATAGCCGATTACATGTAATTATAAGGAATCAAGATAACAAAGGTAATAACTAACGAAAAAGAAATAACTAATGAAATAATAACCAAAAGCAGGGATACCAATGTAATGGTGTAATAATAACAAATCCAAAATAACGAAAAGAAATCAAAGCTGATGGTACAAGTTAGCTAGAATAAAGAACCCAAAACAAGAAAGTTAGAATAAAGAACCCAAAACAAGGAAGCTCGAAGTCATGATCCATTAACAAACTAACAGCAATATCAGAAACCGAATTGACTTCATATGCAGATTAAATACTCAAGTAAAAGCAGTGGTCGAAGTAGACGGGAGCGGTTGGGAGCAGTGCTCCTCTACTTTTAAGTTTTACTGTTCCTATACTTTTGTTTTAAAAAGAAATCGTTCCAGAATGGTTTAGTTGTAAAATAAAAGTGTAGGCAGTAGTTGAAACTTGCAGTTCAGTGCACTGCATTTGACATTCCCTTAAACAGCAGGTGTGTTTGTTTGAATTTGAATTGTGCATGGGAGGAGATGCGTGGCGATAGGGTTTGTGGGGGGCGGGGCAGGCCCGAAGGGAACATAGTTCCACATCTTTTTTTCATACAGTTCGACCACTGAGTGAAAGGTAAGTTCATGTGTAGACTAGAAAACGGTTCGAAGTCAGTGATGATATTTCGAGATAATTCCTTTTTTTTTTAAAACACAGGAATTCTTATTTTCGAAAACAAAATGGATTTCACAATGTCACAAAAAGGAAATAGTTGATATTACACAGATATGAGCTCAGTAAAGATAAAGAAAAGGCAGATAAAATGTACTGGAGGTGTTGCCAATACATTACTCACGGCTGTCATGGCAGGGCCATTACAAATGGAACAGTTTTAATTCAAGAAAGCAAATATAATCATATTCCGGACAGCACTGTTGTGGAAATTAAAAGAAAAGTTGCCAAAAAAAAGAAAGAGCAACTTGAGATAATGAACCGGCAAATGGGTCCCTCGTTAGAGAAGTTTGTAAAATTGTGCCATTTCACATTGCAGGGCAAATGCCTAAGATTAAACTTCTTCAAAGGTGAATTACAAGTAAAAGAAATAAACAGGCTAATCTACCACCCAATCCACAGTCATACGGGGAAATAACAATACCTCTCGAATTGCATTTCACTGAAAAAAATAGCCATTTATACTACATGATAACAAAAAAACAAACAGAATAATCGTATTCGGAACATTACGGGGTATGAATTATTTGAAAAATGCGAAGCATTGGCAAGTTGATGGTACTTTCAAAGTGTGCCCAAGGCCATTTAGTCAGTTTTATTCAATACATGGAAACATCATGAAAAATCTATTTCCCTTGGTATACAGTTTAATGCCATCTAAAAATTACGAATCATACATGGAATTGTATGAATACATTAGTGATGCAATATCGCTAATCCAACCAGGGACCACAGTAATGGATTTCGAATTGGCACAAATAAAAAGTGTGAGAGATACCTTTAAAAGTACAACGATTCAGGGTTGTTTTTTCCATTATACACAATCAATTTGGTAAAAAGTGCAAGCAAGTGTCTGCAGTCACACTATGCGGAAGACACAGAGTTCCAACTTCACATAAAGCTAATGTTCTCACTTGCATGTGTACCTGAAGAAAATGTTGAGGAGTACTATGATACACTCATTCAAACAGGCTATTTCAAACAGAATGAGTTATTATTCAAACAACTGGTGGATTATTGTGATACAAATTGGATTTGCGTTCTAACACGAAGTGGCAAAAGAAGAAACCCATGGTTCCACAAAAGCATTTGGAATTGCCATTTGGCCAGCATCCAAGACACGCCAAAAACAAATAATTCCATAGAAGGCTGGCACATAGGCCTAAGACAAAAATTCAGCAACATAAATCTAACATTATGGAGTTTCATTAAACAATGAATAGGCAAACAATCATTCACTGAATTACAAATTCCACAAGCTGTATCTGGTGAAAAAACAGAAATTCAAAGTAAAAAGTACAGAAATTCTGCAAGTAGACTAAAAGAATACATACTCAACTTCGAGAAGTTAGAACCAATATGTTATCTACAAAGTGTTGCCTTAAACCTAAACTACTACCAGCAAAAATACACATTAAAAAAGAACCTATACATAAAATAGAAACACATTCGAAATTAAAAGAATGTAAAACATCGATGAAAAATCTGCAGAAGAAAATCAAATTCACTTACCTTAGCAAAGTCCAAAGAAGAGTTGAGTTCCAGGAAAGTACACCAAATCCATTCCAATGTCACACCATATCTGAAGAAAACCCCAAAATCCACAAACAAAACACAAAAAAACATTCAAATTCCTTTCCAAAGTTGAACCATATCCCAAAAAATTACCAAAAACCAAGAAAGAATGCCAGAAAAACAATTCGAATTCCAAACTGCTGTCCGACCATATTCAAAGAAATGTCAGAATACAGGAAAGAAACACTAAAAAGTATTTGATTTCCAATCCAAAGTAGTACATTATCCCCAAAAAATTCCAAAATAAATTCCAAAATAAAATCCCAAATCCACGAAAAAATCCCCCAAAAACATTCAAAGTCCAATCCAATGTCGCACTCTATCCCAAAAATATCAATAATCAATCAAAAAAAATGTGAAATGCAATCCAAATCCAAAAAAGAATCATGTTGAATCCTTCAAAAACAACACAAATCCAGGAGTGAAGCCAATCCAACATTAATCCATTAAAAATAAAATTGAATGAAATATAAATCCAGGGCAAAAAGATAAAAATTCCATGAAAATTCAGCAGCACCGCTGGTCGGATCACAGGAAGAGATGAAAATGGCAGATAACAACATCCATTGATGTCACATTCGAAAAAGACATAGACGCGAGTGACACATAATGGTCAAAAATAATACTGCACACTGTATTAACATTAAACAAAGTAACATTATATAATTATTTAGTGGCAATGCATAGTTCGTTATTTTCTAATATTATATTATCGAAATCATTATTAATAGATTAGTTATTAAAGAGATTCTGGGGGTTTTCTTTGCTATTATAGTTTTTGTGATTTCATCTTTCGGTAATATCACTGCATACCATTATAGCCCTGTGCCTATTGCTGTTATGATTTTGGTTTTAGCTATCTGTGCCCAGATGCAGACCCTGCTTGCATCCTCTCTGGGCATATGTGCAATATCATTTTCAAAATAAAATCAAAATCAAATCATATAACAGAAAGTAACAAGAAGGAATTAGCATCTGCCATCAGAAATGCTTGGGGGAATGAACCCTGAACCCTCAGCCAGTCATTTAATCGATTCCAGGAGTAGTCAAGTGGCACAACTGCTAGTAATGTATCAAGATGTCTTTACAGACATACATCATCAACTCCAGGAACTAGTGATAATTACAAATTAAAATTATGCCTGAAATGGATTTGTTTTTTTACCTGAAAAATTGGATATGCTGTGTGCTAACAACAAACCCTTAAAACATGGGAAATTAATCCAAACAATAGATGATTTGGTGATGGAAAACAATGTTATCATCTACTGGAAGGTAATTAAAGGTGACACTGTGATAGCATGTCCAGAGAAAGGAGCACATTATTTGGTAGATCAAATAAAAAACTGGAGCTATCCAGGGGGAATCCATTAATATGGAACATCTCCTAGAGAAACAGCAGTGACTTGATCACAATCTCATGCTGAAAGTGAGCAGTCTTCAATGGAGTACAGATTTAATTACTGCTTAAAAAGAAATCAAATCATTAGAAACTGTTATCAATATCTACAAGAACCAGAAAACATCCCCATATATAAACATTATAACCAGGAGAAGTAAGATGTGTGAGTTTTAATGAATTTTCAGAAGATGTTCCATATTCAGTATGGACTTTTGGTTAGGAATCCCTCATCTAGGCATAACAGTAGGTGCTACCTACCTCATTCCCAAGCATGATTAAGTCACACCGATGATGTGGCTAACGCCTGTCATAGAGGATTAATAATGGTGCCAGTGCTTCTGTGAAACTCCGCAGACAGGTGTCATTCGGCCTGCCAGGCCTGACCCTGAAGGGCGGGATGGGACCCGTCCGCAGAGTCGTACTGTGCCGGTCCGGTGACAACAGTGATGGTATGCTTACAGGCACCGTTGTTACCAGACTGGCACAATCGTAATGAGGCCCAATATATTGTATTAAAAAAAATGAAATTAGCTATTGCAAAAGGAGTTTCTGTAATTATGCAGCCATATTTCATGAGAAATAGAGTAAACTGATCACTTGCAATTTAGGGGGTAATTCATAGAATTCAGCGCACAAGTGGCGCACGCGGCTGGCGCACAGTGTGCGCGTGCGAATCCCTGCGCCAGCCGCGTGCGCCAAAATCCATTTCCGCGCACAGCGTATTCATGGATTCCAGCCACCAAAACCAGCCGTGGCGCACAGTGGCACAGCGACCCTGCAGCAGCGCCAGTTACGCCCCCAAGAACGCCTCTCGCGCAGGGAAAAGCCATCAACATACCCAATCCAGCGCAAAGGGCTGCGCTAACCCTGTACCAGCATAGCAAGCGGGCTACGTGTATCACTGGGGTGCGCGGGAAGTACCTCACGCGATTGGCCCCGTGCAAGCAGGCTACGCGTATCTCAGGAGTGCGCGGGAAGTTCCACACGCGATTCCATCAGGGTACGTGTATTTCGGGGTGCGCGTGAAGTTCCACACGCTATATCAGCAGGGTACGTGTATTTCAGGGTGCAGGGGAAGTTACACACGCGATTTCCGCAGGATATGTGTATTTCAGGGGTGCACGTGAAGTTCCACACGCGATATCAGCAGGGTACGTGTATTTCAGGGTGCAGGGGAAGTTACACACGCGATTGCAGCAGGTTACGTGTATTTCAGGGGTGCGCGGGGAGCTCCACAAGTGAATTGCACGTGTGGGCCCTCCCAGGTGTTCCCTCTACACCCTCCACGGCCCCTGCAGGTGGCTCACACCACAGGGGCCTACCCTGCACATGTCCTGCAGGCACCCCATCCACCATGGCCATGCCCCCCAGCCAACCCACATGTCAACTTGCACTACTGCCCACCAACGCATGTCCCCCTGCACCCCCAGCCACCAGGGGCACCCTCCACAGGCCCCCACCCATGTCTCCCACCACCCCCCAGCAGTGCAGGGGCACCCTCCACCAGGCACCCACCCATGTCTCCCACCACCCCTGTCCCCCAGCCACCAGGGGCAGCCTCCACCAGGCCCCCACCCATGTCTCCCAGCACCCCCACCCCCCAGCCACCAGGGGCAGCCTCCACCAGGCCCCCACCCATGTCTCCCAGCACACCCACCCCCCAGCCACCAGGGGCAGCCTCCACCAGGCCCCCACCCATGTCTCCCAGCACCCCCACCCCCCAGCCACCAGGGGCAGCCTCCACCAGGCCCCCACCCATGTCTCCCACCACCCCCACCCCCCAGCAGTGCAGGGGCACCCACCACCAGGCCCCCACCCATGTCTCCCACCACCCCCACCCCCCAGCCACCAGGGGCAGCCTCCACCAGGCCCCCACCCATGTCTCCCACCACCCCCACCCCCCAGCACTGTGGGGCACCTGCCAACAGGCCCCCACCCATGTGCAACTCATGTACCCCTGCACCCCCACCCCCCAGCACTGTGGGGCACCTGCCAGCAGGCCCCCACCCATGTCCAACTCATGTTCCCCACCACCCCCACCCCCCAGCACTGTGGGGCACCTGCCAGCAGGCCCCCACCCATGTCCAACTCATGTTCCCCACCACCCCCACCCCCCAGCACTGTGGGGCACCTGCCAGCAGGCCCCCACTCATGTCCAACTCATGTTCCCCACCACCCCCACCCCCCAGCACTGTGGGGCACCTGCCAGCAGGCCCCCACCCATGTCCAACTCATGTTCCCCACCACTCCCATCCCCCAGCCACCAGGGGCACCCTCCACAGGCCCCCACCCATGTCTCCCACCACCCCCCAGCAGTGCAGGGGCAACCTCCACCATGCCCCCACCCATGTCTCCCACCACCCCCACCCCCCAGCCACCAGGGGCAGCCTCCACCAGGACCCCACCCATGATTCCCACCACCCCACCCCCCCAGCAGTGCAGAGGCACCCACCACCAGGCCCCCACTCATGTCTCCCTGCACCCCCACCCCCCAGCCACCAGGGGCAGCCTCCACCAGGCCCCCACTCATGTTTTCCTGCACCCCCACCCCGCAGCAGTGCAGGGGCCGCCTCCACCAGGCCCCCACCCATGTCTCCCACCACCCCCCAGCCACCAGGGGCAGCCTCCACCAGGCCCCCACCCATGTCTCCCACCACCCCCACCCCCCAGCAGTGCAGGGGCAGCCTCCACCAGGCCCCCACTCATGTCTCCCTGCACCCCCACCCGCCAGCAGTGCAGGGGCACCCACCACCAGGCCCCCACCCATGTCTCCCACCACCCCCACCCCCCAGCCACCAGGGGCAGCCTCCACCAGGCCCCCACCCAAGTCTCCCTGCACCCCCACCCCCAGCAGTGCAGGGACAGCCTCCACCAGGCCCCCACTCATGTCCAACTCATGTCTCCCATCACCCCCACCCCCAGCAGTGCAGGGGCAGCTTCCACCAGGCCCCCACCCATGTCTACCACCACCCCCACACCCCAGCAGTGCAGGGGCAGCCTCCACCAGGCCCCCACCCATGTCTCCCACCACCCCCACCCCCCAGCAGTGCAGGGGCAGCCTCCGCCAGGCCCCCACCCATGTCTCCCACAACCCCCAGCCCCCAGTAGTGCAGGGGCACCCACCACCAGGCCCCCACCCATGTCTCCCACCACCCCCACCCCCCAGCAGTGCAGGGGCAGCCTCCACCAGGCCCCCACTTATGTCTCCCTGCACCCCCACCCCCGGGGAGTGCAGGGGCAGCCTCCACCAGGCCCCCACTCATGTCTCCCTGCACCCCCACCCCTCAGCAGTGCAGGGGCAGCCTCCACCAGGCCCCCACTCATGTCCAACTCATGTCTCCCATCACCCCCACCCCCAGCAGTGCAGGGGCAGCCTCCACCAGGCCCCCACTCATGTCTCCCATCACCCCCACCCCCCAGCCACCAGGGGCATCCTCCACCAGGCCCCCACTCATTTCTCCTATCACCCCCACCCCCCAGCCACCAGGGGCAGCCCCACCAGGCCCCCACTCATGTCTCCCTGCACCCCCACCCCCCAGCAGTGCAGGGGCAACCTCCACCAGGCCCCCACCCATGTCTCCCACCACCCCCACCCCCCAGCAACCAGGGGCAGCCTCCACCAGGCCCCCACCCATGTCTCCCACCACCCCCACCCCCCAGCCACCAGGGGCAGCCTCCACCAGGCCCCCACCCATGTCTCCCACCACCCCCACCCCCCAGCAGTGCAGGGACAGCCTCCACCAGGCCCCCACCCATGTCTACCACCACCCCCACACCCCAGCAGTGCAGGGGCAGCCTCCACCAGGTCCCCACCCATGTCTCCCACCACCCCCACCCCCCAGCAGTGCAGGGGCACCCACCACCAGGCCCCCACCCATGTCTCCCACCACCCCCACCCCCCAGCAGTGCAGGGGCAGCCTCCACCAGGCCCCCACTCATGTCTCCCTGCACCCCCACCCCCGAGGAGTGCAGGGGCAGCCTCCATCAGGCCCCCACCCATGTCTCCCACCTCCCCCACCCCCCAGCAGTGCAGGGGCAGCTTCCACCAGGCCCCCACTCATGTCTCCCTGCACCCCCACCCCCCAGCAGTGCAGGGGCAGCCTCCACCAGGCCCCCACTCATGTTTCCCTGCACCCCCACCCCGCAGCAGTGCAGGGGCCGCCTCCACCAGGCCCCCACCCATGTCTCCCACCACCCCCACCGACCAGCCACCAGGGGCAGCCTCCACCAGGCCCCCACCCATGTCTCCCACCACCCCCACCCCCCAGCAGTGCAGGGGCAGCCTCCACCAGGCCCCCACTCATGTCTCCCTGCACCCCCACCCACCAGCAGTGCAGGGGCACCCACCACCAGGCCCCCTCCCATGTCTCCCACCACCCCACCCCCCAGCCACCAGGGGCAGCCTCCACCAGGCCCCCACCCATGTCTCCCTGCACCCCCACCACCAGCAGTGCAGGGGCAGCCTCCACCAGGCCCCCACTCATGTCCAACTCATGTCTCCCATCACCCCCACCCCCAGCAGTGCAGGGGCAGCTTCCACCAGGCCCCCACCCATGTCTACCACCACCCCCACACCCCAGCAGTGCAGGGGCAGCCTCCACCAGGCCCCCACCCATGTCTCCCACCACCCCCACCCCCCAGCAGTGCAGGGGCAGCCTCCACCAGGCCCCCACCCATGTCTCCCACCGCCCCAGCCCCCAGCAGTGCAGGGGCACCCACCACCAGGCCCCCACCCATGTCTCCCACCACCCCCACCCCCCAGCAGTGCAGGGGCAGCCTCCACCAGGCCCCCACTCATGTCTCCCTGCACCCCCACCCCCGAGGAGTGCAGGGGCAGCCTCCACCAGGCCCCCACTCATGTCTCCCACCACCCCCACCCCCCAGCAGTGCAGGGGCAGCCTTCACCAGGCCCCCACTCATGTCTCCCTGCACCCCCACCCCCCAGCAGTGCAGGGGCAGCCTCCACCAGGCCCCCACTCATGTCCAACTCATGTCTCCCATCACCCCCACCCCCAGCAGTGCAGGGGCAGCCTCCACCAGGCCCCCACTCATGTCTCCCATCACCCCCACCCCCCAGCCACCAGGGGCATCCTCCACCAGGCCCCCACTCATTTCTCCTATCACCCCCACCCCCAGCCACCAGGGGCAGCCTCCACCAGGCCCCCACTCATGTCTCCCTGCACCCCCACCCCCCAGCAGTGCAGGGGCAACCTCCACCAGGCCCCCACCCATGTCTCCCACCACCCCCCCCAGCCACCAGTGGCAGCCTCCACCAGGCCCCCACCCATGTCTCCCACCACCCCCACCCCCCAGCCACCAGGGGCAGCCTCCACCAGGCCCCCACCCATGTCTCCCACCACCCCCACCCCCCAGCAGTGCAGGGGCAGCCTCCACCAGGCCCCCACCCATGTCTACCACCACCCCCACACCCCAGCAGTGCAGGGGCAGCCTCCACCAGGTCCCCACCCATGTCTCCCACCACCCCATCCCCCAGCAGTGCAGGGGCACCCACCACCAGGCCCCCACCCATGTCTCCCACCACCCCCACCCCCCAGCAGTGCAGGGGCAGCCTCCACCAGGCCCCCACTCATGTCCCCCTGCACCCCCACCCCTGAGGAGTGCAGGGGCAGCCTCCATCAGGCCCCCACCCATGTCTCCCACCTCCCCCACCCCCCAGCAGTGCAGGGGCAGCTTCCACCAGGCCCCCACTCATGTCTCCCTGCACCCCCACCCCCCAGCAGTGCAGGGGCAGCATCCACCAGGCCCCCACTCATGTCCAACTCATGTCTCCCACCACCCCCACCCCCCAGCAGTGCAGGGGCAGCCTCCACCAGGCCCCCACCCATGTCTACCACCACCCCCACACCCCAGCAGTGCAGGGGCAGCCTCCACCAGGTCGCCACCCATGTCTCCCACCACCCCCACCCCCCAGCAGTGCAGGGGCACCCACCACCAGGCCCCACCCATGTCTCCCACCACCCCCACCCCCCAGCAGTGCAGGGGCAGCCTCTACCAGGTTCCCCCACTCATGTCTTCCTGCACCCCCACCCCTGAGGAGTGCAGTGGCAGCCTCCACCAGGCCCCCATCCATGTCTCCCACCACCCCCACCCCCCAGCAGTGCAGGGGCAGCCTCCACCAGGCCCCCACTCATGTTTCCCTGCACCCCCACCCCCCAGCAGTGCAGGGGCAGCCTCCACCAGGCCCCCACTCATGTCCAACTCATGTCTCCCATCACCCCCACCCCCAGCAGTGCAGGGGCAGCCTCCACCAGGCCCCCACTCATGTCCAACTCATGTTTCCCATCACCCCCACCCCCAGCAGTGCAGGGGCAGCCTCCACCAGGCCCCCACCCATGTGCAACTCATGTTCCCCAGCCAACATGTCATCACAATCTAGATCCCTGGTCCCTATGGTCAGCCTCCAAATGCAAAACACCCACCCGAGTATTGCATCCACCCACTCATAATTTGAAATTACATCACAGAACACCAATTGCAAGTTCCGAAACAAACACATTTCCCTCACATACACCCAATGGGTGTCAGTGAATCTCAAAACACATTTCATGAAATGCATGAAACCAATGAGATACCACACATTGAAGTTCACCAAAAATAATATGTATTAAAGGAAACATCAATAGAATAAAAAATGAAGAAACAGAAACGTGAATGTACAAAAATGAAAAGAAGCATGTCCGTCAAAAAAAGCAAAACCAAAAATAAAAATCCAAAGTAATGTCCAAAGTCAATGTCCACAAAACAAAATCCAATGGGAAATAAAAAAGAAAGCCATTGCTCCATGGTCAAAAATAGAAAAAAAATACAATCCAGCTGTCAACTATGTACATGGGAACAATCCAGGGTCCATTATCCCAACAAAATAAAGGAAACCTATCTAACTACACTAACTAATAAAATAAACTATATACAAAAATGTGGCCAATGTCCGAAAGGTCCAAATAAAATAAAAACAAAAATGAAACCTAACACTACCTAGAAACTATGTACAAGGGCAGCGGGCTAGTTTCACGGCTCACTTGTGGATGTTCCGGGCCAGGGCATCATCGAACTCCTCCTCAATGTCCCGGAGGCGGTCCTCCTCCATGGCCCCGAGGGTCCGCAGGGCCGCTGACGTCTCCACCTCCAAACCCCTGCGGATTGCCTCGAGGCACTCGGCCCGCCTCAGGGCCCTCCGCATGGAGTTCTCCGCCCTGACCATTGTGAGCCGTGCCATCTATGGCGTGGCCCAACCGCTGCCACACGGAAGACACTCTCTGTCCTGGGTCCTCCTGCCCTCCGGCCGATGCCTGCCCCTCCGATGTCGAAGGCCCCGAGCCTTCATGGCTCCCACCACGTTGCTGCTGCTGCTGTGCCTCTGCCCGTGCACTGCCTCCTGCTGCCTGCACATCCTCCGCCGGCTGGGGTGCAGTTGTTGATGTGGCCACCCCTGCTGGACGTCCGACTCCCGACTGTGGCAGGGATGCCTCCTCCACCAGCCTGGCCGCACTGTCAGAGGCAGCTCCACAGGGCACCCAGGTGACTGATGGGTGGTAAGATGGCACAGAGGACGACTGGCGCGTAGGGGGTCCAGTTGAGGAGGGGGTCGGAGCAAGCCCCATCAGACGGAGGAATCCGGCCTGGGTGACCTGTCCCAGCAGGCTGACGTGGTCAACGAGCCATTCGAGATGACTCGCAGTCTCTTCATGAAAAGACTGCAGGTCACCTCGCATGGCCCGTTGACGCAACGCCACACCAGCCAGGACAGGCTCAACCCGGACCTGGATAGCCACGTCCGCAGGCAGAGGAAGGCCAGTTGACGTGAGCTCATCCCCTGCCTGAAAACGGGTCTGGACGTAGGCATCCCTGCTGATGCAAGATGATGCAGGGACAGGATCGGGGACAGGATTGCACACAGGCACCTCCGCGGCGGCCTGTGCTGCCTCCTGTCCCTGGTCCTGCACTGCACCACTAGCACCAGTGGGATCCTCACCTCCAGACCCCGTCTCTGGTGCTTGCACGGCCTCCTCCTCCACCAAACCCCCCACCAACCTGGATGACTCCGTGCCATCTTCCCCTGTTGGGCCCTGTGGGGTCCCAGCTGCCCCTTCTGCTGCCGAGGAGTCCAACTCCAACCTCCGCCTCTTGGACCTCCCCCCGGCAGCTGCAGCCTGGGACGTGGCACCGGAGTCCTCACTCCCCGACGAGATGACAACCTGGGAGGGGAGCCGGGCCTTGCGTCTCCGGCTGGCGGTCGGATCCCCGCCGCTGTGCTCCACAGCACCTTCTCCTCCCTCTTCATCAGTTGACGCTGCAGACAGGGAGAAACAAAACACAGGCATCAGGGCACTGTACAATGGACACATACACACATGACAGTTGTACATGAGTGGCATTGGCAAACCTCAGACATGTCATCACAATCCCCAACACACATGTCATTACAACTCGCACACATGAGCCATACCACAGCCATATCGCAACTGCCACCACCATCCATACACATACAACAGCATGAGCAGCCAAAGGTGAGCCAGACATCACATGCAACACAGGAAGTGCACCACACATGTGCACACACCACCACACTTGCATGCATGTGTACACCTCTGCCAAGTGTCGCACTGTTCAGACGGGCATCCATGTCACATCTGCCAATCAGGCTTCCACATACCGCTGTCACATGCATCCATGTTGCATCACTGTTGCACCCTTGTCAAATTCACACACATGCACATGTACACAGTGCTGATGCATGCAGCCGAAAACAACATACATGCGTGACATCACGGACATGTCTACTTACATACACATTCATCCAAACATGTGTGCCCACACAACTGCATTTGGCATGCAAGCCTACACACACAAGCACCATCCATGTCTCACACATTACAGCCCTCGCATGTGTCAGCCCCACGGCCCTGTACACCCCCACCCATACTCGACCCCATACAAACAGATGTGCAACCTGCACACTACTGAATAATCACCACACGCACTGCTCACAATCAGGATGCATGTACACTCACCGCTCGACTCCAGACGGGTCTGCTTCTCAAGGACCTGGACGTGGAGCGCTGGGGATATGCGTTCCAGGACCCTCATCTGTTCTTCCGACAAGTGGCCCCGGCGCCCCTTGGCATCCGCTGCCTTAAAGAGGTGCATGGCCTTGTTCAGGGTCCTGGACCTGAAGTCCTCCCAGCGCTTCTTGACATGTTGTAAGTCGCGGACTGACACCCCCTCCGCGTTGATGGCAGTCACGATGTCAGTCCAGATCCGAGTCCGTCCTTCCTTGTCGGCGCGGGAACTTCCGAAGAGGGCATCATACTGCCCCAGGACTTGCTCCACCAGGACACCAACTTCGGTGGCACTGAAGCTGGTGCCCCTCTGCCTCTCTGGCCGGGGGTTGTCAGTGGTGTCAGATGGTGTTTGCCCCGACATGACAACCCCAGAGGCAGGAGTGGGTGGGCAACTGGGTCCTGGGGCTGGGCTGTGGAGCGATGGAATCCCAGTCGGGAGTCTTCGGTTCCAGCAGGGGTGGCCACAGCAACAGCACCCCTGGCTGATGTGCAGGCAGCAAATGGCAGGGCACGTGGGCAGCAGGCAGTCAGGCAGCAGCAGATGGCAGGTGGGAGCGTGCTCGGGGCTCTGGGGGGCAGTAGTTCGGCCTTCTGGGCAGGAGCGTGGTCTTCCATGTGCTTACGCGTGGCCAGCTTGATACTGTAAGAGGATTCAATTCAACACTACAGCTAAGTCAATGCCTAGTCTGGGATACTGAATGGAAACCCTTATTGATATATCTTTATGTCCAGTTCATGCGTTCTGGATGACTACCCCTATATAACACCCCACTCTTGGAATCCCCCTGACCCCACTGAGCCAAGAAGTAGTTCTGTTTTGCAAGTTAAAAGGTTTATTTGATAATTTAAACAATATATATATATATATATATCACACTTTATAATAATTATTAATTGAATATCACACTTAATCTGAGCAGTAATCAATAATGGATAGTCTGGCACTAGCACACTTGTGAATAGGAACAGAAGAATAAGGTGGTAGAGAATACTTTATATAAGTTCAGATGGATGCAATGTTGAATGAAAATGCAATACAGAAAATACTCAATATGATTTCCACAAAACAATGTAATCACTTTTCTTTGGCAATCCCCTCCCCCCTTTATGCAATGCAAGGAAATGGAAGGAAAGCACACAGTTCTCAGAAATGCAATCAAATGTAATTCAGTTCACCCCAGCAAGCTTAGACTACAGAAGTTGGAAACACAGGCCCAAAATGCTTTTAGATGTGCTGGCAATGAAGTGAAAATATGCTAAAATGCTTTTATATCCCTCTAGAGGTTCAGGGGGAGTGGTATCTAGTTAATATTAGTCCAGGTTCACTCTAGCAATGATTCAGGGATGGTTCTTAAGAGGCAAACGAAATTTTAGCAAGGAAAGCAAGAACTGCTGTTTTGACACGTGGATAAATTTGCAAATCGCTGCAAATTCTCGAGTGCGTTTTTCGCGATTGCGGCAGAATTGTAGGGGGTAGGAATGCAGTTCTAGGTTCCTTGAAAAGCTACGATTTTAAGCTTTCAGAGGAAAGTTACTGCAAGTCTCTAGGACAAACGGTCACGGAGATATGAGCGATTAAATAAAGGTAGTTTTTCGGATTTGGAATGTTAAAATTCAAAGTGACAAGTGCAGCTTGCAACTAGAAAATGACAGGTGACAGCTTTACAAATGACAGGTGACAGTTAGGAGGCAGTTCTACTTAGATTAAAATAGCTTAGATTAGATTATTTTAACTAAGAGATTGGTTCTGCACAGTCTGCTAGGTACTCACAATATATTCTTGAATTAAATGGGCCTCGCCACGGATCTGGTCAGGTTTTAGACTGGACTCTGGTCTGGTCTCTGCACTTCACAGTGATCTGGGTCAGCTCTCTGGTTCTGCTAACAGTGGTCTGGGTCAGCTCTGCTCTCTCTCTAGCCTCTCTGGATTCTGGAGATTGATGGATTTGAAGTCTGGATCTCTGGATGTGGTATGGTCCGGCAGAGCGCGTTGCAGCAAATGGAATTGAATGTCCCTATCTGTCCTGTCTGTCTGCTTTTATGTTTTTTGAAAATGGGTGTGTGTGCAGCATCACTAGGCTCTACCCCTCTCCACTTGTCATTGGCCACTTCCTCCTCTTCCCCTTGATTGGGGGAATGAAATGAAGTGTCATCATGATGAGGTCTGTTTATGGTACAGAGAACTCACCCCTGTCAAATTACACACAATCTATATTTTGACCCAAAAGACATATTTGCACAGGTACACATTTGTTTAAAATTACATGCACCCATCACATATCACAGGAGGTATACACTGTCCAAATCTGCTCTTCCTGGGAGCTTGCATTCAGAAATGGCAACATATTTCACTTTTTGGTCAGGTTACCAATATCAGATTCTTACTCAAATGTATACCCATGTGTGCAAGGCATGCAGGCATTAATTGATGAAGTATCAGACTTTTAACATGCATACATTTTAAGTAATACCCTCTTAACTGCTAGCTTGCCCCCAGATCATGCCACCGGTTCTAAAAACCTCTTAAAATGTGGGCAGAAAAATCACAAGAATTATGGTATCATTTAAATAATTATGACAAGTCCGTACTATGAGTTATTCATCTTTTTCTAAAACCATATTCTGGCTACAGGGGTGTGTCTTTTCAGGTCACATGGTACAGAAACCAGTCTTTCCACTTTCTTCAAGCTCAGCCTCTGTCTCCAGTTTCTCCCCCTCCCAGTTTCTGCCAAGAGGAAGCCATTTTTATTACCCCTGCAATAAACCATCTGCCTGGGCCCTGGAAGGGCCATTGTTCAAGAGGAAGCCCTTTATGGCCACTTCCATAAACCCTCTGCCTGGGTCCTATGTTTAGCCTCTAGCAGTCCCTTGGTAATCCAATCAGAGAAGTGTCATATCCCTTTTGGTGGGAGCAGCAAAAGGCAGGTAGGCATGGGAACACAGCAGTTGTGCAAGTCTCAACTCCTGTCGGGGGTAGCTGGTGGGCAGAATTCAGTTCCTTAAGCCAGGCCCCAGCTAAAATGTCACTTTTTGTTACCCAGTTTAAGTCAAGACAATGTTTACATATGCAGCTAGAATGCTGATTCTAAGTCCAAAACTATGGCGTTTCAACAGTGACAACTATGTGCCACTCAAAAGTAGGTCACTCAGTTAATCTAAACATTTTCGATTTTTGGTAGTTTTAAATCCAGTTTCAGTTAGGCTGCTGCAGACCTGCAGAGCTCAGCCAGTCTTGTTATGAACATTCAAGTCACTTCAGAATATAACTTTACATTGTATCCACCTCTCAGTAAGTCTTTCTTTGGCATGCTTTGGGTTCATCTATTCAGTTTTACACATATAAAAAAATCTGGTGTTGTTTTAAAACGCCGGCTTTCTGATAGTGGTGATTACTGGTACTGCACCCATTTTTGGGATTTAAGAAAATGAGTTCCCCACAATTCTAGGTTTCTTTTGGCAATCAGCATTGCCATTCCCAATGGTTTCAGGCTACTGTGTGGGTAGTCCAATGGTGGTTTTAGGGAGTGCCCTTCTGTGCCCATAACATCGGCAAAAATGAGTGGCAGCCTATTCTTCATGCATTTCCCTGTGCATTTTCTGGGAAGCTCTGGCCATCATGATGTTTTCCATGTCAGTACTGCACAGTTTTTGAGGTAGGGCTTGGATGTATGTGTAAAAACATCCCACAAGCCCCCCTCTTGCGATGGCCATTCTGTTTCACTGATGGGACTCGCAAGACCTGGGATGTTTCCTCATCTTCTTCCAATAGATGGCACAGTTCAGCATCTTTTCCTCCATGCGGTACTGATCGATCGGTTCTCCTCGCCGGTCCTGATGGGAGTATTGGGCGGTACTCTGGGCCCATTGCGTCTCTTCTCCCGGTCTCCGGATCGTCCTCCTTGGCCCGTCTCCAGGTTTTCTTTCTCCTAGGACGACAAAGGAAGAGCGGCAATACCTATTCATGGACATTTCTCCCCCATCATTGATATAGTGAGGTGGCATATAAATTTATAGTCAAAACATATGAACATGCACATTTCTTTTTGCATTCAAAAACAAAAACACCCACATTGAGAAATTCAGAATTTGATAGGCGATATGTCGGATATTTTAAGTTAGAACTGAATTAATCTGAGACAGTACCCTCTAGGATTCCAGAGGATTCCTCCAGTTGTTGCAGAGTGTGCCTGGGATGGCAACACTTCAACTGGTTAATGTGGACCCACTTGTCTTCCCCCTCTGCCAAACCGCCTTTGGGGATGCAGATCTTATAGGCCACAGGGGAGATTTTGTCTATAATCTCAAAGGGTCCCTTCCATGTAGGCAAACATTTTCGCTGTTTGGCCTGGTTCCTTTGGAAATTGTATAGATAGACCCGGTCCCCCACCTGATATTCCTCCCTGGAAGTTTTCAGGTCATAGTGGGTCTTCATGCTATCAGCTGATCTTTCTAGATTCCGCTGAGCATAAGCAAAAGCATGTTGAAGGTGTTTCCTTAAATTCTCCACATACTCATGAGTTGTGGAGGCATTTATCAGTGTCTGCTCTTGGGTCCTATAGAGCAAATGCTGAGGAAGCACCATCTTGCGCCCAGTCATCAACTCAAATGGTGACATTTTGGTTGCAGATGAAGGGGTAGATCTGATGGCCATTAGGACCAGAGGTAATCGGATATCCCAACTTGGCCCAGAATCTGCCACAAACTTCTTTAATATGCTCACAATGGTTCGGTTATATCTCTCGACTGCCCCAGAAGAAGCTGGCCTGTAAGCAATATGCAACTTCCTTTTGACCCCCAGTATCTCCCAGATCTTTGTCATTACTTCACTGGTGAAGTGGCTACCCCTGTCTGACTCAATCCTTTGAGGTAGACCGAAACGGGAAAAGATGTGGTTAATCATCAGGGCAGCTGCAGTTTCTGCCTTGCAATTTGGGGCTGGGAGACATTCCACCCACTTGGTAAACAAGCATGTCACAGTCAACATGTACTTATTCCCCCTAGCAGAGCGAACCACGGGGCCTACAAAGTCGATTTGTAAATCTGACCATGGCAGTGTCATCCCCCTCTTTTGGAGAGGCGCTCGGTGCGTGAGGGATGATGGCTGAAATTGTGCACACACAAGACACCCCTTCAAGTATTGGTCGAGGTCCTGCCCCATGTGTGGCCAGTATGCAACCTCTCTTAAGATTTCCAGTGTTGTGTGAAACCCCCTATGACGGGCGGTGGCCGCATCATGGGCGTGACTTAACATCAGGCTTCGGAATGAGGTAGGAAGCACCCACTGATCGTGGCCAGCTTTGGATTTCCTTACCAGCAAACCGTCTTGGATTCAGAACATTTTTGGACATTTCATCAACACCCTTAGGTCCTCTTTCCCAATGTAATCGGTATCCGTCAGGGGAAAGTTCTCAGGGTCCTCAAGGTGCTGGTAAAATTTACCAATAATTGGATCCCCCTTCTGAGCGGTAATCAAATCAGCATCAGGGGTCTCCTTACTCCATTGGGCAATTGAAAGGTCGTTGTGAGCATTTGTCTGGGACCTAGTGATAGCAGTGACCTGGATTTCCCCCAACAGGGACTCAATCTAAATTAGATCCCCTTGGATGGCCCCGGTTTTGGCCAGCTGATCAGCTAAGTCATTTCCAGTTTTCTCTGGTCCCTCTACTTTGGAACGACCATTGATCTTCTTCCAATAGATGGTCATCTCATTCGAGGTGACCAGATCATCAATGTTTTGGATCAACTTCCCATGTTTCAAGGGTTTGTTGTTAGCACATAACATGCCTCTGGCTTTCCAATTAACCAGGTGCTCCACAAACCCGTTCCGTACATAATCCGAATCTGTGATTATGACCAGTTCGTGGAGTTGATGCTGGACAGCAGTGAGGATGGCCTGATGCACAGCCATCAATTCTGCCACCTGACTACTTCGGGGACCAATTTTGTATCCAGCGGAGGGTTCTGGGAACTCATTCACCCATGCATTCCCTACGCCGGCCACCAGTTCTTTCTCCCCGTTGTTGTCAACATGGTAAGAGCATCCATCCACATAGACAGTGGGCATTCCCTCACACTTGTCCTCTTCAAAGACTTTGTGGGGGGAATTAAGGTATGCCTCTGTGTTGTCCTTGATTTTTAGACTTTCGTCCTCGAGACAGTTTTCTCTGGCACAATCATGCAAGTCAGCCAGACCTTGCGCGAGGGGACTCTTCTTGTTTTGGCCATATCTGACCTCCACAGGAAAGCCTTGCATTGACAGAATCCAGGAAGTAATTCGGGAATTACTCACATTTCCGGCCCGGATTCTGTCACTTTGGAGATATTGCAGAGGCTGGTGTGGAGTCTCCACTATGATGTGTTCCCCCTGGATAAACGGGCGGTAATTCTTCAATGCCCACACCGTTGCCAGGAGTGCCTTCTCACAATCGTTGAATTTTTCCTCCACAGAGGATAAAGTTTTGCTCGCATAGGAGATTACTTTATTGACCTTGTCATGCTTTTGGTATAATACTGCCGTCAAGCACGTATCAGAGTACCCCGTCTCCAGGAAGAACTCCTTGTTTCTGACAGGGTAAGCTAGGCAGGGCGCTTGTGAGAGGCTTCTTTTGAGTTGTTTTACTGCCTCGGCTTGTTCTGGACCCCATTCCAACTTGACCCCCCCCCTTCAGGAGATGAATCAGGGGTCTGGTGATCTCTGCGTAGCCCTCAATGAACTTTCTGCTGTAATTAGTCAGTCCAAAGAGGCTCCTTAGTTCCTGCAGAGCTGTGGGGTCTTTCAGTTTCTGAAGTGCTTCCACTTTCTTTTCCTGGGGACAGAGGCCCTGAGCAGTAATCTCATGCCCCAAGAAATTAACACGGGTTCTACACCACTGTGCTTTCTGAAAGGAAAGTTTTGCTCCGGCGGCCCTCAACTGCGTCAGAACATAACGGATTTCCGCTATGTGTTCCTCCACAGATGAACTTTCGATGAGGACATCATCTACATAAGCCAGGTTACCCCTCGCACCCAGGTCGGGCATGGCCTTATGTAGGAAAATGTTGAGTTCATTGCCGGAGTTGAGGTATACGAAGGGAGTCCGGGTCCATGTGTATTGCAGGCCCCCAAAGGTAAAAGCCAGCTTGTATTGGTCCTCCCTACTGACAGGCACAGTCCAGTATCCATTGGTCAGGTCTATTGCAGTGAATACCTGTGACCCCTGGATCTGGGCCAGCCCTTGGTCAATGTAGGGCAGAGGCCATCGGGAAGTATGGATCCGTTTGTTGAGCTCCCTGAGGTCGGCGCAGAGTCTCCACTGGCCGTTTGGCTTTAATATTCCCAGCACCGGATTATTGAAGGTGCTGTGGACGGGACGGATTATTCCCCTGGACTCAAGGTTCTTAATTATTTCAGTAAGGGACTCCATTGATGCGAGAGGCAAGCGATATTGCCTCACAAACACAGGAGTCATGCCAGGGTCCGTGGGGATTGTTGTTGTGTGGATGTCGCTGCAGCCACAATCATATGAGTCTACTGCAAAGAGATCTTGGAAATCCAAGAAAACTTGTTTCAACTTTTGCTTTTGTTCCAGAGTCACACAGGCATCAGCTAGGTTGACTCTCTCTTCCACCATCTGCCTGAAGCCTGGAAAGACTTCTGGTTTGACTATCTCAGCGGCCTCCTCCAGCTGGGTGGAGAAGTCCCTGGTCAGAGTGCTGATTTGGATCGGAGGCTTCAGGTGGGAGAGGCAGCCCTCATGGACCTGGAAAATCACCTCATCCCTCCTGAAGTCACAAGTCACATCTTCCTTACCATAAGGGCAAGAAGTGTACACCAGGAAGTTCCCCCCATGCCGGGTAAAAATCCTGTCTGGTGTTGTATTGTCATCACTGTCACTGTCAAAGCAGTCCTTGGGGATTGGCCCTAACAGTTCATTACCTAAATCTATGGAAAAATGTCGGTCATCAACCGCCATTCCAATAATGGTGCCTGCGGCTAGAGTAATACTCTTTAAGTCACTGTTATCCACCTCTATTGGAATGGTGTCATGTTCTATGTTGACTAATGGAGTTGGGTTTACCCCCAACCCTTGCTGTTGGAGAGAAGCGTTTAGATGTATGTAAGCATCAGGGTTTTTCAAATGTTGTCCTCTTTTAACTTTCACTTCCAGGGAGAATTGTCGAGTCCTTTCTGGGATGGTGACTTCCTCTTTGATCTGAATTTCAACTGCATAAGGTAGCAATTGAGCTGACCTAAATGCTTTTTCTGGATCATCAAAGCCCATGGGATTATCCGCTAATCGGGACCAAGCTTTGAAGTTTATTAGGTCCAAACTAATGGCAAAGCGATTGAGAATGTCACTGCCTAAGTAAAAGGCAGCAGGGACGTCTCGCACGATCCAACAATTGTGGACTATGCTCTTGTTGCTAAAGGAGATTTTGAGCATACACCTGCTTGGCAGGAGATGTTTGGAATTAGGTGCTTCCAGGTCCATTTCCCATTTGTCTATCAGTTTGAAGGTGGGAATGGCTGGATCTTTTGGGAGTTGGCGGAACATGGCTTCGCTGATGAAGCTCTTACCGTTGTTCACACACACTCGAGCGAGAACAGAGTCCTTCCCATCATGTAACTGAACAGGGATGAACAACTGCTCTCCAATTTGCTGAATATCAGCCAGGCTCTGAGCTGATTTCACATCTTTCTGGACTATAGGAGTGGAAGTTTCTGATTGTGGATTAGTATAGAATCTCAGAGTGTTTCCTTCCAGCGTGGAGTACCACTTTAGACTGGAAGGAAGGTTGATTTTCAGAAATAGAGAGGACCCTCCATCACCAGTCTGTTGTCCTACTGCTATAACTGTCACGTCTGGAATTTGGCTATTCTGGAAGTGGAATTCTACTTGGTCAGATTTTTGTTCAACCATGTGGCAGGTGCCGTTTAAACTAACATGGGTGACACTCTGTTTTAATTTTATTGGTCGGCTAGTCTGGGTCCAGAGGACCTTGTTTACGCAATCTATTAAGGGTGACAACCTCCTCAGGAGGTCATTCCCCAGTAAACAAGGGGTGCCCTCTGGAGTCACAACTATGACTGGGTGTTTCAACTTGTGTCGCCCAATTTTAATGTCCACATCTGCCGTCCCCTCGACGGGAATTTCCTTCCCGTCAAAGTTCTGCAGTTGTCCAGGAAGTGAGGTGAGAGGAATTTGGTAATTCCCTCCCCTTACTGCATTCAGTTCATCAAAAGCCCTTCTGGACAGAAGGGTAGCTTTCGATCCCGTGTCCACCAGTGCCAAAATTGTACCCTGTCCCTGTACTTGTACCGGGGCATAGTATCTTCCCTCCTTCTCCTCAAGGGGGCACAGATAATGCACATTTTTGGACAACTGGTGGGCTAATTTTCTGGTTTTGGACATCGCTAGCGAAGAGATTTGGGCAGAATTCTGTGGAGAGCCTTGGGAATCTGAAAGAAAAAGTTGGCAACTGGAGATCAGAGCCATTGTGGGTTCCCCTGGCTCCGGTTCCGGGCCGCCCCCCCCTTTTTGGAGTCAGTCACCAGGATGGGTTTGAACCAGGGGATTTTCTTGCTGTTGATTCTGGGATGAGATGGTGGGCGGCGGTAGCTCAGTCTCCACATCTCCCCAGTCTGAATTGACATCCCTTGGGTCCCATTTTTCTTTGGGAGGAGTTCCCCCATCTCTGAAGGAGAAGATCCTTTTCCCAGGATCTTCTGAGGATCCATCTCCCTCAAATTGGAAGATCTGTACCTCCTCCTCAAACTGTGTCTGTTTGGGTCTTTTGTTTCTCCTACCTCCCCTCTGCTCCTTAGGAGGCAGACTTTCAGGGGCAAGAGATTTTGTTTCCGGTTCCTGGGTTTCCAGGGGCTGTTTACAAGTGAGGAAGGAAACTTCCTCCCAGGCTTTACACCCCCTTCCCTTTGTGCCTCCTCCCTGGGAACCATTGAGTTATCGGGGTGCTGCCCCCGTCATTGTTCTGGAGCACCAGGTCCAGAGTTGGGTGCGTTCTGCGCCGGCATGCCGATCTGAGGGTTCTGCTGAGCCCTCAGTATGTGACCCAGATCCCGCGCCATGTTTTGAACCTGGCGCTCTAACTGGGAAACCCGCTCAGGCTGATACGGAGCCCTGTTTTCTCCCCTGGGCTGATCCCGGGAAGGGTAGCTATCCCTTCTTTGGTAGTACCCCTGGTTGGGAAGATTTGGATACCCCTCCACCCTTGGCCCCCCCTCTCCCGGATTCGGTTGTCTGGGCTCAGGGAATTGGGGAAAGAAGGGTGGAGGATTTTGGGGCTGGAAATTGGGTGGATACCTGGGGAAAAAGTTCTGCCCAGGATTTGGAGAATTTCTGCCCTCCGGTGGGAAGTTAGGAGGGAAGTTCCCTGGGTTAGGTGCTTGGCTGGATCCCCCCCCTTGGGCTGGAGGAGTCCACACATAACCCCGGATGGGTCGATTTCCCTTGTAACGGGGACTTACATAATCAATGGAGCGAGGGATCCCATTTGTGGGGCTGCCTCCTTGTCTCCCTGTCTGTGACTGGCCCGAGGACCTTCTGGGCCTAGCATTAGGTGCAGGTAGGTTTTTAGGCCCCCCCATCTCCAACTCTAAAACGGGGGTGACCTTTACCTCTGCCACCTTGGCAGCAGCAGGGGTGTTGTTGGCTTTGGGGTTTTTGGGCGCATTATTTTTATTTTCTATTGGCTTCTGCACCTCATAGATCCGGGTCGCCTGTTCAATGACCCAGTCTAAAGATCTTTTCTCGTGAAAATCCCTCACAAGCTGGGTCATTATGTATTTGGGCAAGGCATGGAAAAACGTATTAATAAATTCTCTGCTATCCGTGCGCACCCTTCTTGTGGTCTGTGCAAAAGCACGCTTTAACTCCTGCACAAACTCTTGTGGGGCCTGATCCTCCCCACATTGTAAATTGTAGGCTGCCTTGCGAGCCTCTTGAGGATTTCTATGAGTAGAAAAATGTTTCAAGATGGCCGCCTTATAGGCGGACCATCTTAAATGATTTTGGTCCTCCAGCCCCGCAAAGAAACTGGAGTATTCCGGGGAGAAGGTCCACTTTACATATTGAATACAGCTTTGGCTGTCCTTCAAATGGAAAGTCTCCATCATTTGCTCAAACAACTCTAAGTGCTCCCAAACAGAATACTTGGCGTTCCTATGATAAGGCGTGATGACGCTCCTTATTGCCTTAATCTGCTTTAAGGGGTCCTTAAGCAAGGCCCTTTTTGTCTTATTGGCCCTTTTGGTCCGGGTAACCCTGGTCCATTCATCTTCTGACTCAGAGGCACTGCTCCCAGAGGTTCCCGTCTGTTCTTCCAGGTTTTCCCGGATTCTGCGAGCCTGGGAATGGCTGGCAGAATGTGGGGACCTGGTCTCCTGTGTCCTGTACCGCTCAGAGGAGTCTTCAGATCACTCCTTGCTGCCAGGATTTGATGGGTACCCCCCCCCCACTGACCTAACTGGGCAGAGGTTTTCAGGATGCCCTTAATGGGGCTACTCTCCTGGGGTTCCACACTAAATTGCACTGTGCTTGGGTGCCCATACCCGGATGCCCGCCCCTCCATTCCTGGGTGGTACTGGCCTATGAGCCCCATGCTTCTGGCTGGATAGTAATCTGCCATCCCTGTGGCCCTGTGCCATGTGCGCCAGGGGACATGGGGGTGGCAGAGTCCAGGGACTGAGAGAAATACTTTCCTTTTCGTTTCTCCTCTTCTCTCTCATTCTTATTCTTAAACGGTAGAGTATTCTAGCACACAATCTATTCTGGTCATAAAATTTGTGTCGTTATATTTAAAGTATGACCACTAAAAGAAACGAAATCTATCGACTTACAACCGATATGCCTACGAACACACGGCTTCGAATAATGTCAGAAACACAGCCTTTGCCTTTGCTGGTTGCGTCGGCGGTCGAAAGACTTCCACCAAGTCCTGCAACAAATACCTGTTCCACGCCTGTCCAAAATTTTGCTCAAATCAAATGCAAATCCAAGGAAAAAATGAAAAAACCACCGATGGATAATGCTGACATTCGGAAATATGGCTTTGGGGCGCAATGTGGAACGACTACCCCAGTACCCCTCACTAATCAGATGATAACTGTTGTGCATGTTAATGATATTATTGATATGGTACCAACTAACTCTGAAATAGGTAGTGGGAGCGAGAGAGTGCATATATCAGATGACAACATGAATTTAAAAGAGACATTGGAAACCTCTAAAATGCCTGTCTCTATGTCAGACAGTATACTGTTAAAAAATGCTTTATCTGGTGACGTGCAATCTGGAGCTGCTGCCACACTTGGAAAATCAAATGAATTAACAAATGCTCTAGAGAATAACAACTCGGACTGCTCGGCTAGAGCAGAGGGCTCTAAATTATCACAATCTCCAGATATATTCCATCGGCCTGATTGTGACCTATCGACTCTGGAGGTATCATTTATACCACCAACTCCACGAAGATCGAATAATAATCTTACGAGTCTTGAAAGATCTTTCACTAATCACAAATCAGAAAATCTGACTTTGGAAGTCATGAATATAGCATTAATGGCTCTTGCGAAGCTCTTTGAATCAGTGGATAGCACCTTAAAGTGCCTCACTGCGAATGTTAAAACTCTTGAAAATAATCAAACCAAACTATTATCAAAGATGTCCTCTTTACATGATGATATTAATGTAAAAATAAATAATGTCACTCATTCACAACAAAAAATAGCCGAGTCTCTGGCCCAGAAGCCGAGTTGTACATTAAAAGAAAGTGCGGTTGGGACCTGTATAAGCACCCAAACTATAGAAGATCCAGATTGTCAAATCGTAGAAATTATTATGGATTCTCAAATTTGTCTTGAACCACACAAATCTAGTGTTCCATACTCTTCCAAGACTGCGGTTCCTTTCGTACCAGGTATTATAGTAGAAAAAATGGCACCCCAAGAACCTGTCATATTACCCTCCATTGAATGTTCCTCAGCACAAAAAGATAAGAATAAAGAACTAGAATGCACTCAAACACATAAAATGATCTACTCTGTCTTTGACAAAAAACTATCAATGAAGTGAATGAGAATCTCTCAAAAAAGAAGAGCTCTAACCAAACGGCTGCAAAAAAAACAAAAAATATGAAAACTGCAAAAGCAACAGCCACTCCATCTATCAAACAATTTGTCAATAATATCACAAGGGCGAATTCCAGATCAACAACAGCAGCGAACCTCATAACTAAGAAATACGTTGCTCTAGCAAAATCCAAGAAGCCAAAAAACATCGTCAGCACTCAGTCAGTGGGAATGATCATGGATCACCCCCCATTGAACGATCTGATCACATTAGCAGAGACTGAAAGCTTATCTCTTAGAACTCAAAATAAACTCGCCTGTGTACCTTCGAGAACCACTGTTGAAAAAACAAATGCGGTGAGTGTACCAGATACAAAAGTGATAGATGTAGTTGCATCTTCAAGAAAAGCATTAAGGGAAGAAATTGATTTATATCTGGAGACACGTAAATTTGAGCCCCCAGTCTTTCCAATCATAACTAATGGTCCAGCAAAGTTTTCGACTCTCAATTCTCCGGATCTTACACCCCATGCGATGCCTAGTGAATTAATTAAGCCGTCAGTAAAACGAGTATCGTTTGCTGACTCAGTGCCATATGATGATGAGAAAATAATACGAGAGGAGTCTACTAATAATAACATAACACAGTCAGATCTAAATGAAATTAAAGAGTCCATTGCACGCCTATGGATGTTAAATTCCAAAACTCAAATACAAAACTATCCAAAAGATGATAAATCTAAAAAACAATCAAATCTACATCATATCGCTAACCAAGACCCAAAGCTCACTTCTGGTAAACCAACACAGTCTGGCAGAAGCCAGCAAACAAAAGTAGAAAATAGACACTCCTTGCTTTTAATGGCACGTGAAGATCTAACTACATCATATAACATGAATCGACAAAGCATTCTCAGACTTTTCTCGGATGTGAAATCCTTGCGAGAGATCAACTCTAATGATATTGATCAGATTGAATTCCCCCGCAGTGAGGATTTAACAACAGTCCTTATATGGTGTCGGTCTCTAATTATTCATAACATCATTTGGGCTGCCCGGAACGAATTATTTGATTTAGGATTTACACTCTCACGCAATAACCAAGATGAAGGACCTATCAAATCTTGCTTGAAGTCCACCCATAGATTTCAACCATACATCTCTAAATATAGAAATGAAACTGATACACCTATGTACAAGAACTCAAATGTCATTACTAGAGTATAACTAGATCGAAATAGGGAGCAGAGTGATTTGTCGGTGCTAAGTTGGATTACTCGAGGTTTCTCTCATCTTATTAACAACCCTGAGAGCATACTGAGTGATTATGATTTGGTTCTTTTACAAGAGACTTGGCTGTCCACTGCACCAACTTGGAACAATTACGATATACTACTTGAGCCAGCATTGCGTGCTTTGAGAGGTAGACCTATGTCAGGTCTGCTTACTGCATCGAACGCGCTAGCAAATATCCACCTTTCTCCATTGCCACCTAGCAACCCGTTCATCCAATGCTCCTATATTTCGGTTAGTTCTCTTAAAATTGCTTGTATTAATGTTTATTGGAATCCAATGGGCATTACAACTGCCAAGTTTTTGAAAGATATAACAGATGTCCTGGAAAATGTTATGCTTGTGCGAGAAATTATATACTGTGTTATCGCAGGTGACTTGAATTTGCATCTTCTTAACAAAGAAACTATAAAAGATCCTGAGCGTATAAGATTATGGAACAAATTCATGAAGACATGGAATTTAATTATGCTGAATGGCACAAGTGCAGCAGACTCACCTCCATCACCGACATGGCATAGCCAAAAACAGTCAGCAACTATTGATTTTATCTTTGTCTCCAGAAATCTATTCGCGCACATTACTGATTTTGCTATCAAGTCATCACAACACAGTGACCACTGTCCATTAACATTTAAGATCAGGCTGACCCCAGCACCGATCGTAGAAACTCAATCATTGATGGGCAAATACGAAACCAATAACTCTCTAAATCGATTAAAATGGTCTCACAAATCCTTAACATGCTATCGTGACCATATAAGATCTTATGTAGAAATCTCTCAAATGTCAGTAGAACCATATAGATTGGTCCCTTTTGATCTTATGCAATTATATGCCACAAAACAAAACATCAAACAAAAGTCTGCTCAACCTTATGACAATGCCATTCGAACTAGGAAAGCTCTATTTAGAACACAAAAGCGACAAGCTCTCAAACTAGCCCCATCTTTAAAGACCCACACATTAAGAGCTATCAAAACTGCATATAGAAATTGGATGAAAGAATACAAAATAACAAAGCAACAAAAAGAAGGAGAAGCGATGTTAGATCAGATTAAGAACAAAAATACAGCACAAATTTGGCAATTCCTAAACTCAGTAACTAATGCATCGCAAGTATCATCTCATATAAATGGAGTGTCGGAAAATGAGTGGTGCAATCATTTCTCATCCATATATCTTGCTCCAACCGTAAGCGGGCCCTCGGACATAATAATGTCACCTTTTACTTTAAAATTTGATCAAGATGACATTTTTTATTATATTAACAAATCAAGCATGTCACGGGCTCCTGGGCCTGATGGACTCTCGAATGCAGTCTTAAAGAAACATATCGATATGTGGGCACCAATTCTGCATTCACTTTTTCAATTAATCATATACCTTCAAAAAATTCCAAGTTCCTGGACACAATCCATCATTGTCCCTATTTATAAAAAAGGAGACAGGCAAAATCCCTTGAGCTATCGACCTATTGCCTTATTAGATGTACCGGGAAAAATTTTCTGTAGGTTAATATTGCGTGATCTGAACAACTGGTCTCTCCAGTATAAGCGTAGAGACCCGTTTCAATCAGGTTTTGTAGCAGGTCTCGGAACAGCTATTAATCTGACCATTCTTAATGCAATTAAACAATCCTACGCCATGCGAAAGCAACCCTTATATGTTGCATTTGTGGACTTCCGCATGGCATTTGATTCCGTTGACCGAGTACGTCTTCTGAGGAAATTGGCGCATTACGGTTGCCCAGGGAGACTGTTAAAAATTGTGAGTTTGCTACATTCTAACACTTCTGTCCAGGTGAAACTTAATTTAGAGGGCCTGTTGTCTAAATCTATTCCAACTGAGAGGGGTCTTAAGCAAGGATGCATACTTGCCTCTACTCTCTTCAATCTATTTTTGCTTGATTTGGCGGATGATCTCGCGGCGGCACAATCTGATCCCCCAAAGTTGGGAAATCAAGCTGTTGCTTGGCTTATGTATGCTGACGATCTAGTCCTCATCTCCCAAACTCCCAGTGGGCTTCAACACTTATTAAATGTCCTCGACCTTTATGTGACGAAAAATAACCTCACAGTGAATGAACATAAGACACAAATTATTATCCTTGGGAAACAAAAGTTGTCTCCACGGACTAAATATACATGGTCGATATGCAATAAAAAACTACAGATCGTGAACGAATATAAATATCTAGGAATATATTTTAACAACTTTGCTTCAGATAACGCACTGGAGGCAATAATCCAAACCAAACTAACAGGTTTAATTTCACAGGCTAGAATAATTCATGCAAGATTTGGTAAGTTCACTTGCATTCCGATTATGAAATTTTACCAGCAAAAGGTAATACCTGTTCTTATATATGGTATGGAATCTATACTCCCACAAACTCTCAAATTCTGGAATAGTATAGAAGCAAAATTTTGGAAACGTGTATTTGGTCTCCCCAAGTCCACACCGAACATGTTACTGAGGTTTGAACTTGGCCTGCTGTCTATACATGCTCAAGTCACATGGAAAATGTGCACTCTTCTAAGAAAATGTCTTATGGGGATAAACAAGAGAAATAGCCTTGGCATCTTAGCAAATTACCTTTTATTCTCCACTCATTTATTCCCACAAAGATGGAGAACACATGTCATGAATGCCCTTGTTGAAGCACATATATCAATTGATCTATTGATCGCAAATCCAAATCGAGCAAAGACTAAAATGTATCAGACCGATTGGATAATCACTCAAGAAAAATGCCTAAGATTAAAAGACTTTAATAGATCTCTCTTTGGTCACAAAGAATTTGGTAGTATGGCTGAATATCTTACTAAATGTCCATCTGTAAATTTAAGAACAAAAATCTTGCGCCTGCGATTTAACCTATGGCCAGTCAATGAAATTTTGGTAAGACGTGGTGTGATCACAGAGAAGCAGAGCCATTGTCGGTTTTGTAATGATAAATCTCAAACAGAAACGCTTCCTCACATCATTGTCCAATGTAATGCCTTTGTTCCACATCGATTTAAACTGATGAAAGAATTGACACGAGAACATCTTAGTCGATCCTATGATGAAATATGGTATGAAATTTTCAGTGCAAGAAAAATATCGATCATCATTGCTGCTATACAATTACTTGACATAGCATTTCCTTATGCAAAAAGAAATTCCTAAAAAGCTGTATCTTTTTAATACCTGAAAAAAAAAGAGAGAAAAATATCTATTTGTAATTTTAAAGTTTATGTTGTTTCTTTTTTATATGTTATAACTAAATGTTGATTTTATCTGCTTATCTATAAAAAAAATGAAAATTTGTAAAGTTGTACTAACAACTAAATCAAATAAAAAAAAAAAAAAAAAAAAAAAAAGACTGAGAGAAATAAAGGCCTCTGGTACTAGGGCTCCTGGGGTTATGCTCAGGAGTTTCTCTTTCCCAGCGAACCTCATCTCTATCCGCCCTTGCTCCCTGTTGCAATGCAAGAGCCTGCGCCTTCAGTTCCTCAGTTAAGGCCTTACTAGACTCTATCAGTCTCTCCTGCATCACTACCTGTTGTTGGAGACTATCATTGTGCTGGCAGAGAGCCTCATTCTCTCTCTGCGTTTCCTGATTGGTCCTGGAGCACTGGGCCAGTCTTTGCTGCAGGAGGGTTACCTCCTGAGCTGTGTCCCTATTGGCCTGCTCCTGTCTTGCCAGAGCCTCCTCCACCCTCCTGGTGTGCTCTAGCAAGTCCTGGTGTTCTTTTTTGGAGGTCACCCAGTCCATGGTGGGCCAGGTGATTTTCTTCCATTTTTCCCCTTAAGTGGCAGACTTCCTGGCCTAAGGTGTCCCTTTCCTGACCAAGAGCTTGAATTTGTGACGCCAGGTCGTCCCTTTGCCTTTGGAAGGCACCAGCTTTCTGGTGCTCCTGATTAAACTCTGCCTGGGTATCCAGGTCTTTCAGGATCAGTTTATTGCCCTCCTCTTTCTCTCTGTCTAGTTGGATTTGCAGGGTGGCTACCTGCTCTGTGCATGCCCTGTTGAAATTGATCTGTTGCTCCAGCTTTTTCTGGCTCTGCAGTAGGGAGTCCAAACTGTCTTGGCGTTCCTTCTGCAAAGCCCGAATTCTGATATCCTGGTCTGTCTTTTCCTGTTGCAGTATATACATGTCCTCTTTTATTTTAATGATATACTGCCTACTATCATTTTATGACTCCTGGCTCCCCTGCAGCCTCTGTTCAGAAGAGACCAGGTCAGATTGGACCTTCTCTAACGCCATCTGTCGCTTGTTCGCCAGATCTTGGCTTTCCGTACATTTATCCTGCATGTCTCCCATATATAGGTACAGGTATGCCGCTATCCTAACCATCTTGTCTTGTTGATCCTTAGCTTTAGGAGCCATGTATAGTTCACTCAGGGCCACATGTAGGGGACCCTGATGTCCCCATATATCTGACCCTGTTTCAGTGACCTGTTGCGTGATGGCCTGCAACCAGACCATGCGGTCCTGGTGAGTCCACTCACCTCTCACAAATAACTTATGTAAGAAGTGCTCTCTGGCTATTTTCATGTCTACTAAGGTCGTCATTCTAGAGATTGGTCTCTGTCCTGACTTACAGAAATTAGTATTTTATTTTTGCAAAACAGACCTTTTTCTTAGAGCGTTCCTTTGAGGAGTGCTTTACAGCGTAACACAGCGTGGTGATCCGACCGGATATGTGTATCTGGTCAGCTGGCACACTGTATTAATCTGCACAAGTGATAGATCTAACCCAAACGTCCGGCCCGAGGCCCCAATTTGTAAGAGGATTCAATTCAACACTACAGCTAAGTCAATGCCTAGTCTGGGATACTGAATGGAAACCCTTATTGATATATCTTTATGTCCAGTTCATGCGTTCTGGATGACTACCCCTATATAACACCCCTCTCTTGGAATCCCCCTGACCCCACTGAGCCAAGAAGTAGTTCTGTTTTGCAAGTTAAAAGGTTTATTTGATAATTTAAACAATAGATATATATATATCACACTTTATAATAATTAATAATTGAATATCACACTTAATCTGAGCAGTAATCAATAATGGATAGTCTGGCACTAGCACACTTGTGAATAGGAACAGAAGAATAAGGTGGTAGAGAATACTTTATATAAGTTCAGATGGATGCAATGTTGAATGAAAATGCAATACAGAAAATACTCAATATGATTTCCACAAAACAATGTAATCACTTTTCTCTGGCAATCCCCTCCCCCCTTTATGCAATGCAATGAAATGGAAGGAAAGCACACAGTTCTCAGAAATGCAATCAAATGTAATTCAGTTCACCCCAGCAAGCTTAGACTACAGAAGTTGGAAACACAGGCCCAAAATGCTTTTAGATGTGCTGGCAATGAAGTGAACATATGCTAAAATGCTTTTATATCCCTCTAGAGGTTCAGGGGGAGTGGTATCTAGTTAATATTAGTCCAGGTTCACTCTAGCAATGATTCAGGGATGGTTCTTAAGAGGCAAACAAAATTTTAGCAAGGAAAGCAAGAACTGCTGTTTTCACACGTGGATAAATTTGCAAATCGCTGCAAATTCTCGAGTGTGTTTTTCGCGATTGCGGCAAAGGTGTTGGGGGTAGGAATGTGGTTCTAGGTTCCTTGAAAAGCTACGATTTTAAGCTTTCAGAGGAAAGTTACTGAAAGTCTCTAGGACAAACGGTCACAGAGATATGAGCGATTAAATAAAGGTAGTTTTTCGGATTTGGAATGTTAAAATTCAAAGTGACAAGTGCAGCTTGCAACTAGAAAATGACAGATGACAGCTTTGCAAATGACAGGTGACAGTTAGGAGGCAGTTCTACTTAGATTAAAATAGCTTAGATTAGATTATTTTAACTAAGAGATTGGTTCTGCACAGTCTGCTAGGTACTCACAATATATTCTTGAATTAAATGGGCCTCGCCACGGATCTGGTCAGGTTTTAGACTGGACTCTGGTCTGGTCTCTGCACTTCACAGTGATCTGGGTCAGCTCTCTGGTTCTGCTAACAGTGGTCTGGGTCAGCTCTGCTCTCTCTCTAGCCTCTCTGGATTCTGGAGATTGATGGATTTGAAGTCTGGATCTCTGGGTGTGGTATGGTCCGGCAGAGCGCGTTGCAGCAAATGGAATTGAATGTCCCTATCTGTCCTGTCTGTCTGCTTTTATGTTTTTTGAAAATGGGTGTGTGTGCAGCATCACTAGGCTCTACCCCTCTCCACTTGTCATTGGCCACTTCCTCCTCTTCCCCTTGATTGGGGGAATGAAATGAAGTGTCATCATGATGAGGTCTGTTTATGGTACAGAGAATCCACCCCTGTCAAATTACACACAATCTATATTTTGACCCAAAAGACATATTTGCACAGGTACACATTTGTTTAAAATTACATGCACCCATCACATATCACAGGAGGTATACCCTGTCCAAATCTGCTCTTCCTGGGAGCTTGCATTCAGAAATGGCAACATATTTCACTTTTTGGTCAGGTTACCAATATCAGATTCTTACTCAAATTTATACCCATGTGTGCAAGGCATGCAGGCATTAATTCATGAAGTATCAGACTTTTAACATGCATAGATTTTAAGTAATACCCTCTTAACTGCTAGCTTGCCCCCAGATCATGCCACCGGTTCTAAAAACCTCTTAAAATGTGGGCAGAAAAATCACAAGAATTATGGTATCATTTAAATAATTATGACAAGTCCATACTATGAGTTATTCATCTTTTTCTAAAACCATATTCTGGCTACAGGGGTGTGTCTTTTCAGGTCACATGGTACAGAAACCAGTCTTTCCACTTTCTTCAAGCTCAGCCTCTGTCTCCAGTTTCTCCCCCTCCCAGTTTCTGCCAAGAGGAAGCCATTTTTATTACCCCTGCAATAAACCATCTGCCTGGGCCCTGGAAAGCCCATTGTTCAAGAGGAAGCCATTTATGGCCACTTCCATAAACCCTCTGCCTGGGTCCTATGTTTAGCCTCTAGCAGTCCCTTGGTAATCCAGAGAAGTGTCATATCCCTTTTGGTGGGAGCAGCAAAAGGCAGGTAGGCATGGGAGCACAGCAGTTGTGCAAGTCTCAACTCCTGTTGGGGGTAGCTGGTGGGCAGAATTCAGTTCCTTAAGCCAGGCCCCAGCTAAAATGTCACTTTTTGTTACCCAGTTTAAGTCAAGACAATGTTTACATATGCAGCTAGAATGCTGATTCTAAGTCCAAAACTATGGCATTTCAACAGTGACAACTATGTGCACTCAAAAGTAGGTCACTCACTTAATGTAAACATTTTCGATTTTTGGTAGTTTTAAATCCAGTTTCAGTTAGGCTGCTGCAGACCTGCAGAGCTCAGCCAGTCTTGTTATGAACATTCAAGTCACTTCAGAATATAACTTTACATTGTATCCACCTCTCAGTAAGTCTTTCTTTGGCATGCTTTGGGTTCATCTATTCAGTTTTACACATATAAAAAAAATCTGGTGTTGTTTTAAAACGCCGGCTTTCTGATAGTGGTGAGTACTGGTTCTGCACCCATTTTTGGGATTTAAGAAAATGAGTTCCCCACAATTCTAGGTTGCTTTTGGCAATCAGCATTGCCATTCCCAATGGTTTCAGGCTACTGTGTGGGTAGTCCAATGGTGGTTTTAGGCAGTGCCCTTCTGTGCCCATAACATCGGCAAAAATGAGTGGCAGCCTATTCTTCATGCATTTCCCTGTGCATTTTCTGGGAAGCTCTGGCCATCATGATGTTTTCCATGTCAGTACTGCACAGTTTTTGAGGTAGGGCTCCGATGTATGGGTAAAAACATCCCACAATACGGAGTGATTTGGCACGTGAAAAATCTGCACGTCAGCGTGTAATTCGAGGAAAGGCCCTTAGCGCGTAAGCGCGTCTGCACGCATACGCATTTTCATTGGACAGAAGGCCCCTCAAGCGCAAGCACCCCTGTGACGTGACGCATACAGACGTGCATTTGCATTTCAGCGCGCGTGAAAAACTGCACGTCCGCGTGTATTACGAGGAAAGGGCCCATGCGCGTAAGCGCGCGTGGAAACTGCACGTCCGCGTGTCATACGAGGAAAGGGCCATGCGCGTAAGCGCGCGTGGAAACTGCACGTCCGCGTGTAATACGAGGAAAGGGCCCATGCGCGTAAGTGACGTGACGCGCGCATGCGTTTCCATCAGCACGGGTTAAAGGTGATCGGGCCCAGCAGTTCGCTGTACGTGCCTTTCGTGGAGAACGACGTGTGTTGCTGCTTCCTGTTGTTTCGCGCGCCATCACAACTTCACAGCTATCAAGGACGTATCTCTTCTTTTGGCGGGGGTATTGGCTACGCATGTTTTTCTGCATCCCGCTAGTCAGACGGTGAGTCGCACACGTTCTTTTTCCCACTGCGGGTGCCCCTGTGTATCGCACCCATTTTCGATGTCATAGTAGCCTGCGTGTCCCACGCGTACGCGTTATTCGTGTTACTGGGTGCCACCGCGTACTGCGGGAGTTTGAATCCACGCACGTAGGCTGCAGGGTTGCGTGCACGGTTTTACTGCAGTTTTGGGGTGCCTGAGCGTTGCGTGACCCGTCACCACATCACCAGGGTCACATACAGCCTTGCAGGTGCAGGGGGGCTGTTAACATCTTGCTTCCCACCCCCTTCACCCCAATTGCCCAGGTCAATTGTGGTGTACACCTCCCATTGGCACCACTCCATCTGTGCCAGCACTACTACATCTGTGCCATGGTTGGGAGGCCACCAAAGGTGAGGGGCACCTCAGCTGGGCGTACTCCTCATGGCGGGCGTGGTCGGGGACGTGGCCGTGGTGACCAGGGAGTAGGGGGACTCCAGGGTGTCCAGGGCAGCCACAGAGGGGGAAGAGGCAGGGGTGCGCCACTTGAGCACAATGTTGTGCCAATTGTCGGTGCAGCCATGCCACCACCCCCTGTGGTTCCGGGGGATGAAGCTCCTGCATCTGGCACTGGCACCCATATGACCCGGCAGTCCTTTCCATCGACTGCCACGGGCCTAAGGGTAGTGGTAGCTGCAGGTGCAGCTGTGGACACCGCCACCCAGGCTCAGGGTCTGCCAGCGCAGGCTGCGTTGGCACTTGAAGAGCCCTTGGTAGATCTCCAACAGGCCAGGGGGAAACCATAGGGGCAGGCCGGGCTGCTCAGACCAAGACATTTGTCCCTGGGGCAGTCATGTCATCTGCTGCCCCGAACAGCCGGGTGTTGGCAAGTGCAGGGGCAGATGCACCCAACAGCACCCCAGTTGTGAGTCTGCCAACCAGGACCATTGCGGCCAACGACCCTGCCACAGCTGATGTTGCTGCGCAGGGTCCATTAGTGGGCACCCAGCTGCCACTGACACAAGTCAGGCCTTTGATCATCCCTCCACCTGCCACTCCCTTGGCTCAATCCACCAAACCCACTGGCCATACTGGTCAGGGTGGCATTAGCCAGCCAGGGTCTGCGCCACAGTCCAAGAGGAGGAAGGTTGCACCTGCAGCACAGGCTGGGACCCCACACACAGCCACGACCTCCTGCATGTCGAGGAAGAAGCCTTTCTGTAAGCAGGAACTGGACTTCCTCGTGGACTATGTGCGGGGCCACAGCCGTGACATGCTAGTGGGTGCCAATAGTCAGACCACGGCTGCCCAACGTGACACCCACTGGAAGCATGTTGCAGAACATGTCAGTTCATTCGGCCATGAGGTGCGCACGGCGCAGGAGTGCAAAAAGCGTTGGAATGACATCAAGCGCAGCACTAAGGCCAAGCGTGCCTCAAATTACAACTTGACTCTGGTGACTGGCGGTGGGCCTGCACCAGAGGAGGAAGAACTCACTCCGCATGAGGCTCTCGTTGCGGAGTTCATACCACCAGAATTGGTCAAAGGAGTGGGAGAGAAGCTGGACTTTAATGCCCAGTCCAGTGAGTGTTGATGCATGTTTGTTGAGGACGTGTGTGTTTCACTTGTGGGATGTGTTGTGCATGATTGCTGCTACATGTGATGTGTACATGGTTCTGATGTGTAAGTAATGCAATGCTACCGTCATGCATGTCTCCTCTGCCTGCATGCGGGACTCCATGTAGGCATGCTCCCTTGCCCCTCGTCCGCCACTCTGCACCCCAGTTCCACCTTTGCACTAGTCTGCTTCAATCTTGCCAATGTGTACTTTCTTGTTCATGTGTCCTGTGTAGATGCAAACTTCCAGCGTAGAATCTGCCAGACATATGCCTTGTGGTACAGCCTTAGTATTCGATGCAGGGTATCTCACTTGTACTGTGCATGGGTCAGATGTCCCGCATGGACATGAGTGCCCATTCATGCTCCATGTGCATTGCACGCATGCCCCTATGTGTCCTTGACTGGATGATCACTGTAATATAAGTCCTTGGTTACATACATTGCCTGCCATCTCATCAGCCTTCCCATGTCAACTGTGGCTCAGTCCTGCGTTGCACACATGTTTAGGCTCTGACAATCTGTGTGGCTCACAGGCCTCAGCCTGTTCAATGGTCAATGACTCTGTCCAACTCTTGTTGTGTCTTCTTCACACGTGGGCGGCCTCCGGAGTTTCCATCATGTGTCCTGCCCACTGTCCCAGCATCATTTGCAGTGTTGTAATTTGAATCACATCAAGCTGTTGATGCCAGTCAACACTGCCTGTCAATACACAGGTGTATGGTCAGCCTTTTGATTCCATGCTAGGCATCCCTGCTTTGGTACTGGGGTGGAGGGGTGCTTGGCTTCTAGACATGGTACACATTGAATGCACAATGCACGTGATGTCTGAATTTGACATTGCACTGCCTTCACATTTCCTGGCACACACCATGTAGTGCTTGTACATGTAGGTAGTGAGTGGCGTACACATTTTCTGCACTGCATAGACCCACTTCCATGGAAACTGCCACCTATCAACAGGTCTGATCACAGAAGCTATTCAAAGTAGACCCAGCATGCATGCCAGGTCATATGTTGTGTGTCACATTTCTGCCGGATGCCTTTGCTGTCGGTGTGTGTGTGTGTCGTGTGCTTCTGACATGTGTATTGACCTTTTTCTCTCTATTTTTCAGGTGATGACGCAATGGAGGCAGAGGATGGTGTTGTCATGCCAGACACAGGGTTGGTAACGCCACATCAACCCGGCACTAGTGGGGGTCGTGGGGTGGTAGACCACGAAAACCCCCAAGTGCTGCAGTCCATCTTGTCTCTGGCTGCCTATGAGTCCAGCCTTGATGACGACTCTGACGTCCATGTTGAGTTGGATGAGCATCAAGTCCATGTGTCAGGGGTGAGTGATTCTGATGTGGACACTCCTCTGTCTGCGACACCTGCACTGAGGGATCAGACAGTCTTGGTTCCTCCGCCCGTGGTGGATCGGGACGCAGGGTCACCCTCCACACCAGTCACTGATGTGCCTGGGACATCACGTCGACGGGGGCATGTAGTCGTACAGCCGCAGGCGGTGCCAACACAGCGAGGACCCCCGGTCCTTGGGTCCCGCAGGGGTCAAGCCCGGCAACGCGGTCGCCGCATGCAACCGCTGTATACTGAGTGGGAGCAAGACATGACTGCCAATTCCGAACGGCAGGGGGCAGCAATGGAGAACATCGCTGAGAGCATGGAGCGTGTGGCCCGATCTGTGCTCCCCCCTGCTAGGCAGGTGCTTCTCCAGCAGAAGGCGGCACGGTCCACGGCCCGCTTGCTCAGGCTGGGCATGGCGGCCTCAGACAGGGCACGCCAGGCTGAAATGTCGTCTTTGCGTCAAGCAATTGCTGCTCACGCAGAGGCGCACATGGATGCCCTGAGGGAGGAGTATGTTTCCCTCAGATCCACTCTGGGTGTCCTTATGATGTCCCAGAGGCAGCAGGCAGAGGAGAGGTTTGCACAGCTTGAGCGTACCATCTCGGCTGAGCTACAGGCTTGCCGGGAGGTGCAGCGGTTGTCGAGCCAGGCCTTGCAGGAGGAACTCCATGTTACAAGTGCTACCTTGCAAGAGGAAGCACGTGTATCACGGGAGGTTCTGCATGCAGACCTACGTCACATCACCACACAGAACCAGGCTCACCCGTCTGGCAGACTTGCTGCCGACGAGGGGAAAGCTGCGGCTAGGCGTGGCCAGGCTACTGTGCCACGTCCTCCTTTCCAGGATGAGCCAGACTCGGCCGACCATCTATCTCCCACATAGGTCGTGCTGTGCAGGCGTTGAGCCCATGGAGGATTTTTTTTTGGCTCAGCATCATCGCATGTGGATGTTGAGCAGCACCCTGTACCTCCCCCCTCCTGGGTGCCTCCCCTCCCCCCCGGGTCGTATGTGGCCATTTTTGATTTTTCTTTTAGTTTAGTTAGTTAAGTTTCTGTTTGATAGTTAGTTTAAATAGGTAATGTAGGTTTTCCATAGTTAGTGTAATTAGTTAATAGTTGATTTAGTTTAAAATTGCTAGTCTATTGTGCTTTCATGTGACGGTGCGGTGCTTTGTGGCTTTTGAAGGCATCCACTGGGCCTCATTAGGACCCAGGCGGTAAGGGGTTTACGGCGGCGTAAACAGCGCCGACCCTTACCGCCTGATTCCGAGGTCCCTTAGCGCCATGGAGGATTTAACACCTGCTTTTAGCAGGTGTTAAAATCCATGGCGCTAAGGGACCTTGTTGTTAATTACGCCACCGTAATTTACGGTGGCGTAATTAACGCCTTCCCCACTCCCATTATGCCCTATGGGGCAAAAATGGGAATGGGGAAGGGTAAATGGGGATTGGGGACTTACCGCCCCGCCAACCTCGGAATGGGGCGGTAAGTCCGCCAACCACCATGGCGTAAACGTAGTTTACGCCATGGTGGTAAAGGTACGACCCAGGCGGTAACTTACCGCCTGGGTCATAATGAGGCCCACTGTCTGTTCCAGCTGGGCCCTTCATGGTTGTCTTGTGTATGTGTTTGCTGCTTGGGTTCCTTAACTCACATATGCCACTCCTGCCTCCCTTATCCATGGGCTCGCAAGGATGGTTCGGTGTTACAGCATTTTACACAAGGGCCTTGGACTGTCATATCTGTGGCATGTCTGGTGCTGTGTGACTTGTGTTGACACCCCTAGTGGGGATGATTTAGGTGTCATTGTCCACTGTTCAGCTTTTGCTAGATGGGGTGTGTCATGATTAATGTGGACATTGATTGCCATGCATTGTGTAGTATGTTTCATACCTTTCCTGTACATGTGCCTGTTGCAATTCATGCTGTAGATAGTGTTCCACACTTTGGAGGTGAAAGACGGACTGATGGTGTGATTTGTGATGTGACTCTCTGACATGGTCAAGTAATGAGATGCCTGATGAGACACACACAGATGACTTTGAAGCATTAATCATGTGTTTCATGCCCTTTCTGCAGGGGGCTGAGCCTCCAGAGCACCTTTGCCAGCAGACATGGCCCATTGGACGACGGAATTCTGGACCTGTTTGTTGGTGCCCACATGCACATGTGTGCAGAAGCAGAGGCACAGTGATTGCAGACCCACATCCTAGAACTGCTGACATGTTCCAAGGAACTCCAGGCAAGGTGAGCATCACAGGGGGGCCACGACACAGTAAAGCTTGCACCAGGCGAGTTGCGCATGCAGGCTTAGTCACAGCACTGAGGGTGAGCATAGACGAATATTGGTGTTGAAGCACACAATGCAGCTCAGATGTGTTTGTGGACTGATGGCTGCTGATAGTAGGGTTGTCTGGGACACATGCAGGGGCAGTGGCACATACCCTCCGGTACACCAAGGTCCATTGAGGCACTTGTATCAACCATGTAGCCTTCCGAGACATGGAAAGGGGCAGCTCACAGGGACATAGGGCAAGGGACATACTCGGGTGCAGTGCATGTCTTTTCCACGTACTTCATGATAAATGCACTGCCAACTTTGTTTCGGTCATGGTGGTACGCAACTTGCTCTGTAGTCATGGCTTGCTATATGGGTCTGTCTGCTTACCCAGGGAACATTGCATGTTGTGTGAATTGTGACACATTGGTGTTCCATTTGCCACGCACCCAGCAGCGACTGCCTTACTGCATTGACTGTGTATGACCCGTCACAGGGGTGATGTTATATATGGGTACGAAGCATCAACCACAGATTGTCTGTTTGTAGAGTAGTCTGTTGCTATGGGGCATGTTTGGTGTTGTGTTTTTGTGCAATTGGCACGTGCAGGTTGTTGACTGTGTCTCTCTTTGCAGCATTGCAGTGCTCCTGTAACCGGACCTGAGAGTGTGCAGGCAGGAGGCCAGCACTCAAAACCAGAGCTAAGTGTCTTGTTGTTTTTCTTACGAACTGCTCTGCATAGGCTTGCTGGGGAGTGTACTGATGCATGGATGTATGTGTGGTTCAATTTGGTATGTTTTTTCTCCCTAATCACCCGTGATCCTATGCAATTTTGAAACCTGTACCCTCTACCCGGTGTTCCTGCTTCCCGTGCCTATCCAAGCAACGTTCCCTGACCCTCTTTCCCCACTGGGGTTGCGGATGCCTGTGTAAGCCCTGAACTTGCAGGCGCCAAAACCCTAGAGGGGGTGGTTGGTTCGTACCACTCCTGAGCCTGGACTACAGAAGGCCATGACAATGATGTCCAAGTCTGTTTGGATTGTGTATGTGTTCATGCAGGTTGTACATTTTCGTGCATTCCCTAGTTTCATGTGTCATTCCTCCTCCCCTCTCCTGCCGCTCATTCCAGTCATCCAGTGTGTCAACACCTGTCCCGACTGCATATCCCTGAACCTCCTTCCCCACCAGGATCTCAGGGGCCTGTGTGAGTCTGACCTTGCAGGCACCCGGGACATGGTGGGGGTGGTTGTTTCGTGACACTCCCGCGCCTGTACAGGGGACCTGTGACAGTAGACATCCATTCATGGTGCATCGTCCTATGTAATGTACCACACATGTCTCACATCCTGTCGTGACATTGTTTTGCTGTGCTACCTTGGTTGTTGCATCATTGTGGTAGTACTTGGCCTTTGTGAGGTACTGCTACGTCAAGTCATCTACTGGAGGGTGTTTGGGTTCGTTTTTATGCCTTGGATTTTGTGATTTTGGAAATGAGTGTGGATTCTGAGGGTTCAGGCATCTTTTTACACACAAGGTGGGAGATGGTGACGAAGGGTAAAGGTGATCCTGTGGCCAGGTGGAATTGAGGTTTGGAGGCTCCATGACCCAGGTGCAGTTGTTCAGTGGGTCATGGTCATTTGTGAGGGAGGAGGGGGGTTGTTGTTGATAGTTGCCTTGCCCTGCAGTGTGATGGGAACTCTGACATAGTAATGGTGGTATCCTATGTACATGTTGTGTTCTGCTGATCAATGCCTGTTCATGTGTTGTGTTTTCCTTTCAGGTCCGAGGGGATAGTTGTGGTTTGACATGCTGGGGTGTACACATGGTGGATGTTCACATGTGATGTGTAGGGAACACTGATGGTCACTTGAGTGCACATGCATATGTGGAGTGCATGTCCTTGCAGAACCACACACTTGCACTCTGATGCACTACATGTACTCCCACCCTTGCATATCCACGTGTACACTGTTTGCCTTCTGGTGCCCACTGTGTCCCGGCAGCACATGTTCTGTGACCGATCATGGATCCAGTACATGGCTAATTTGCTGTTTGACGTGGTCTGTCACTTAGATGTGATGCTCAGGGTGTGCATCACACACAATGGCTGTTCACTGTGCTGTGCGCTGAGCAGTGTGATGCAGGAGTAGGACACTGTACACATGAGCTGCAGTGTTGATTTTGCAATGCATAATGTGCATGTAGACAGGCATTCATTGTGATGTTACGTCTACGACTGTTGTAATGCATTTGGAAATGACTTATTTTGGGTGGGAGGTTGTTGGTCTGTCATTTCATCTGATTCCGGGTCAGGCAGCAGTGTCCGATGCCACTGTGCATTTAGGACATGGCAATGTGTACCTTATCGTTACTGCATTGGTGTATGGGTATTGCGTGCCATGTCATGTTGATGTTTGGGAGGGTTTGAGTGACATGACAGTGATGGCCATGGCCTGTTTTGCAGGTGTGTGTGATGCACACCTTGCATGTCCGTGTCATCCGCTTCTCAGAGCAACTAGCTGGGGGTAGATTTCTCTCCACAGCAGGGCCCTCCCCCTGGAACAGACTTCCGGCCTGACTTGAACTTGAGGGGAATCATCTCCAGCTCTGGAAGCACCTCAAGACCTTCCTCTTTGCTTCTGCTTACTGTCTGCCTCTCCCTTGCAGAATTCTCCACTGGAACTGCACAGGAGCTGCAACTGGCCCACTCTCACTGACCTCGGTCCCTGGCCCAGCCACTCTCCACTTGCACTGCCTCCCTGGCAACCCCTGCACTGCAGTACTGTCTCTCTATCCCTACAGCCCTCCCTTCCCAGCACTTGTCTGCACTTACCTTTGTAGTTGCCACCAGGCGACCTATGTATTATTTTTTTGGGCTACTTCCCCTGTACTGGACTCCCCCCACCCTTCCCCTTGCACTTTTCCCATTCCCCCTACCCCTGCAGTTGCACGATCCCAATGACACCTGGCCTAGTAGTACCGTTCCCTGTGTTCCCTTGTTCCCCCCTCCCTGCCTCATTGCGCCTTGGAATACTTGTGTATGGCCCATATCATGTCATATGTCATATGTGTGCCTTTTGGTCACACAGGATAGCTTGTGTTTAAGTAGCTAGGGATGCAGATGATGTGGCACTTCCATGGCAACTTTCTCAGGGTGGTAGGGTTGTGACAGTTAACTGTCTCTTTGTCATCATCGATTGTCACCTAGTATGTGCCAGGCCTGAGTGCACTCCGCAGGGGTGGGAGTTTAGGTGAAAAATGTGGCCACAAGCTGGGTCCGGGCTTCCTCGCCACGTGCCCTGTCCCCTCCCATGGGCAGCGCCTGTGCCTGTGGTTGGGGATGTGGGGGCACCACCATGTCCACCGGGACGCCCTGCCGTGTTGCAACATTGTGCAGGACACATGCTGCCACAATGATCCTGCACACTACTGGTGGTGCATAGAGTAGTTGGCCACCAGAGCGGTCAAGGGAGCGGAAACGTGACTTGAGCACTCCGAATGTGCGCTCCACTATGCCCCTGGTTGCAATATGGGCGGCGTTATATCTTACCTGGGGTGGTGTGGTGGGGTTCCGGATTGGCGTCATCATGTGGTTGCTCAGAGGGTAGGCACTGTCCCCTGGGGAGGTGATAATAGTTGAGATTATTAGGGTTTGGATATTTGTCTGTGTGTGACTTGCATGCATGTGCAAGGGCATTTGTACTGACCTAGGAGCCATGTGTCGCCATGCTGCCCAGCTTCCAGGGCCCGGCTCAGGGCGGACATTCTGTATATGAAACTGTCATGGGTGGAGCCAGGGTAGTTTGCATAGACAGAGGTGATGATTCCCTTTGCATCACATACCACCTGTACATTGATGGAATGCCAGTGCTTGCGGTTTCGGTAGATGTGCTCAATGGCCCTAGGTGGACTTAGGGCCACATGGGTGCAATCTATGGCACCGAGCCCTTTGGGGAAGTGTGCCACCCTGAAAAAATCCAGGACAACGGCCTGCCTTTCTGCGGGCGTTCTGGGCATGTATATGCGCCTGCGGACTGAGGGGTGCGCTGTCATGATTGCCAGTACCTGGTGTAGGCAGCGTGACTGCATGGCCTGTGAGACCCCCCCCACTATGGCAGTAGTCCGCTGAAATGACCCAGTGGCCAAAAAATGCAGGACATTGAGCAGCTTCTCCAAGGGGCTCAATGCTTGGGAGCAAAGAGTGGGGGATGTGAGGTCATCTTCCCACTCCCTGACCAGGTCTAGGATGATATGGGGTGGAAACCTATACCTGCCATAGACCTGGTCGTCAGGCATCCCAAAAAGGCTTGTCCGTGGTGCGAAAATGCGTGCCCTGGCTATTCTCCTCCTCCTGCGGTGTCCCACGATCAGTGCAGCGACAAATGGGGCATTCATCATAGCTGTATATACGCGTTTGTTGTTTGCGCGCACTTTTATGCTGTGCGCGGGGACGCTTCCGCCTGCCTTCGTGTGGCAGACGCGTTGACGCCTGTGCACGTCTTTTGCCGTGCGCGGGTTTCCCGTATTCGGATACGGTCCGAGTGTCATCGCGTGTGATCGGAGGGGAGTGAGCGTACATGCAACTGGCCTGGGTACGTTTGTTTAGGGGTGCGTGGGAAGTTCCACACGCGATTAGCCTGGGTACGTGTGTTCCGGGGTGCCGGGAACTTTCACACGCGATTGGTGGAAATCCACGTGTGTTCTGTCATCACGTGCAATGAGGGAAACACCTGCGCGCGTCACGTCACAGTCGCGCTCACGCGCTAAGGGCCTTTGTTCCAATGAAATCGCATATGCGTGATGCCGTTCATACGCGCATGGGCCCTTTCCTCGTATTACACGCGGACGTGCAGTTTTTCACGCGCGCTGAAATGCGCATGCACGTCTGTACGCGTCACGTCACACGGGAGCTTGCGCTTGAGGGGCCTTCTGTCCAATGAAAATGCGTATGCGTGCAGACGCGCTTACGCGCTAAGGGCCTTTCCTCGAATTACACGCTGACGTGCAGATTTTTCACGTGCCAAATCACTCCGTATCAAGCTGGCCATGCGTAAGCACATGGAAGACCACGCTCCTGCCCAGAAGGCCGAACTACTGCCCCCCCAGAGCCCCGAGCACGCTCCCACCTGCCATCTGCTGCTGCCTGACTGCCTGCTGCCCACCTGCCCTGCCATTTGCTGCCTGCACATCAGCCAGGTGTGCTGTTGCTGTGACCACCCCTGCTGGAACCGAAGACTCCCGACTGGGATTCCATCGCTCCACAGCCCAGCCCCAGGACCCAGTTGCCCACCCACTCCTGCCTCTGGGGTTGTCATGTCGGGGCAAACACCATCTGTGACCACTGACAACCCCTGGCCAGAGAGGCAGGGGGCACCAGCTTCAGTGCCACCGAAGTTGGTGTCCTGGTGGAGCAAATCCTGGGGCAGTATGATGCCCTCTTCGGAAGTTCCCGCGCCGACAAGGAAGGACAGACTCGGATCTGGACTGACATCGTGACTGCCATCAACGCGGAGGGGGTGGCAGTCTGCGACTTACAACATGTCAAGAAGCGCTGGGAGGACTTCAGGTCCAGGACCCTGAACAAGGCCCGGCGCCTCTTGAAGGCAGCGGATGCCAAGGGGCGCCGGGGCCACTTGTCGGAAGAACAGATGAGGGTCCTGGAACGCATATCCCCAGCGCTCCACGTCCAGGTCCTTGAGAAGCAGACCCGTCTGGAGTCGAGCGGTGAGTGTACATGCATCCTGATTGTGAGCAGTGCGTGTGGTGATTATTCAGTAGTGTGCAGGTTGCACATCTGTTTGTATGGGGTCGAGTAGGGTGGGGGTGTACAGGGCCGTGGGGCTGACACATGCGAGGGCTGTAATGTGTGAGACATGGATGGTGCTTGTGTGTGGAGGCTTGCATGCCAAATGCAGTTGTGTGGGGACACATGTTTGGATGAATGTGTATGTAAGTAGACATGTCCGTGATGTCACGCATGTATGTTGTTTTCGGATGCATGTATCAGCACTGTGTACATGTGCATGTGTGTGTATTTGACAAGGGTGCAACAGTGATGCAACATGGATGCATGTGACAGCGGTATGTGGAAGCCTGATTGGCAGATGTGACATGGATGCCCGTCTGAACAGTGCGACACTTGGCAGAGGTGTACACATGCATGCAAGTGTGGTGGTGTGTGTACATGTGTGGTGCACTTCCTGTGTCGCATGTGATGTCTGGCTCACCTTTGGCTGCTCATGCTGTTGTATGTGTATGGATGGTGGTGGCAGTTGCGATATGGCTGTGGTATGGCTCATGTGTGCGAGTTGTAATGACATGTGTGTTGGGGATTGTGATGACATGTCTGAGGTTTGCCAATGCCACTCATGTACAACTGTCATGTGTGTATGTGTCCATTGTACAGTGCCCTGATGCTTGTGTTTTGTTTCTCCCTGTCTGCAGCGTCAACTGATGAAGAGGGCAGAGAAGGTGCTTTGGAGCACAGCGGCGGGGATCCGACCGCCAGCCGGAGACGCAAGGCCCGGCTCCCCTCCCAGGTTGTCATCTCGTCGGGGAGTGAGGAGTCCGGTGCCGCGTCCCAGGCCGCAGCTGCCGGGGGGAGGTCCAAGAGGTGGAGGTTGGAGTTGGACTCCTCGGCAGCAGAAGGGGCAGCTGGGACCCCACAGGGCCCAACAGGGGAAGATGGCACGGAGTCATCCAGGTTGGTGGGGGGTTTGGTGGAGGAGGAGGCCTTGCAAGCACCAGAGACGGGGTCTGGAGGTGGGGATCCCACTGGTGCTAGTGGTGCAGTGCAGGACCAGGGACAGGAGGCAGCACAGGCCGCCGCGGAGGTGTCTGTGTGCAATCCTGTCCCCGATCCTGTCCCTGCATCATCTTGCACCAGCAGGGATGCCTACGTCCAGACCCGTTTTCAGGCAGGGGATGAGCTCACGTCAACTGGCCTTCCTCTGCCTGCGGACGTGGCTATCCAGGTCCGGGTTGAGCCTGTCCTGGCTGGTGTGGCGTTGCGTCAACGGGCCATGCGAGGTGACCTGCAGTCTTTTCATGAAGAGACTGCGAGTCATCTCGAATGGCTCGTTGACCACGTCAGCCTGCTGGGACAGGTCACCCAGGCCGGATTCCTCCGTCTGATGGGGCTTGCTCCGACCCCCTCCTCAACTGGACCCCCTACGCGCCAGTCGTCCTCTGTCCCATCTTCCCACCCATCAGTCACCTGGGTGCCCTGTGGAGCTGCCTCTGACGGTGCGGCCAGGCTGGTGGAGGAGGCATCCCTGCCACAGTCGGGAGTCGGACGTCCAGCAGGGGTGGCCACATCAACAACTGCACCCCAGCCGGCGGAGGATGTGCAGGCAGCAGGAGGCAGTGCACGGGCAGAGGCACAGAAGCAGCAGCAACGTGGTGGGAGCCATGAAGGCTCGGGGCCTTCGACATCGGAGGGGCAGGCATCGGCCGGAGGGCAGGAGGACCCAGGACAGAGAGTGTCTTCCGTGTGGCAGCGGTTGGGCCACGCCATAGATGCGGAGCGGCAGCGGGCGGAAGAGGCATGGCTCACAATGGTCAGGGCGGAGAACTCCATGGCGGGCCAAGTGCCTCGAGGCAATCCGCAGGGGTTTGGAGATGGAGACGTCGGCGGCCCTGCAGACCCTCGGGGCCATGGAGGAGGACTGCCTCCGGGACATTGAGGAGGAGTTCGATGATGCCCTGGCCCGGAACATCCACAAGTGAGCCGTGAAACTAGCCCGCTGCCCTTGTACATAGTTTCTAGGTAGTGTTAGGTTTCATTTTTGTTTTTATTTTATTTGGACCTTTCGGACATTGGCCACTTTTTTGTATATAGTTTATTTTATTAGTTAGTGTAGTTAGATAGGTTTCCTTTATTTTGTTGGGATAATGGACCCTGGATTGTTCCCATGTACATAGTTGACAGTTGGATTGTATTTTTTTTTCTATTTTTGACCATGGAGCAATGGCTTTCTTTTTGATTTCCCATTGGATTTTGTTTTGTGGACATTGACTTTGGACATTACTTTGGATTTTTATTTTTGGTTTTGCTTTTTTTGACGGACATGCTTCTTTTCATTTTTGTACATTCACGTTTCTGTTTCTTCATTTTTTATTCTATTGATGTTTCCTTTAATACATATTATTTTTGATGAACTTCAATGTGTGGTATCTCATTGGTTTCATGCATTTCATGATATGTGTTTTGAGATTCACTGACACCCATTGGGTGTATGTGAGGGAAATGTGTTTGTTTTGGAACAAATTGGTGTTCTGTGATGTAATTGCAAATTATGAGTGGGTGGATGCAATATTCAGGTGGGTGTTTTGCATTTGGAGGCTGACCATAGGGACCAGGGATCTAGATTGTGATGACATGTTGGCTGGGGAACATGAGTTGGACATGGGTGGGGGCCTGGTGGAGGCTGCCCCTGCCCTGCTGGGGGTGGGGGTGATGGGAGACATGAGTTGGACATGAGTGGGGGCCTGGTGGAGGCTGTCCCTGCACTGCTGGGGGTGGGGGTAATGGGAGACATGAGTTGGACATGAGTGGGGGCCTGGTGGAGGCTGCCCCTGCACTGCTGGGGGGTGGGGGTGCAGGGAGACATGAGTGGGGGCCTGGTGGAGGCTGCCCCTGCAATGCTGGGGGGTGGGGGTGGTGGGAGACATGGGTGGGGGCCTGGTGGAGGCTGCCCCTGCACTCCTCGGGGGTGGGGGTGCAGGGAGACATGAGTGGGGGCCTGGTGGAGGCTGCCCCTGCACTGCTGGGGTGTGGGGGTGGTGGTAGACATGGGTGGGGACCTGGTGGAGGCTGCCCCTGCACTGCTGGGGGGTGGGGGTGCAGGGAGACATGAGTGGGGGCCTGGTGGAGGCTGCCCCTGGTGGCTGGGGGGTGGGGGTGATAGGGGAAATGAGTGGGGGCCTGGTGGAGGCTGCCCCTGGTGGCTGGGGGGTGGGGGTGATGGGAGACATGGGTGGGGGCCTGGTGGTGGGTGCCCCTGCACTGCTGGAGGGTGGGGGTAGTGGGAGACATGGGTGCGGACCTGGTGGAGGCTGCCCCTGCACTGCTGGGGGGTGGGGGTGGTGGGAGACATGGGTGGGGGCCTGGTGGAGGCTGCTCCTGCACTGCTGGGGGGTGGGGGTGCAGGGAGACATGAGTGGGGGCCTGGTGGAGGCTGCCCCTGGTGGCTGGGAGGTGGGGGTGGTGGGAGACATGGGTGGGGGCCTGGTGGAGGCTGCCCCTGCACTGCTGGGGGGTGGGGGTGGTGGGAGACATGGGTGGGGTCCTGGTGGTGGGTGCCCCTGCACTGCTGGGGGGTGGGGGTTGTGGGAAACATGGGTGGGGACCTGCTGGAGGCTGCCCCTGCACTGCTGGGGTGTGGGGGTGGTGGTAGACATGGGTGGGGACCTGGTGGAGGCTGCCCCTGCACTGCTGGGGTGTGGGGGTGGTGGTAGACATGGGTGGGGACCTGGTGGAGGCTGCCCCTGCACTGCTGGGGTGTGGGGGTGGTGGTAGACATGAGTGGGGGCCTGGTGGAGGCTGCCCCTGCACTGCTGGGGTTTGGGGGTGCAGGGAGACATGAGTGGGGGCCTGGTGGAGGCTGCCCCTGCAATGCTGGGGGGTGGGGGTGGTGGGAGACATGGGTGGGGGCCTGGTGGAGGCTGCCCCTGCACTCCTCGGGGGTGGGGGTGCAGGGAGACATGAGTGGGGGCCTGGTGGAGGCTGCCCCTGCACTGCTGGGGTGTGGGGGTGGTGGTAGACATGGGTGGGGACCTGGTGGAGGCTGCCCCTGCACTGCTGGGGGGTGGGGGTGCAGGGAGACATGAGTGGGGGCCTGGTGGAGGCTGCCCCTGGTGGCTGGGGGGTGGGGGTGATAGGGGAAATGAGTGGGGGCCTGGTGGAGGATGCCCCTGGTGGCTGGGGGGTGGGGGTGATGGGAGACATGGGTGGGGGCCTGGTGGTGGGTGCCCCTGCACTGCTGGAGGGTGGGGGTAGTGGGAGACATGGGTGCGGACCTGGTGGAGGCTGCCCCTGCACTGCTGGGGGGTGGGGGTGGTGGGAGACATGGGTGGGGGCCTGGTGGAGGCTGCTCCTGCACTGCTGGGGGGTGGGGGTGCAGGGAGACATGAGTGGGGGCCTGGTGGAGGCTGCCCCTGGTGGCTGGGAGGTGGGGGTGGTGGGAGACATGGGTGGGGGCCTGGTGGAGGCTGCCCCTGCACTGCTGGGGGGTGGGGGTGGTGGGAGACATGGGTGGGGTCCTGGTGGTGGGTGCCCCTGCACTGCTGGGGGGTGGGGGTTGTGGGAAACATGGGTGGGGACCTGCTGGAGGCTGCCCCTGCACTGCTGGGGTGTGGGGGTGGTGGTAGACATGGGTGGGGACCTGGTGGAGGCTGCCCCTGCACTGCTGGGGTGTGGGGGTGGTGGTAGACATGGGTGGGGACCTGGTGGAGGCTGCCCCTGCACTGCTGGGGTGTGGGGGTGGTGGTAGACATGAGTGGGGGCCTGGTGGAGGCTGCCCCTGCACTGCTGGGGTTTGGGGGTGCAGGGAGACATGAGTGGGGGCCTGGTGGAGGCTGCCCCTGGTGGCTGGGGGGTGGGGGTGGTGGGAGACATGGGTGGGGCCTGGTGGAGGCTGCCCCTGCACTGCTGGGGGGTGGGAGTGGTGGGAGACATGGGTGGGGGTCTGGTGGTGGGTGCCCCTGCACTGCTGGGGGGTGGGGGTGGTGGTAGACATGGGTGGGGGCCTGGTGGAGGCTGCCCCTGCACTGCTGGGGGGTGGGGGTGATGGGAGACATGCGTGGGGACCTGGTGGAGGCTGCCCCTGGTGGCTGGGGGGTGGGGGTGCAGGGAGACATGAGTGGGGGCCTGGTGGAGGCTGCCCCTGGTGGCTGGGGTGTGGGGGTGCAGGGAGACATGAGTGGGTGCCTGGTGGAGGCTGCCCCTGCACCGCTGGGGGTGGGGGTGATGGGAGACATGAGTTGGACATGAGTGGGGGCCTGGTGGAGGCTGCCCCTGCACTGCTGGGGGGTGGTGGGAGACATGGTTGGGGGCCTCTGGAGGGTGCCCCTGGTGGCTGCGGGTGCAGGGGGACATGCGTTGGTGGGCAGTAGTGCAAGTTGACATGTGGGTTGGCTGGTGGGCATGGCCATGGTGGATGGGGTGCCTGCATGACATGTGCTGGGTAGGCCCCTGTGGTGTGAGCCACCTGCAGGGGCCGTGGAGGGTGTAGAGGGAACCCCTGGGAGGACCCACACGTGCAATTCACGTGTGCTGCTCCCCGCGCACCCCTGTAATACACGTACCCTGATGATATCGCGTGTGGAACTTCCCGCGCACCCCTGGAATACACGTACCCTGCTGATGTTGCGTGGGATACTTCCCCCGCACCCTGAAATACACGTACCCTGATGAGATCGCGTGTGTGACTTCCCGCCCACCCCAGAAATACACGTACCCCGCTCAATCGCGTGTGTAACTTCCCGCGCACCCCCGAAATACACGTACCCCGCTCAATCGCGTGTGTAACTACCCGCGCACCCCCGATATACACGTACCCCGCTCAATCGCGTGTGTAACTTCCCGCGCACCCCCGAAATACACGTACCCCGCTCAATCGCATGTGTAACTTCCCGCGCACCCCCGAAATACACATACCCTGCTCAATCGCTTGTGTAACTACCCGCGCACCCCCGATATGCACGTACCCCGCTCAATCGCGTGTGTAACTTCCCGCGCACCCCCGAAATACACGTACCCCGCTCAATCGCGTGTGTCACTTCCCGCGCGCCCCCGAAATACACGTACCCCGCTCGATCGCGTGTGTTGCTTACCGCGCACCCCAGCAATACACGTGCCCCGCTCGCACAGGCCCAATTGCTGTATGTTGCCACTTTTGTGATGCGCTGGGACTCTACCGCCTGCCTTCGTGTGGCGGACGTGTTTCAGCTTGTGCGTGTCTTTGGCTGTGCGTGGCTTTGCCCTATTCGATTCCATGAATACGTGTGGTTCGAGTGCGTGTGGGCGTTCCGTCTGCTTCCCTGCAGTACATCCCCAGTTACGCCCTTATTTTCGCACGTTGTTCCACATTCCGCGCGTTACGCCCTGTGTCCCGCCCACTTTCTGGTGTATGCGCCGAGGTTGTGCGCTTTCACTGTGCGCATCGCGCACGCCTTTCGGGATGTTGCACTGACTTGTGCGCCATGCACGGGTTTGGCGCACATCCCGAGGTGAACACGCGCAGGGACTTCCATGAATCGCACGCGTGCGCCTGTTTTTTTCCGCTTGCGCCTGCTTGCGCGAAGATTTTCGGCGCACGTTTGTTCCATGAATCGGCCCCTTAGTATTCTGCAAGGAAATGATGAACAGGGTATGTATTGCAAACCATATGAGTCGTTTAGTATATTTATGAAATTAACCATTTTCAATGTAAGTGTCATTATAAATTGGGACAAGGTAAATAGCACATTTCTGATACATGGGACACAATATGTGTTAGGTTGCTTTTACATACTGTGAACCAAAAGTTGTGGACTTCATTTCACCGAAACAGTATGTTTATTCAGTATGTTTATTCAGAATTCAGCCCTTTTGAAATAAGGAATGTGCAGCTCCCATTATCCACCCTTATAAATATATGCATATATATTACATGGCCACGGTAGTGGCCATGTAGTTATGGTTAAGTTGCTGTTTCCATAGGAAGAGCACTTTTTGGGTGGCTTATAACTTTGCTCCCGCTGGACGAATCCTCACCAAACTTTGCAAAAAAAGTGTATGGCCCACTCTGAATTTTTATTGCAAAGTTTGGTGACGATTCGTCCAGGGGGGGAAAAGTTATAGGGGGGTCCCAAAACTTTTTTTTTTCCCATAGGCTGAATGGGAAAACAATTTTGCTCGCGCCTAACGCCCAAACCGCTGGACGAATTTTCACCAAATTTGGACCAGGAGCAGCGGCTTGGTCCCGAAAGTGTGCTTTTGCAAATTTGGTGAAAATCCGTCCAGTAGTTTTTTAAAAAATGACCAAAAAGTAGGTAAAAACAAATTTGTGATATCTGTGTTCGCTTTGCGGACACACTTCTCTGTTCGCTCCGCGGACAGGACAGGGATTGGGCAAGCGGGTTGCGTGATGTCCGCAGACATCTGACGTGCTCTCTCATTGGATGCGGTGAAAGCGTGCAGTGTGTCGTGGCTTCAGAGACACCCGCCATCTTTCTTTCTCGCATGAGAGGCTTTAGGCTTTGTCAGGTGAGCAGGAGCGGGATCTGTCGCCTGTACAGTAAGTCCCCCACCCCTGCTCATGCCCGTGTCTGTCTCCTGTTCCCCCCACCCCCGCTCATGCCCCGTGTCTGCCCTATTCTGCCCCACTCCCGCTCATGCTCCGTGTCTCCCCTATTCCTCCAGCCGCCGCTCACGTCATCGGCACACAGTGGCCAGCGGAGGGCCGAGGAGCGGGATCTGCCGCCTGCACACAAACTCATGTCCGTGTTTTTGTCTGTCTCCGCTGTCCACCCCACCCCCCGCTCATGCCTCGTGTGTCTCTCCCCTTCCCACCACCCCCCACACATGCCCCGTGTGTCTCTCCCCTTCCCCCCACCCCCGCTCATGCCCCATGTGTCTCTCCCCTTCCCCTAACCCCCTCGCTCATGCTCCGTGTCTCCCCTGTTCCTCCAGCCCCTGCTCACGCCATCGGCACACGGTGGCCAGCGGAAGGCCGAGGAGCAGGATCTGCCGCCTCCACACGAACTCATGTCCGTGTTTTTGTCTGTCTCCCCTTCCCCCCACCCCCCGCTCATGCCCCGTGTGTCTCTCCCTTTCCCCCCACCTCCCGCTCATGCCCCGAGTGTCTCTCCCCTTCCCCCCCATGCCCCGATCATGCCCCGTGTCTCTCTCCCCTTCCCCCAACCCCCGCTCATGCCCCGTGTGTCTCTCCCCTCCCCCACCCCCGCTCATGCCCCGTGTGTCTCGCCCCTTCCCCCACCCCCCGCTCATGCCCCATGTGTCTCTCCCCTCCCCCCCCGCTCATGCCCTGTGTGTCTCTCCCCCCACCCCCCGCTCATGCCCCGTGTGTCTCTCCCTCTCCCCCACCCCCCCTCTCATGCCCCATGTGTCTCTCCCCTTCCCACCCCCGCTCATGTCCTGTGTCTCCCTCCTTTCCCACCCCCACCCCCCGCTCATGCCCCGTGTGTGCCCTGTTCCCCCCCACCCCCCCTCATTCCCTGTGTGTGCCCTGTTTCCCCCCACCCCCGCTCATGCCCTGTGTCTCCCCTGTGCCCCCCCACCCCCCGCTGATGCTCCGTGTGTTCCTCCCGTTCCCCCCACCCGCCGCTCATGCCCCGTGTGTACCCTGTTCCCCCCACCCCCACTCATTCCCCCATGTGTGCCCTGTTTCCCCCCCACCCCCACTCATGCCCCGTGTGTGCCCTGTTTCCCCCCACCCCCCGCTCATGCCCCGTGTCTCCCTTCTTCCCCCCCACCCCCCACTCATGCCCTGTGTCTCCCTCCTTTCCCCCCAGCCCCGCTCATGCCCTGTGTCTCCCATCTTTCACCCCACCCCCGCTCATGCCCCATGTCTCCCTCTCCCTTCTTCCCCCCACTCCCCGCTCATGCCCCGTGTCTCCCTTCTCCCCCTCACCCCCCGCTCATGCCCCATGTCTTCCTTCTCCCCCCACCCCACGCTCATGCCCCGTGTCTCCCTTCTTTCCCCCACCCCACGCTCATGCCCCGTGTCTCCCTTCTTCCCCCCACTCCCCACTCATGCCCCGTGTCTTCCTTCTTCCCCCACCCCCCGCTCATGCCCCGTGTCTCCCTTCTTCCCCCCCACCCCCGTTGATGCCCCGTGTCTCCCTTCTTCCCCCCACCCCCCCGCTCATGTCCCGTGTCTGTCTTGTTGGAACAGGGCAGGTATGGGGCATGAGCAGGGGTGGGGGGCCCCACCACCCGCTCATGCCCCGTGTCTCCCTTCTTCCCCCCCTACCCCCCGTTCATGCCCCATGTCTCCCTTCTTCCCCCCACCCCCGCTCATGCCCCGTGTCTCCCTTCTTTACACCCCCCACTCCCCACTCATGCCCCGTGTCTTCCTTCTCCCCCCACACCCCGCTCATGCCCCGTGTCTCCCTTCTTCCCCCCCACCCCCGCTCATTCCCCGTGTCTGTCCTGTTCACCCCATCCCCGCTCATGCTCTGTGTCTGTCTCCCTCCTTTTCCCCCCGCTCATGGCCCGTGTCTCCCCTGTTCACCCCCACCCCCCGCTCATGCCCAGTGTCTCCCTTCTTCCTCCCCACCCCCCACTCATGCCCCGTGTCTCCCTTCTTTCCACCCCCCACCCCCTGCTCATGCCCCGTGTCTCCCTTCTTTCCACCCCCCGCTCATGCCCTGTGTCTCCCTTTTTTCCCCCACCACCTGCTCATGCCCCGTGTCTCCCTTCTACCCCCCACCCCCTGTTCATGCCCCATGTCTCCCTTCTTCCCCCCAACCCCGCTCATGCCTCGTGTCTCCCTTCTTTCCTCCCCACCCCCCGCTCATGACGCGTGTCTTCCTTGTGTTCCCCCACCACCCGCTCATGCCACATGTCTCCCTCCTTTCCCCCCAGCCCCGCTCATGCCCTGTGTCTCCCATCTTTCACCCCAACCCCTGCTCATGCCCCATGTCTCCCTTCTTTCCCCCACCCCCCGCTCATGCCCCGTGTCTCCCTTCTTCCCCCCCACCCCCCGCTCATGCCCCATGTCACCCTTCTCCCCCCCACCCCCCGCTCATGCCCCGTGTCTCCCTTCTTTCCCCCACCCCACGCTCATGCCCCGTGTCTCCCTTCTTCCCCCCCACCCCCCGCTCATGCCCCGTGTCTACCTTCCCCCCCACCCCCCGCTCATGCCCCGTGTCTCCCTTCTTCCCCCCCGCCCCCGTTGATACCCCGTGTCTCCCTTCTTCCCCCCCACCCCCCGCTCATGTCCCGTGTCTGTCTTGTTGGAACAGGGCAGGCATGGGGCATGAGCGGGGGTGGGGGGCCCCACCCCCCGCTCATGCCCCGTGTCTCCCTTCTTCCCCCCACCCCCCGTTCATGCCCCATGTCTCCCTTCTTCCCCCCACCCCCGCTCATGCCCCGTGTCTCCCTTCTTTACACCCCCCACCCGCCACTCATGCCCCGTGTCTTCCTTCTCCCCCCACCCCCCGCTCATGCCCCGTGTCTACCTTCTTCCCGCCCACCCCCCGCTCATTCCCCGTGTCTGTCCTGTTCACCCCCATCCCCGCTCATGCTCTGTGTCTGTCTCCCTCCTTTTCCCCCCGTTCATGGCCCGTGTCTCCCCTGTTCACCCCCACCCCCCGCTCATGCCCCGTGTCTCCCTTCTTCCTCCCCACCCCCCGCTCTTGCCCCGTGTCTCCCTTCTTTCCCGCTCATGCCCCATGTCTCTCTTCTTTCCACCCGCCACCCCCTGCTCATGCCCCGTGTCTCCCTTCTTTCCACCCCCCGCTCATGCCCTGTGTCTCCCTTTTTTCAGCCACCACCCGCTCATGCCCTGTGTCTCCCTTCAACCCCCCCATCCCCTGTTCATGCCCCATGTCTCCCTTCTTCCCCCCAACCCCGCTCATGCCTCGTGTCTCCCTTCTTTCCTCCCCACCCCCCGCTCATGACCCGTGTCTCCCTTCTTTCCCCCCCACCCCGCTCATGCCCCGTGTCTTCCTTTTCCCCACCCCCGCTCATGCCCCGTGTCTCCCTTCTTTCCACCCCCCACCCCCGCTCATGCCCCGTGTCTCCCTCGTGTTACCCCCCACTCATGCCCCGTGTCTCCCTCCTGGTCTTCCCGACCCCCCGCCGATGCCCTGCGGCGTCCCGGTTTGGGAAGAAAAATCTTTTTTTACCACCCCGGGTTCCCACTTTGAGAACCTAGGATGCTAGTGGTCTTCACTAACACCCATGACATCAAAGATGACATCACAAATGTCATTGATGACATCACTGATGACATCACATGTCTGGCTCACTCTTTTTTCTTTTGCTGACATATCTAGGCCACATGGTTTTCTTCAGTAACAGTCAGAAACTAAAAATTGTATTTTATTTGTAGACGTATCCTACAAGTAGGTTCTTATAGTAATTCCCTTAGAGTCCAGTCACATCATATGAAACATATACATAGGGGAAGACACAAGCTTTAAAGACAGCAATCCTTTTTGTGCATAAAGATAATCAATAGACTTATCAGCATTTTCTGATAGTTCTGTTGTTTTTTTATGGCTGTACTTTCCCTGTATATGGTCATATTTGTATGCATTGTACTCACACTACTTTCCTTAAGGTCCAATCACATCAAGTGATACATATACATAGGGTAAATAGCAGCTTTGAAACAGAGCAATCATTTATTTGCATGAAAATAATCAGTTAGGTTATGAATTGTTTGTGCTACTACTTGTGCTTTTTTGCTAACTTCACTTTCCCTGTATATACCCACATTGGTATGTGTTCTTGTCTCTTGGTGTTTTGTCTATAGTGATGGAATTATGTAATGCATGGGTTTTATTAGCTACTTATTACATATTTCACAGTACACACAAATCTATTAAGAAAACGATTATCATTTCATTATTGAACATATTAACATTACAAATATTATACCTTCATCTTGTACGCTGCACACAATGCTATGTTTCTGCATTAGTAGCTTAGTATACTAGATAGAACCCCATAATAGAATGCTATTTATATCAATGCATCGTTCAATGCACTAATTAGGGTATGATATTTATTGCAATGATCCTTGACACTTTTTTTGCAACATTATAATAAGAATCCCATGTACACATATTTCATGAAAAGTACATACACATGTGATGTCATCAGTGATGTCATCAATGACATTTGTGATGTCATCTTTGATGTCGTGGGTGTTAGTCTTAGCAGTGCACGGTGGTGGCGCGAGTTATGGTTGCTTAGCTTACCATAACTGGCAAATTTCAAGGGTTTTTCGGTTTTACTTGGAACCATAACGCCCCTTTAACAAAATTTTTCACTGAATTTCATAGGTTTTTAGTAGCGCAACTTAACCATAACGTCCCTTTAACAACGTTTTTTTACTGAATATATATATATATATATATATATATATTACATGGCCACGGTAGTGGCCATGTAGCTATGGTTAAGTTTCTGTTTCCATAGGAAGAGCACTTTTTGGGCGGCTTATAACTTCGCTCCCCCTGGACGAATCCTCACCAAACTTTGCAAAAATAGTATATGGCCCACTCTGAATTTTTTTGCAAAGTTTGCTGAGGATTCGTCCAGGGGGGGAAAAGTTATAGGGGGGTCCCAGAACTTTTTTTTATCCCATAGACTGAATGGGAAAAATCTTTGCGCACGGCTACAGCCCGAACCGCTGGACGAATTTACACCAAATTTGTGGCAGGAGCGGCGGCCTGGTCCCAAAAGCGTGCTTTTGCAAATTTGGTGTAAATCCGTTCAGTAGTTTTTTTAAAAAATGGCCAAAATGTAAGGCAAAAAAATTAGTGATATCTGTGTGTCACAGCGAGTAGAGCGCTTGACCGCCTATAGACCGGTTAAATTATTTCTATTAACCCACCCTGTGTCGTCTGCCTTTTTCAGAGCCCTCTAAACGACAGGGGATCAATTTGGCGGTGATAGTGGGAGTTAGAAAACATTATGCCACTTTCAACGAACAAGTTCAGCTTGAGCGGTCTTTAATGCTACGCTGTTGTAATTATATTTGGTATAAAATAATCTAAAGGGTTACTTACAGTACAATTGCAATTTCCATTGTCTACGAGTGGTGCAGTCCCAAAATACGACTCTGCGTGTGCGAACGATCTTTCGCATAGTGATATAATATATAAAAGTGGTTTTGTTTCAGAAATGTCATCTTTATCTTCTCTTACGTTTTAGCAACACTCCTTCAAGAGAAGTCTTTCATCACAATCTCTGTCTGTCAAGGTCAAAACACAATACAACCTTATAGTCCGCTTTGTGAGCCTCTCCGGGGCCCGAGAAAAAAATGGAAGCAGCTGACCTTCACTGTGAACGAGCATAAATTCTTACTTTGCAACATTCTGTGTAAAGCCATCTGTAGAAGTTGGTTTTTGCACGCCATGTTTGTATATTGTTTGCGTGATATTAAAAAAAGTTTGTTTAAGGGACGTTATGGTTCTAAGTACAGCCGAAAGACCCCTGAAAATCGCAAGCTATTGTAAGCTATGAAAAATAACTCGCGCCACCACCGTGCACTGCTAAGACTAACACCCAGGACATCAAAGATGACATCGCAAATGTCATTGATGAAATCACTGATGACATCACATGTGTATGTACTTTTCATGGAATTTGTGTACTAGGGATTTTTATTATAATGTTGCGAAAAAAGTGTCAAGGATATTGCAATAAATATCATACCTTTATTAGTGCTTTGAACAATGCATTGATATAAATAGCATTGTATTATGGGATTCTATCTAGTATACTGAGCTACTAATGGAGAAACATAGCATTGTGTGCAGAGTACAAGATGAAAGTATAATATTTGTAATGGTAATATGTTGAATAATGAAATGATAATTGTCGTGAAATGTTCGAAAATTCACGAAATGGGGGTGTTCTGAGGACATTATTCGTATTGTGTGATTGCTTAGCTGTATACAATGAGGGAATGGCACAGAGAGTAAAGTGGACACCGTCCGCGGACACCGCGGCTGTTCATGGACAGGGCGTGCTACATCCGGGTTTTTCCAGGAAATCCAACATGGAAAGAAGACTGTACGGTTCAGCCAATCAGATGTCGAGGTTGTGGATTTGTGTTGAAAGAGACTGTGTGTAGTGAAGATGGCAGAAGTGGAGAAAGTCAGGGTGTTGGTGCTTGGAGGTATGTTTGTGCATGGTTTACAGCAGTACGCTGAATGCAGGCATGTTGCAAAGAACTTTGATGTGAAAGGAGTGGAGGTGGTGTGGAGCACTTTGCCTGATTGCAATGTACAGGGAATTGTACAAGTTTGTGAGGATATGGCCACGATGAACAGTCCGCATGTGGTAGTTTTGCACTATGGTGCTTTCCATTTGGGCAACGTCAGTGCCCCTACTTTGTTGGCTGATTTGGAACGCTTGGTTCAAGACGTAATGAAGATCCTTCCAAATGCGAAAGTAATTTTTTCTGTTTTACTACCTAGGGCAATATGGGACAATAGTTCAGTTTTTTGTCCTCAGCAAAACTTTGCTAGGTGTGTCATCAACCGAGGCATGTGTGCCTTCATGCTTAGAGCTGGTATGTTCTTCTGTAACAATGAGAATATTGATGGCAGTAATGCTGTTAATTTTAAAGAAGATGGCATTTCTTTATCTTTTACGGGAAATGCCTTTCTATTTTGGAATGTAAGGGTTGCTTTGGAGAAGGTTATGTGAAGATTTTAGGAGTAAAGTAAGAAAAAAAAACAAGAGAAAAAATACAAAATAACAGGTGTCTGTCAAGCATCTGTAAAAAAAAAAACGTCTCTTTTCAGAGCCAACTTCAAAGGGGAAATGGGGCACACTATTTAAATTTACATTCACCACGCTCAGATTTTCGATATGTCCGCGGACATGGCGGTAGTCCGCGGACATGAAAATCACTACGAGGGGGTTAGTATGTTCTATGTTACATGTATATGAAGTCAGGGATATTATGGTCAAGTTGTGCTACTAGAAACCTATGAAATTCAGTAAAAAACACTTAATTAAAGGGACGTCATGGTTAAGGTGCGCTACAAAAAACCTATGAAATTCAGTGAAAAAACTTTGTTAAAGGGACGTTATGGTTCAAAGTAAAACCGAAAAACCCCTGAAATTCGGCAGTTATGGTAACATAAGCAACCATAACTCGCGCCACCGTGCACTGCTAACACTAACACCCAGGACATCAAAGATGACATCACAAATGTCATTGATGACATCACTGATGACATCACATGGCTGGCTCTCCCTTTTTATCCTTTACTGACATATCGAAGCCACATAGTTTTCTTCAGTAACAGTCAGGAAGTAAAAATTGAAAAGGTACTACATTTGTAGACTTAGGGTAAAGTCACATCATATGAAACATATACATAGCGGAAGACACAGGCTTGAAAGAGAGCAATCCTTTCTGTGCATGAAGATAATCATTAGGGTTATCAGCACTTTCTCATAGTTTTATTTTTATTACTCTACCTTCGATGTATATTCTCATATTTGTATACATTATACTCACTCTCCTTTCCTTTGGGTGCAGTCACATCATGTGATACACATACATATGGTAAGTAGCAGCTTTGAAACTGAGCAATAGTTTCTCTGCATAAAGACAATCAGTTAGGTTATGAACTCTTTCTGCTACTATTTCTGCTTTTTTGTTTACTTCACTGTCCCTGTATATACTCATATTTGTATGTGTTGTTGTCTCTTTGTGTTTTGTCTGTAATAATTATGTATTAAGTGGGTTTTATTATCTACTTATTACATGTTTTACAGTACGCAAAACTCTAATAAGAAAGCAGTTATCATTTCAGTATTCAACATGGCAAGATTATGAATATGGCACCTTCATCATGTATGCTGCACACACTGCCTATGTTTCTGCATGAGTAGATTAGTATACTGGATAGAACTTCATAATAGAAATCTATTTATATCAATGCATTACTTAATGAACTAATTAGCTCATGATATTTATCCCAATGATCCTTGACAGTTTTTGGTCAACATTATAAGAATCCCTCCTACAGAGTTTTAATGAAAAGTAAATGCACATGTGATGTCATCAGAGATGTCATCAATGACATTTGTGATGACATCTTTGATGTCCTGGGTGTTAGTGTTATCAGTGCACGGTGGCGGGAGTTATGGTTGCTCATGTTACCATAACTGCCGAATTTCAGGGGGTTTTCAGTTTTACTTTGAACCATAATGTCCCTTTAACAAAGTTTTTTCACTGAATTTCATAGGTTTTTAGTAGCGCAACTTAACCATAACGTCCCTTTAATAAAGTTTTTTTTACTGAATATATATATATATATATATATATATATATATATATATATATATATATATATATATATATATATATGTTTACCCAGAACATTATAAACCTGTGAATAAAATATGAAAAACATAGGCCAAAGTGAATTCTAAATTCTGGGTTTTCATGAGCCTATGTGTTTTAATCTGATTGGAAGGTCAACAAGTTCAGTGTCTGCTGGATGACTAAGTGCATTCTTAAAAGCTGAGTCCTCGAACAGACCCAGACTTCTGACCTGGCCAAGCAATCTGTTAAATTAAAACAGCCTATTAAATTATCCCTTTATTTCATTGAATATCTTTTTATTTTATTATTATTTTTTTTTTAACTTTTCTTTATTGGCAAGAAGCAGTAGCCGGAGCGCTACACATTACATAAACACCACACATTACATATTTTGAGGATTGGATGACAATGCAAAGAATCTACAGAAGATCGCATACATTTGTGGGAGCAAATTGATTACAACAAGGCCATTCACCGTACAGCTTGATCAATCACCTGCTCAGGAGATGGGGGAGAAGACAGAAGCTCTAAGTCCACCTTGCCGTTCAGATAGCTACAAAACTCAGTCCATACATTTTTAGGTCGAGCATTCACAGGCAACATGTTGCTATAGTCCTCCTCACACATTTGTGTCCAGGTAATGGCTTTTAACCACATCTCCAGTGAAGGGGGGGATCGACGCTTCCAACACTGCAGGATGTATTTCTTGGCCACTATCGCCGCCACATTCAGAAATCTAGGGACCCGCCTTGCCTCAGTCCCCTCCCAGAGCCCGGACAATAGAGCCATGGGGTCAGGGTCAATCCGGAACCCCATCATCTCTGAGAGGGCCCCAGCACTGCCTCCCAAAACGGAGCCAATGCCCCACAGGACCAGAACATGTGGGTGTGGCCTGCATCGCTGGATCTACATCTCTGGCAGAGGTGGGAGTGATCCCGTGCAAATCTCCCAACACATAAGGAGTGTAGTACAGGCGTTTGAGTAACTTGTATTGAACACATCTAACTCTGGAATTTAGGGAGACCCTGCGTGTGTGTATGCACATTTTGGCCCACATACCATCAGTGATGTCCAACCCCAGCTCCTGGCTCCAAGCAGCTCGGACAGTGTGGGAGGGTTCTACAGCTTGCGCCATCAACATTTTATACAGGGCGGACACTATGCCCCTACCCCCTACAGAATTCGCAATGTAGCTGATCTCGGGGGACTCCGGGGGTTCATCCGGATACGAAGGCCACATGTCTTGGACTGCTGCTCTGAGTCTAAAGTATTGCAGCAGTTCCAATGAGGACTTGGAGTGCCCCGGAGAATGACTGATATCCCAGGTCCAACCAGTAACGCATAAGAAGCTTATCCTGTGTGGGGGCAAGGCCTGGAAATGACCACAAGGGAAGCCATTTGTAGTACGGGGGGTGCCAGAGGGGGTAGCAGAACTTGTCTCCACACCCTGATAGTAGAGGCCACTGGGTCAGCTCGGGCATCTGAGCGATACGTGTGGAAGAGGATCAGGGACATAACATTTACCTAACCAGTCGCAAGGATCTCAAGCCTAACATGCGGGGGAGGGTCCTGGTGCCAGTACCAATGTGTAGCGTGCTGGGCTTGTGCGGCTATCCAGTACTGGGTGAGATCCGGTGCATTGAAGCCCCCCTTCTCGTAGGGTAGTGTCATATATTGCGACTTCATGCGCATGACACCAGAATGCCAGAGGAAGCGGGCACACCCCGCATGCAAGTCTGCAAAGTATTGTTTCCCGGGCTAGAGTGGGACGTTAGCAAATATGTATAGGAGCTTTGGAACTATGATCATTTTGATTAGGTACAGTCTCCCTGATAGTGAGAGGGGGAGGTTACACCATCTTTTCATCCTGGCCTCAGTATATTGCGCGACAGCCCCATAGTTATCAGCCAATAGAGAGGATTTCGAGAGGGACACCTGGACCCCCACGTATTTGATGCCCCCGGGGGCCCACTTGAGCAGGAATTTGCATGCTGGTTGGGGAGTTGCGGGTGTGAGGGGAAAGATTTCTGGTTTAGTGTAGTTTATAGTGAAGCCTGAGAAAGTGCCAATTTTGATTATTTCGAATGATTGGGTCGAGATGGACCGAGGGGTCTCTAACGTACAGAAGTACATCGTTCGCTTAAAGTGATATAATTTTGGGGGTATCCCGTAGCCGTATTCCTTTGCGAGTATGGTTGTCCCTTACACTATCCGCCATGGGCTCAATAGCCATCGCAAACAGCAGGGGAGAGAATGGGCATCCCTGATGTGTCCCTCTGTGGAGGGTAAAGGAAGCTGATAGATGAGAGTTAACCAGGACTTTGGCCACAGGGTTAGTATATAGCAGTTTAATGTAGGACAGCATGCGCGGGCCAATTCCCATCTTCTCCAGCACCGCCCACAAGTATTGCCATGAAACCATGTCGAATGCCTTTTGGGCATCTAGAGTCACGGCAACCGCGTTGGCTTTAGGGTCAATCCTAGAGATAACATTGAACAGTCACCGTATGTTCAAGGCAGTGGAGCGGGCATGGACAAACCCACTTTGATCCGGGTGGATCAAATATTTCATGATGGGGAGGAACCTATTTGCTATGATCTTGGTGAAAATTTTGGTGTCGGTATTAATGAGGGACAGAGGTCTGTAGGAGCCGCATTCGTCAAGAGGCTTACCCGGCTTGGGGAGCACGGTGATGACAGCCTCACATAGGGACTGGGGAAGGGTAGCAAGGTGTAGCGACTCATCCCAAACCTCGTACAGATGCGGGGCAAGAAGGGCGACGTGCTCTTGATAGAACTCGGCAGTTAGGCCGTCTGGACCGGGAGCTTTTCCTTTAGGGAGGGCCGAGATGACTGAGGCGATTTCATCAAGGGTGAAGGGTGTATCCAATTGCTCTTTAGTGGCGTGAGATATAAGGGACATTGGGATGCGGTCAAGGAGGGTATTCAGATCTTGCGGGCTGTGCTCCCGCTGCTGAGCGTAGAGGGCTGCATAGAAATCTCCGAAGGTCTCGAGAATGGGCTGGTCGGACCAATGCCGGACTCCGTTATTGTCGAAGATAATATACATTCGGGCTCTGCCCCCCTCGGTCCGGGCCAGACGGGCAAGGGTTTGACCAGGCCTCTTCCCCTCGCCATACTTCCGGGCCGTAACGGAACGGGCAAGGTATCTTATCTCGCTGAGGGCGAGGCACTCGAATGTGTCCAGTTCAGTTTGAAACTGTGCTAACTTGTGTGGGAAAGGGGCGGTAGCGTACTCATGCTCAAGTTCCTTAAGTCTGGACTCAGAGTGGCACAAGGAGTTCCTAATGTCTTTCAGGACCCCAGCCTCCATGGAGATACACATGCCTCTGATGAAAACCTTGAATGCCTCCCATCTTACCCCATCTGTTGTGTCGTGGCGTTTGTTAGTATCAAAAAACAAGGTGATATCTGCAAGGATGTCGGCCCTGAAGACAATATCATGTAGTGCCTCTGACTTAAAATGCCAATTGGAGTGATAGGGGAGGGCTGGGTGGAGAGCTATGGCCAATGTGATCGGGGAGTGGTCGGACAGCGTGCGCGGCAGAATCTGAGTGTCGAGAGTTTTGCAAATGAGCCCAGCAGAGAGAAAGAAAATATCAATTCTGGAATGACTGTCGTGGGCAGAGGAATAAAATGTAAACTCTTTAGACAGTGGGTGGAGCACTCTCCAGGCATCGACCAGACCAGCAGTGACCATGTATGAATGGAGGCGGCGAGCAGCCCTGGACATTAATCTGGGTGTAGCTCCGGATCTGTCCAATTCGGAGTCTAGAATGAGATTCATATCCCTCCCCAGATAATCGGAACCCCAACATATCCTTGTAGCAAGGCGATAATGTGATAAAAAAAATCAGGTGCATCTATGCCCGAGCATATGTGTTAACCAGAAGGCATGTATTAGCGAGTAAACAGTGGAGGATCACGTACCTACCCTCTCGATCTATGTGGCTGGTACGCAGGGAGAACTCCAAAGACTTGTGGATTAAGGTGAGGACACCCCTGGACTGTGAGGAGTACACCGTGTAATATGTGTTGGGGCCCCATGAGCGAGAGAGGACGAGAGGTGTGCAAGGGCGTGGGTTTCTTGCAAGAGAAGTATTTTGACCCTGTGTCTCTGGGCATATGCAGTAATTCTGCATGACTTCGTGAAGTTGCTGAGCCCTCTGACGTTCCACGACATTAGCCTTATAGCCATTCAGTAGGATTCAGGGGGCATCCGTAACGTGTGGCATCATTAGTTGAATAAGTGCCGACTAACAATACAATGACACGCTGCATCGTGCCATGAGCCACTGCTACCTCGCCATTTTTATTATAACATCCCAGAACTGTAACCCCCTGCTCCCTCACTGCCCCCGCCAATACAGCAGTGCCCAAAAACCCACCCGAAGATCCAAAGCGAGCGTGCCAAACCCAACAGGGCAACACTTGCCTGCACGCCCAACTGGGGCGCAACCAGTGATTATAACAAGCCAAACTCGGTGTTGCAACTGCAGCGGTGGTCGCTGCTGCCGTGGACCCGACTTAAATGACTGCTCGGTGGAATACACCGTATATCGTACAGCGGTAACACATGTCAAGTTTCCAGGAGAAATTACAACAAATTACAACTAGCAGAGGATACACAAAATAGAGGATCTATAAGTAGGCAAGGAAGTGCAGATGAAAAGTGTGCCAGTAGTAAAGGAGGAGGCTCATATACGGGAGTCAAGATTGGCCACCTCAACCCTTGTCCCCGGGCACGTCCACCGGTTCGGGAAGGGGAATATGGGATTCAATAAATGTTACCGCTTCATCCGGGACAGTGAAGAAATATAGCTTATTGCGATGGGTGAGCTTCAGCCTTGCGGGGAACAACATGGCGTATTCCACCTTCCTTTCTCTGAGCAGCTTCTTTACACCGTTGAACTGCCTGCGCTCCATTTGAACATTCACGGAGAAGTCGGGAAAGACTCGGATAGTCTGAGACTCCAGTTTCAGTTCACCCCTCTCCCGGGCCAAGAGCAGAATGTGATCCCTGTCCCTGTAACTAAGGACCTTAGCAGTAATCAGCCGGGGGAAATCGCCCGGCTTGGGGCAAGGGGCCAATGCTCGATGGGCACGTTCAATCGTGAAGAATGGGGAGAGTTGAGGATTGCCCAAAAGGTCTCTCAGGAGGTTTTCAACAGCATGTTCCATTTTGCCTTTGAGGGCCGTCTCAGGGACCCCCACAATGCGAATATTGTTCCTGCGGGATCTGGACTCTAAGTCGTCGCACTTCGCCTTGACTTGTTTCATATCACGCACCAGGTCTGATACCGTATTTTTAAGTGTGTGCACCTCATCCTCGTTGGCCCCGATCCTGGTCTCGGCCTCAACCAACCTAGCGCCATGCTGATCTAGTTTGGTGCGCATTGAGGTGACACTGGCGTTGATGTCGTCCAGTTTTTCGTGGAATGACGCAAAGTTCTTAGCAATGGTTTCCATCAGAGTTGTGAGGTCAGGCTGAGGGGAACTAGAGGGAGCGTCTGGGTTGTCCAGAGGCAAGGGAGCCCCCCCTGCTCCTGTCTAGAGAGTGCTTTGGCATATTTGTCCATCGCCCCAACTTTATTGGCCCCGCGTGATTTGCTGGACATATTCGGGGACACACTGAGATCTCGGAGGGCAGTCTTTGTAGGATGTAGGCACAGAGGGTCTGGGCACCAGGAGGGTAAGAGGGACAGGGGAGACGGGAGGGCCTCAACCTCCCATGTAGCACAGGACCGCCCAATGTATAGAGACTGGGGTGAGAAGCCCAATAAGCAGGTGCGTTTCAGGGCACCAGTACCACCGTACAAGGGCGGGCGGTCAGTCAGGCATTCCAACACAGCAGTGTGATCTGGAGGGGATACTGTCAGGCGGGGCACACCTCAGGGCCGGGGGGCCGTAGGCTGTCAGTGCCGGCCGTGGAGGGCAGTACCGTCAATGGGCGCTTAGAGAGTGCAGGGCGCCGGCGGACGGAAGCACCTTTCGGGGAAGCAGCCAAGGTGTCACAGGCAGCAAGGCGGCGGGGAGAGGGCGGTGGTGGATATCCGGGAGCAGAGCGGCACCACAAGGACCACCAGGGAGGCCGCGCCGTCACTCTGGAGCAAGGGCAAGTAGTCAGGGGGAAGCCTGGTGAGAGTGTAGGCAGCCCTATGAAGTGAGGTGAGCGCAGCCCTTTGGAATAACAGCCTAAGGGAGGGCCGGTGCGTGGAAGTCCCAGGCCCTCAACTCCTCACCTGCCTGTAGCACAATTCAGCAGTGGACGAAGACGGCATTTACAGCGGCATCCGATCCACAACCAAGAGTGGCGGGTCACACACGAGGCACTGGCATGAGAGCCACACAGTCACAGAGGGATCCGGATCGTCCAGCCCCCTCTACAGGGCCGGGGAACATGGCGGGGAAGCCGCCAGGCGGTTCCAGCCAGGCGTCTCCACTGTGGGGGACCGCTCCGGTGGCCCCCGCGGCGCGAATGAAGGAGTCTGCCCGCTGCAGGTGCGACGTCGCCGCCTCAGATGCTCCCCAGGGGTAGATCAGAGCGGGGAGCTGCGTGGGTAGGCCGCCAGCACCAGCCACAGGAAGGACGGGGCCGGGGAAGCCAGCACACGTTGAGGAGCCGCCTCGCTTAGGACACAGGGGAGCGGGGCCACAGCTGGAGTATGCAGCCCCGGTGCTGTGATGTCTTCAGTCCTCGTTGCGGGGGACCGCCCCAGCAGCCCCGCGATGCGATGAAGGCAGCCGGCCCGCTGCAGAGATGATGGCTCCACCGAGAACGCTCCCAGGGGCCAGGACGAAGAAGGGAGCCGTGCGGGCAGGCCGGGGACACTCGGCCTCAGGGAGAGCGGGCTGAGGAGGGGAGCGCTGCCGGGAGGCACGCGTGGGCCAGACCACGAAGCGGGCCAACCAAAGAGGAGACCAGACCCGCCGCTCCAAGCGGCCTCACAGAGCGCGGTAGGGCGAAGGAGCCGGGCAGGCAGCCAGAGATTTAGAGATGACTTTCGGAGCACCCATGAGGGTGGGGGCCGCAGCTGGAGTACGCGGCACAGGAGGCCTCTGCTATCGGGCGTCCGTCACAGGAGCGAAGCGGCCACAGAGCTCCGATTTTCACCCCGGAAAGGACCAGCACGTTGTAGAGTCGGTGATCAACACAATGCCCGCAGTTTCAGCCTCAGATGAAGTAGGGAACTGCTGATTTAGGCGGATGGACGACAGCCGGGCCACGGAGCAAGAAAACTAGGTAGCCATCTTGCAGGCTGCTCAACAGCGTCCCACTTCATAGAATATCTATCCCTGCCAACAAATTCAGATGATAGAAATGAGTCAAGATGTAGACACACATGGAACAATAAAAATGTGTACCAAAAATGTATTTGAAAGGGACAAATAAGAAATACCTTTCTGAATATAGTTTTTTAACCCTTTGCCTTAAAAACCAAAGATAGATTCAAACTCTGTGGAACAATGAGCATCACATTCATATAAAAAGGATTTTTTTAAGTCTATGGATAACTCATAAATTCACATATTTTAATAACTGTCATGCATGCAGTCACAAACATATGTAGGAGCGCTCTATATTCCGAATAGTATTTCAAATCGGGATATAAAATTCTTATTAATGGCAATTCCAATTCTAATGTTACATTTTTGAGGGGATGGTTGATGAAGCTAACAATTCGACCAATTTCCCAGATAATTCAATGGACCAATGCAATCAAAGAGGAGGATCCTTCTGGCTGTGGGTTGGTGAAGGCACAGGCTCTCTCTTATCCAGAATTGCTACATCAAATAATGCTGCATGGGTGTTGGGTGATGCTTTATGGGTATTTCAACACAAACAGATAGGAGAGGAGGTTTTTGGAAAAAGGAAGAGAACCTGACTGATAGGAAAGGGTGCATCAGGGTTGCAAGTGGAAATAGTTGATCGCAATTCTCCTTCAGAAAGCCTTTTCCAGCAAGGAAACAAATGATTGATTGATTGAGATATTTGTATAGTGCTTGTATCACAAACTGAATCGAATGACAGCACAGATGTTAGATCTGAGAGCATAGCTCAATCGATTCATCAAAATGGTTGACACTAATTCCTCTCTGTCGGATATTAATTCCCTTTTTAAACAGGTGGGGTTTTTTGTTTTTTTCTCAAAAACTGGCAGGGTCCCTGTACTTCTCAAATCGAGAGGGAGGCTGTTCCAGAACTTTGGGCCTAAAACAGAGACTCTACAATCTCCTCTAGACACACATTTAGTGAGTGGAACCATTAACAAGTGCTTATCTCTCGACCTCAGTGATCGAGGTTCATTGGTAGCGATGTATCTTTTCCACCAAGTAGCTTGGGGCTTAATTGTTCAAACATTTTAATATTATGCATCCTGTTTTAAATTTAATTCAATCTTCCACCGTCAGCCAGTGGAGAGATCAATGCAGGCCTGATATTGGTGTTGACTTTCTTACTCCAAATACCAGTCATACTGCCACATTTTGTGCTTTTTGCAGACAATGGATTTGATTGGCAGGTACCGCCATCAATAAACTATTGCAATAGTCCAGTTTGGAGTTTATTCGAGCTCCCACTACTACAGCATGATTTGTTTTGGGACGTTGAGAATAGCCTGACGGAGCAGCCTAAAGGTGTAAAAGGCAGCTCAGACTTTTGCTGTCACCTGACCATCACAGCCCAGGTTACTCTGTCATATGCATACCAGATTCTTGATTTTGGATGCATATTTCAGTTCTGATCCCAAGAAGTGGTGCCGGGCAGCAACTAGTTTCATAAGTTAGCTGTTTTGTGCCGAACAAGATTACTTCTGTCTTACTTGCATTAAGTTGGAGCCAGTTAGTAGACATCCAAGCTTCAACTTCATTTTGGCACTTATTCACTTATGAAAGAGATTCCTCAATATTATATAATCTGATGAACACCTGTGTGTCATCTGCATATGACTGGAATCTGACATTACTTCTTCTCAGTATATCCATAACAGGGCGTAAATACAGGTTGAATAACAGCAGTGACAGAGATGATCCATGCTGGACTATGCACCCCTGCCACCGAGGGTCAGAGAGGAACATCCCCAGTTTCACCCATTGTTGTCAACCTGACAAAAAATATCTAAACCATTTTAGGGCATTTCCTGACACCTTTTCCACTGTCTTCAATCATTCGATTAGAGTGTTGTTGTCCACAGTATAGAAGGATGCAGATAGATCCAGCATTTCAAGGAGAGATAGTTCTCCTTGGTCTCCTGCCTGTAATAGTTTGTCCCATACCGCTAACAGGGCAGTTTCTGTGCCATATGTCGAACAAAACCATGATTACAAAGGGTCCAGGATACCTTCTCTCTCCATGAATTTCTGTTTGTATTGTGACATCCTTTTCCAAGATTTTTCCTGGCCATGGGAGGCCTGCTACTGGGCAGTAATTTTGAAGTTTGTCAGGGTCTAGATTGGCATTTTTCAGCAGTGGTGTAATTATGGACATTTTCAGTTCATCTTGGACTAGTCCCTGACTCAAGGACACATTTACAAAATGTGTCATAAATGGTGTCATATCTAATGCTAGTCGCTTAGCCACACTTACCGGAAGGGGGAAAAGCAAGTCATTAGTCGGTTTTAGAGCCATTAGGAGGGGATGTATGCCTTCCTCTTTGACTATATCAAAGGCAAAAAGTATACCATCACCGTCTCCTTTGGGACCATTGTTTAAATGCCTGCCTGTCTCCCTTACTTCTTCTTCTTTTCCCTGTGCAAGGTGTCCCTTCATAGCGTGTAAGTGCTGGGGTATTTCCCAAGACGCAGCCGGATCACCTGAGAGGGAATTTGGGAGCCAGTGGACAGACAAAAAGAGGAGTTGCCTCAAGTTGGTTGATATCACTACCTGTCCTGAGCCATTGAAAGACAAGCAAGAAGTGAGTACAACAACCCAAGACCATGTAAACAAATAGCCCAAGAATTAATTGAATCTCAAATACTAATTAAAAGTATTTTGGGAAACTCTCTGTATATGCTATGTCACTGAATGAGGGAATATAGTAAAATATGGGTGTGCTTTGTGATTGATGATCAAAATTGAAATCCTGGGTAGTTTCAATTTGTTAAGCAATTTGGGATCTCTTGAGGCCTTAGACATCCTGGATTGAAACATATAATGCCCTGCCTTTGTGACTGTTGTCTGCCCTACATGATAAAGTACTTGATGTCTATTCCTTAATGAACATTGAGGGAGTTAGGCATTACTGTACGAACATTCGGAAAATAAATTAATTATGTACCAAACGGTTTAAAATAACTATGACAAAGTCAACCATGCAAAACATTCTTAAATCTATTTCCAAGCTAGAAGCCAAACGTGTGCCACAGATAATGTCCAAAACTTTAGAATTAATCACTCCTATTATAAAAAAGTAATAAAATAAGCCAATATTTGTTTTCTTATGCCAACACTTGTCAATGGTTTCTAAAAAAGAATAAGTACATTCTTTTTATCAAGCTTTATTCTAAGGATGTTTTTTTTTGTTTTACTTTTCAATGAAATAGCCAATGTCGATTTGTATATTTATATTGGAAAGGATTTTTTTAACCTAAAATAATCATTAATATGTGCTTTTATAAGTATGGATGTTTGAGTGTACTATGAATGTAAACATAAGTGAGACAACAGCAGGCAGGTTACATTTTCCTTTTTGTAGACATGCTGCCTGTACTTATGTGGAATGTTTTGGGTGACTTTCCCACACTGAATGTTAGGGGAACACCTTTAATGTCTTAATTTATTTTAAATAAAACAGACTATTCAGACCAAAAACAATCTGTCATTGTGGGTGGCAGGGGATTGTTGCAGTGCAGAGTATTAGAGCAGGGATACTTCTCCTTGATATTAATCACTTATACATTAAAGATAGAAGTAATTACATTGTGCCTCATGTTAAATTCCAGTATGTTATTGTGTGATGGCCAATCCTAAGCAAGGAATTATATAGTTTAGAACATACTATGATGAAAAGAATTAGGACATGTCTGGACCACTGGGACCCGTTGGAGTTGAAGGAAGAAGAATCTCAGAGGGAGCACATATTAAAATAAGAGTGTTTACTACATTATATGTGAGGGAGTAACATGCTAAAGTAGATTGATGGCAAGACAATTCTCTGAAAATCAGAGTGACCAGGGTCAGAGAATTTAGAATGGTGATATCATCCATGGTAATATTGTGTCAATGTAGAAAGGACATGTCTGAAGTAAGTAAGCAAATGTCTTCTAAGAATTGTAAGCAGTAACCTGGTTGGTAGACTAGTAAGTGACATATAAATTAGAAGGAAGCAGGACCTCTTCAAGCAATTTCGGAGCCACATAACTAGTGATAATTACCAATTCAAATTATGCCTGAAATGGATTTGTTTTTTCACCTGAAAAATTGGATATGCTGTGTGCTAACAACAAACCCTTAAAACATGGGAAATTAATCCAAACAATAGATGATTTGGTGATGGAAAACAATGTTATCATCTACTGGAAGGTAATTAAAGGTGTCACTGTGATAGCGTGTCCAGAGAAAGGAGCACATTATTTGGTAGATCAAATAAAAAACTGGAGCTCTCCAGGGGGAATCCATTAATATGGATCATCTCCTAGAGAAACAGCAGTGACTTGATCACAATCTCATGCTGAAAGTGAGCAGTCTTCAATGGAGTACAGATTTAATTACTGCTTAAAAAGAAATCAAATCATTAGAAACTGTTATCAATATCTACAAGAACCAGAAAACATCCCCATATATAAACATGATTACCAGGAGAAGTAAGATGTGTGAGTTTTAATGAATTTTCAGAAGATGTTCCATATTCAGTATGGACTTTTGGTTAGGAATCCCTCATCTAGGCATAACAGCAGGTGCTACCTACCTCATTCCCAAGCATGATTAAGTCACACCGATGATGTGGCTAACACCTGTCATAGAAGATTAATAATGGTGCCAGTGCTTCCGTGAAACTCCGCAGGCAGGTCTCGTTCGGCCCGCCAGGCCTGACCCTGATGGGCGGGATGGAACCCGTCCGCAGAGTCGTACTGTGCCGGTCCAGTAACAACAGTGCTGGTATGCTTACCGGCACCGTTGTTACCAGACTGGCACAATCGGAATGAGGCCCAATATATTATATTAAAAAAATGAAATTAGCTATTGCAAAAGGAGTTTCTGTATTTATGCAGTCATATTGCATGAGGAATAGAGTAAACTGATCACTTGCAATTTAGTATTCTGCAAGGAAATGATGAACAGGGTATGTATTGCAAACCACATGAGTCATTTAGTATATTTATGAAATTAACCATTTTCAATGTAAGTATCATTATAAATTGGGACAACGTAAATAGCACATTTCTGATACATGGGACACAATATGTGTCAGGTTGCTGTTACATACTGTGAACCAAATGTTGTGGACTTCATTTCACCGAAACAGTATGTTTATTCAGAATTCAGCCCTGTTGAAATGAGGAATGTGCAGCTCCCATTATCCACCCTTGTGACTCACACACGTGTATATATATATATATATATATATATATATATATATGAAAAAATAGGCCAAAGTGAATTCTAAATTCTGGGTTTTCATGAGCCGATGTGTTTTAATCTGATCGGAAGGTCAACAAGTTCAGTGTCTGGTGGATGAGTAAGTGCATTCTTAAAAGCAGAGTTCTCAAACAGACCCTCACTTCTGACCTGGCCAAGCAATCTGTTAAATTAAAACAGCCTATTAAATGATCCCTTTATTTCATAGAATATCTATCCCTTCCAACAAATTCAGATGATAGAAATGGGTCAAGATGTAGACACACATGGAACAATAAAAATGTGTACCAAAAATGTATTTGAAAGGGACAAATAAGAAATACCTTTCTGAATATAGTTTTTTAACCGTTTGCCTTAAAAACCAAAGATAGATTCAAACTCTGTGGAACAATGAGCATCACATCCATATAAAAAAAGGATTTTTTAAAATCTATGAATAACTCCTAAATTCACATATTTTAATAACTGTCATGCATGCAGTCAGAAACATATGTAGGAGCGCTCTATATTCCGAATAGTATTTCAAATCTGGACATAAAATTCTTATTAATGGCAATTCCAATTCTAATTTTACATTTTTGAGGGGAGGGTTGATGAAGCTAACATTTCGACCAATTACCCAGATAATTCAATGGACCAATGCAATCAAAGAGGAGGATCCTTCTGGCTGTGGGTTGGTGAAGGCACAGGCTCTCTCAAATCCAAAATTGCTACATCAAATGATGCTGCATGGGTGATGGGTGATGCTTTATGGGTATTTCAACACTAACAGATAGGAGAGGAGGTTTTTGGAAAAAGGAAGAGAACCTGACTCATAGGAAAGGGTGCATCAGGGTTTCAACTGGAAATAGTTGATCGCAATTCTCCTTCAGAAAGCCTTTTCCAGCAAGGAAACAAATGATTGATTGATTGAGATATTTGTATAGTGCTTATATCACAAACTGAATCGAATGACAGCACAGGTGTTAGATCTGAGAGCATAGCTCAATCGATTCATCGAAATGGTTGACACTAGTTCCTCTCTGTCGGATATTAATTCTCTTTTTAAACAGGAGGGATTTTTCGTTTTTTTCTCAAAAACTGGCAGGGTCTCTGTACTTCTCAAATCGAGAGGGAGGCTGTTCCAGAACTTTGGGCCTAAAACAGAGACTCTACAATCTCCTCTAGACACACATTTAGTGAGTGGAACCATTAACAAGTGCTTATCTCTCGACCTCAGTGATCGAGGTTCATTGATAGCGATGTATCTTTTCCACCAAGTAGCTTGGGGCTAAGTTGTTCAAACATTTAAATATTATGCATCCTGTTTTAAATTTAATTCAATCTTCCACCGTCAGCCAGTGGAGAGGTCAACGCAGGCCTGATATTGGTGTTGACTTTCTTACTCCAAATACCAGTCATACTGCCGCATTTTGTGCTTTTTGTAGACGATGGATTTGATTGGCAGGTACCCCATCAATAGACTATTGCAATAGTCCAGTTTGGAGTTTATTCAAGCTCCCACTACTACAGCATGATTTTCTTTGGAACGTTGAGAATAGCCTGACAGAGCAACCTAAAAGTGTAAAAGGCAGCTCAGACTTTTGCTGTCGCCTGACCATCACAGCCCAGGTTACTGTGTCATATGCATACCAGATTCTTGATTTTGGATGCATATTTCAGTTCCAATCCCAAAAAGTGGTGCCGGACGGCAACTAGTTTCATCAGTTAGCTGTTTTGTGCCGAACAAGATTACTTCTGTCTTACTTGCATTAAGTTGGAGCCAGTTAGTAGACATCCAAGCTTCAACTTCATTTTGGCACGTATTCACCTGTGAAAGAGATTCCTCAATATTATTTAATCTGATGAACACCTGTGTGTCATCTGCATATGACTGGAATCTGATATTATTTCTTCTCAGTATATCCATAACAGGGCGTAAATACAGGTTGAATAACAGCAGTGACAAAGATGATCCCTGCTGGACTATGCACCCCTGCCACCGTGGGTCAGAGAGGAACAACCCCAGTTTCACCCATTGTTGTCGACTTGGCAAAAATTATCTAAACCATTTTAGGGCATTTCCTGACACCTTTCCCACTGTCCTCAATCGTTCGATTAGAGTGTTGTGGTCCACAGTATAGAAGGATGCGGATAGATCCAGCATTTCAAGGAGAGATAGTTCTCCTTGGTCTCCTGCCTGTAATAGTTTGTCCCATACCGCTAACAGGGCAGTTTCTGTGCCATATGTCGAACAAAACCATGATTACAAAGGGTCCAGGATACCTTCTCTCTCCACGAATTTCTGGATTTGTATTGTGACCACCTTTTCCAAGATTTTTCCTGGCCATGGGAGGCCTGCCAATGGGCGGTAATTTTGAAGTTTTTCAGTGTCTAGATTGGCCTTTTTCAGCAATGGTGTAATTATGGAAATTTTCAGTTCATCTTGGACTAGTCCCTGACTCAAGGACACATTTACAAAATGTGTCGTAAATGGTGTCATATCTAATGTTAGTCGCTTAGCCACACTTGCTGGAAGGGGAAAAAGCAAGTCATTAGTCGGTTTTAGAGCCACTAGGAGGGGGTGTATGCCTTCCTCTTTGACTATATCAAAGGCAAAAAAGTATACCATCACCGTCTCCTTTGGGACCATTCTTTAACTGCCTGCCTGTCTCCCTTACTTCTGCTCTTTTCCCTGTGCAAGATGTCCCTGTATAGCCTGTAAATGCTGGGGTATTTCCCAAGACACAGCCTGGTCACCAGAGAGGGCATTTGGGAGCCAGTGGACAGACAAAAAGAGGAGTTGCCTCAAGTTGGTTGATATCACTACCTGTCCTGAGCCATTGAAAGACAAGCAAGAAGTGAGCACAACAACCCAAGACCATGTAAACAAATAGCCCAAAAATTCATTGAATCTCAAATACTAATTAAAAGTATTTTGGGAAACCCTCTGTATATGCTATGTCACTGAATGGGGGAATATTGTAAAATATGGGTGTGCTTTGTGATTGATGATCAAAATTGAAATCCTGGGTAGTTTCAATTTGGTAAGCAATTTGGGTTCTCTGGAGGCCTTAGACATCCTGGATTGAAATATATAATGCCTTGCCTTTGTGACTGTTGTCTGCCCTACATGATAAAGTACTTGACATCTATTCCTTAATGAACATTGAGGGAGTTAGGCATTACTGTCCGAACACTCGGAAAATAAATTAATTATGTACCCAACGGTTTAAAATAACTATGACCAAGTCAACCATGCAAAACATTCTTAAATCTATTTCCAAGCTAGAAGCCAAACGTGTTCCACAGATAATGTCCAAAACTTTAGAATTAATCACTCCTATTATAAGAAAGTCATAAGATAAGCCAATATTTGTTTTCTTATGCCAACACTTGTCAATGGTTTCTAAAAAAAAGGAATAAGTACATTGTTTTTATTAAGCTTTATTCTAAGGATGTTTTTTTTTTTTTTTACTTTTGAATGTAATAGCCAATGTCGATTTGTATATTTATATTGGAAAGGATTTTTTTTAACCTAAAATAATCATTAATATATGCTTTTATAATTTTGGATGTGTGAGTGTACTATGAATGTAAACATAAGTGAGACAACAGCAGGCAGGTTACATTTTCCTTTTTGTAGACATGCTGCCTGTACTTATGTGCAATGTTGTGGGTGACTTTCCCCCACTGAATGTTAGGGGAACACCTTTAATGTCTTCATTTATTTTAAATAAAACAGACTATTCAGACCAAAAACAATCTGTCATTGTGGGGGGCAGGGGATTGTTGCAGTGCAGAGTATTAGAGCAGGGATACACTCCTTGATATTAATCACTTATAAATTAAAGATAGAAGTAATTGCATTGTGCCCCATTTTAAATTCCAGTATGTTATTGTGTGATGGCCAATCCTAAACAAGGAATTATGTAGTTTAGAACATACTATGATGAAAAGAATTAGGAAATGTCTGGACCACTGGGACCCGTTGGAGTTGAAGGAAGAAGAATCTCAGAGGGAGCACATATTAAAATAAGAGTGTTTACTACATTATATGTGAGGGAGTAACATGCTAAAGTAGATTGATGGCAAGACAATTCTCTGAAAATCAGAGTGACAGGGTCAGCGAATTTAGAATGGTGATATCATCCATGGTAATATTGTGTCAATGTAGAAGTGACATGTCTGAAGTAAGTAAGCAAATGTCTTCTAAGAATTGTAAGCAGTAACCTGGTTGGTAGACTAGTAAGAGACATTTAAATTAGAAGGAAGCAGGACCTCTTTAAGCAATTTTGGGGCCTGGGGCACAGGCACCTTTGGGTCGCCCATCCAACGACCCAAATTAATTAATAGTTTTGAATGTCTGGTTGTACCCCCCCATCGCAATATCCTCTTGATATTCTTTATTGCTTGACATGCTGCGTACCAGCTATCAACATAAGCATGGGACCTCCCTTTCCGTCCCACCACTCTCCTTGCTCTTGCTGTAATCATAATGATAAACAAGTAGCATTTCAAGGGCAACATTAGCAGTCCACGATAAGAGTACTTTTGTTCTAGCATAGTTAGAGGGCACTTTTTATCAATAGCAGCCATGAGGAATATATACTGGCCATCGTATAAATTCAGGACGCAGATTGTATAAAAAACTGTGCACATAATCCAGAATAAATAGATGATTTAAGTTATCAGTATGAATTTCAACTTTTCCTATTGCATATGAGCAATATGATCCCGACAGAAAGATGAAAGTGCTTGAGGAGTTGAGTTGTAGTGAATGCACACACTATATGTATCACAGTGAACACAGAAAGCACTACAGTATGAATACATTAGAGCAGAATGTACTTGTCAACAACAGACAGGAAATAGGTTTATCCTCAGCAGCATAAAACTTGTGCTATTTATGTTTGGTGAACAATGGAAGCTCACTAGTTTAGAACGGGCAGCCTTGTAGGGCAGCCTCCAGGGTGGGGGCTTGGGGCAAGTGCTTCTTTTGCCCCCCCATAAAGATAGCTCTTCAAGGAAGAGGAGGGCCGAAAGTAAAAAGTATACAGACATATACTTGAAAGAACTCTCTTGAGTTTGGATTCAGTAAAAAACATTTGAACTACCTTTGCAATGCTACCACCATTTTCAGTACACGGAATAGAAACCCCCTCTGGGAGAAGTTTGGCAAAACAGTAGGAGGAAGTTGGATTAAACCATGTTCTGTTAAGAAAAGAAAATTAAAAAAACAATGAATGTTATTACATCAGCATTATCAACAGTATGAGCCGGAACACAGTGACATTACAAAAGGGAGCCTGTAGCTGAGAGACGCACAATGGAGATTTAAATGCAGAACAAGCAACTGAAACATTTATTGCTTTTCTGATATTATCACCTTTAAAAGAGGATGGTGTGGGCAACAGCCGGGGGGAGAAGCGGGGATGAATGGCAAGTGGGGCAGGCTCCAAACACCTTTTGTGCAAGATCCACTTTGCAGCCAATGAGGTGAAGAAAGGCTGCTGAGATGCATTACTCCCGCGTGCTCTTTGCTTTGTCGCAGTCCATTCTGGGCAGCTGGTGGCATAATCTGAGAGGCGAAGGAGACAATGCTAGAAGGATCCCCTATTAAAGAGGTGCCCAGAGGGTAGAAGAGTGTCCTGGATGGGGTAACCATTTTGAATCTTCCGTGGAAACCGAGAGGTTTGAAAAACAACGGATTTTCTTTTCAGAGGCTATTTTCAGAGGACCTGGGAGACAGTGGATGGCCCTAATACATTGTAACCGGAACGAAAAAGCTTGACTGGTTGTAGAGGAGATTACCAGTCAGTAATAATGGCATTTTCGAGCCAAACTCCATGCTGAAACAAACTGGGTAGACAATGAGAGCAATGTAGTACCTTGATGCTGTACACAAAGTGCATCATCCTTATTTAACTTGTGTTAGGCAAAACCTGCTTATCTGCAATAAAGGGTCAACCACAGAGTACAGGTTCGGCGGGACTTGGGGATGCATCCTCACTTTCTGCTCCACGTGCCAAATGTCTATTTCATTCATCCACTCTAGACTCTCATCCACATGCACTCAGGGACGTCATTTCAACAAAATGCCAGGAGTAGCGGAAGTGACATCACACGACCCTTGAGCATGCCAAGGGACGTGATGGCACATGACCTTTCACCCCTTGACAAAAACCAGAAGTGCCTTCACATATCATTTTTTTAATTTGATTTATTGATTTACAATTTTTACAAAAACGAAAAATTTCCTTAAATACAGTGTGTACTTCTTCATACACGAAAAGGAAGATTGAGACTTGTCTCCTACGAACATATTAGGTTTTGTTTGTTTTTTACCTTCTTTAAAGTTCATCAGTTTTTTTTCTGTTCCAAGTTCCTCATCCTTATTTGTTTGTTGTCATCACTCTCCGTAGACCTTCTTGATCTTCTCGCGGAAAGATTTAAGTAATTTTCCAGTCCACTAAGAAAAATATGGTTACAATATCACTGTAATATGACATACATATGATACAAGAATGGATCACCATATGTACCATTAATATTGGTTAGTATAGCGCCAACAAACGTAAGGCAATAAAGCACTGTCAACCGGCCGGTGACAGACTGTTGCTGCTGGAACGGAAACCAGTGCATAAACAACCAATATAGTGAGAAACACTGAGATCAATATACGCCCAGAACAAAAAAGGTTTGAAGAGCTTTTTTACAGCTGGTAACTCAGCTTCTGCCCAAAGAGAATACAGAAGTTGATTCCAGATTAAGACGCCTGGTGCCGCCAGGATTTACCACCTGCTGACAGCAGAACTGCCAACCATGTCTTCTGAAACTCGCAGGAGTAACCAACAAAAAGAGGCTGTCTCTCGCACTGCCACAATGTAACATAATTCTACAGCTAAAAGGTTCTTCCTATCATTGTTGGTGGAGAGATTTTATCAGAATTGGTCCCGTGGACCACACTGGTCTTGTCATTGGCACGATTTCGTCTGCAGCATTGATGAAAAAAACATTAATCAGAAACGGCACTTTCAGGTTTGGATTTTTTCGTCAACCTTCTTGGAGAAAAAATGCATTAAACGTTTTGTCTGAAACTTTAATTTTATTTTGCATGGCTACCGTGGGTAACATTGATTCACTAGTGCATCTACTGACTTCTGAGCCTTGCAGCTTGTATTCCTTAAAGAGGCAGGTACTCATTAATTTATTAGGCAACATGCTTTGGTTATAAGGGAGGGGCAGCTTCCTCAGCATCTGGAGAATCTATATAGCACTGCCTTAAAGAGTCTTGTGCTCGAACCTCTCCCATAGAGATCAATGGGGATTTAGTATGTTTTATGTGACAATTTTTTAGGCCACACTGGCGACACTGCAAGGCTGGTCAGCAGAGCCCTTATTTAGCCCCTCTGGTCCAAGTATTTACTAGTTCAGGGTGGCACATGAGCACTATGACCATCGTACTGTCAGGCCCCAGGATCAGAGCACATTGTCACAATAGGTAAGGCCTATGTGTGTTTCACCCCGGGTGTGCGTTGTCTAGGAAACTGATGGCTGACAAAGGCTGAATACAATTTATTTGAAAATGTGGTACAATTAATCTGTAATACAAAAAACATTAAAAGAGAGAACATAAAGACAGAAAGTAAGAGGTCTTTGCAACATTATATAAGCAGTCACTAGCGCTGTATTACATACATATTAACTTGTTAAACCTACATTAGTAGTTGAAAGATGGACAGAATGAGAAGTGTGTTATAAGTCCATAGCTTGGAAATCACATATAACTTTATCAGGAGTTAATGCTAGTTAGTAGTTGATGCTGCAATAACACAAATTAGCATTAGAAAGTAAGTTAAGACCAACAAATTGAATATGTACTCTCCTCTTCAATCAAATCTCATGGTTGACACCCAATATAATTGGTGTTGTATTTGGGTTACACTTTGTAGGATTGTCTGAAAGAGATTATTTAATAACTGTTGTTCCTGAATGGTAGACTGGAAATGTTTCCAAATCATAATGGAGAGCATGCTTCCTACTTACCAACTAATGTATCTTTAACTGTTTAGCTGAAAAGTAAGCAGCTCATATTGGCAAATCTTTTCAAGATGGTGAGTGGAAGGAGGGGATATTTTCAACTGCCACCCACCTACCCTATTCCTGCACTTCCTAGGTAGGCCCAGGCGCAGCTGCTTAGGGTTCAGGGCCCCGGCCCGGAGCACTCGTGCGGGAATACCCCTGGAACTGTGACCCTCCTTGTGATGCCCCTTATAACAGAATAAAACCAGAGGTGGATAAGACTCCATTTTATAAAGCACCAACTCCATTTTGTAATGTTAAAGCAACTGTGAGCTTCCAATGGAAGCCTGCAGCTCTCCCAGCCAGGCGTGCAAAGCAAGCAAGTTCCTCCCCCACCTCCTCCCCATTTTGCCGTCTCTGCAGTTGTTTGCTTCCCATGAGAAGACTGCCTGCGAGAATGCAACAAAATCCACACTGTATCTTTTGCCTTCCGTCTTACTTCCCTAACCAGATACAGCCCTGAGCAAAGGGCCAGGGCAAAAGCTATTTGGCTCTATAAACCTGCCCATCACACCCACAGACCCTGGCCATAAAAAAACATGATGCCCCCAGGATAGAGTCAACAGCCAAGAATAACCCTTGAGTTTGTTTTTGATAATTTATGCTCTAACATAGACAGAGCCAATATACCTCTTGCAAGCAGGAGCATGTAAACCCAATGTGGGCCAATGTGTATATCAGTAAACAATCCAATATGTATGTGTAACCAGAAATCCTTATGTTAAATCTATGTTAAACCTTAACGATGAACGTATGATGTATATTAACGCGGGACATAAGAATGGTCATGGAAATAACTTGCGACAATGCAATGCATAATCAGTATAACCTTGTACACCCCAGCACGGAGCTACGTCATGCCCATTAGTCTACAAGTTTAAATGTAGATATATGTGTAACATTGTGTAAGAATGATATAGCGGCTAGTCCTTCCCAGCCATAAACTATACCGCAAAGAAGTCTCGATTCTCCCATGCCATCAGGGTGTCAAAATAGGTCAACAAAGAATGAATGATGTTTGGACACTTGATCATTGAGCCCCCACAATGAAATGTATACCCATAATGATTTGCGCTTTTTGTGACCCAGTCATTTCAGCCATATATTTAGAATCTTCTTTGTTGTTACCAAGTGGACACCCCAGATCATATAATGACCCCATGAGCTCTACCCCCAAGCAGTATATCTTGAACTGTTTAAACAGGTCAAGCGTGTTACCTAGCAGATAAAGCCCTATCTGTTACCAGTAATAAATAACATACCTTTGAACTATGCTTTTGCAAGGATTAAGATACAGGTCTCTGAGGTAACCGGACAAACAAATCATGGTAGTGAATGAATGGGAATGTGTGGCCACAAGGGCAAATGTTACATGACTTCAATGATACAAGAAACATAAGTCTCAATATGGCATACCAACATGATGAGCCCAGCTGACCGATTGACCTGGGACACAACGTCATCTCGCCACGTGCATCCAAGCCAATTGAGCACCTCCGACCCTATGGCACCTTTAGGTGACCACTCTTAGTGTCCAATCCTGATTATTTCTGTGCCCCCTATGCCTTCCCACAGCTGATGACGTTATTTTTGTATATAACTAAACGGTAACATGTTTTCTGCAGAGCGCTCTCAGCGTGAGCAGAGTAGATTCTGCTTGCCCTATTTTAGATAAAGCATTCGTTACCTCCAGCACTTGGTCTTGGTCTCATTCCCTCTTGGGATGCGTCATTATTGACTCCATTGGGAGGTTTAACTGTATTTTTGGGGGTCTCTCACTTACATTGGTGACCCCGACACGATTGAGTTCTTTTCCGTCCTTCTGACACGAGACATCCCCTTGCTTTGACCTATAGCGCGCTCCCTCAAGAGCTACCCGCCAACAGCAACCAGTACACCTAGACGTGCATACTCAGTAGGGCAAGAGGGTACGGGATCCCCCTTTACAAAACCCAATGTACCACTCACCGGAGCGGGGCGTGGTCTTTGAGCGAGGAGCAGCGCACTGACCGATCAGGTCCAGAGGGTCTCGTATCAAGACGTACATGTGAGTATCAAGTTCAGGTGGTACTGAAAGGTGGGTGGGTGTCAGATCAGAGGGTATTGGGACAAATGACATAACTTGGGTGAAAAAGACAGGGAAACATAGAGCATAATGGAGAAGGGTATAGGGGTCAGGAGCCATTTCTTTCTTTTCTACATTCTAATCTACTCTTTGTCTATCGCATATGACCATTAGGACAGTGACGGAAAATAAGGTGAAAAGAGTTTACAGGATCCTATCTCTGTTGGGGGGTGGAAGGCGGCGCCACATAGTGCTATCTCGACTAGTACAGGATATATGAGTGTGGGAAAAGTGAGGAAAAAAAGTATAACGTAGAGGTCTCAAAGGAAGACCCGGAGTAGTTTTAGAAATGCTTTATTCCAACTTTGTCTTATCTAGCCCTTTTTCTCTCCCTTTCGGGTGGGCTGGAACAAGTGAAGGGGGAAAGTAACTTGGTGGGGCTGTAATTAAGTTGGGGTAGAGGGAATATTAGGGTTGATAAAGTATAGTATACGTCATTTTTATTTTTTATTTTTTGTTGTATGTGAAATCGGTTAAATGTTGGTCTTTTATGGAAAATAGTGTTGTTTATGTGGATAAGTATTAATGAATAGGTTTGACATTGTATGACACGTGGTGTATTCATATAGATGCTGCCTAAAAGCGTAAAAAAAGTAAGTGAACAGTTTAATTTGTAAAAAGGATTGCATAAGTGTGTTGAGTTTGTCATATAAAAGGTGTATGATTATATGTAAGAAGTGGCAATTGAATTACATTAAGAATAACGTACAGTGGGTGCAGAAACACCTCTCACTCATATTTGTAAGACCCTGCCGGGGTATGCAGAAATAATAAATAAGTACCACGACCAGTGGGTCGTGGAGCTGAAGGGAGAAGGATTACCCCAGGTTTGGCCAGAAAGAGGGTCTTTTGATAAAACGGTACTAGACATGGTTGCCACCTGTTTGTTCATTAAATATAAGGGGAAACAGTTGCAAAACAGAAGAGAAATATTGGACTTGTGGCGCCTGTTTGAGGAAGTGCCCCCGGAAAAATGTAGTGAGAATAATACATCTCCCCTGACAACAACTGCCAGTGAAGGGCCGATCACGCAATGGTAGAGGTAACACGTGTCTACCCCTTATTGTCAAAACCAGTACCTGCAGAAGGATATAGTGATCCCAAATATGTAGCACAGCCCACAGCGCCTCCCACATTAAAACCATCTAGCATGGTGCCATCCCCTTATGAGAGCCAAGGGGTAATTAGATAGGTGCGTACCCCCACAATTGATATTGAAAAGCTCACAAAGGACCTAGACTCACGATTAACGATGGCTCGAACTGAGTTATCCCACCTAAGAGCTATGGGAGAACAAGGGGGGAAACTCACCCCCGAGCAGAACGTAACAAAACGCCCCAGCCAAGTGTAGGGACAGGGGAATATGGATGGAAGAAGGGAGAGATATTATTTTGAATAAATGACACCCCCACGCGAATCATAGAAATAAACACAGCTGATAGTGAACGCGAGGTAGAAGAGGGAGGGGTGGCATCAGATAGAGAGGAGGAATATTGGAGTGACTTAGAAGAGCAGGAGAAAGAAGGAAGGAGGTTGGGGATTGCCACTGGTGGGGCTTCTTTGGGAGGGGGTTGTCTCCCATGGAAGAATGGAGGGGGAGGTTAAGAAACAGGACCGGGCACATGGCTGTGATCGGAAAGAAAGGTAAGAAGGTGAGTACTACAAAGGGGGGGAGGGTTTACAGCTGCCACTAATAAACAGCGAGGCAGGAAGGCAGAATTACATACCATGGGCTCAAATTGACAAGGCCAACCTACTGAAACAGCTCCCCCCACTGTCAGGAGGCACCAGCAAGTGGATATATGCATTTGAGAAACACACAGCAGGAGTGCCTTTGGCGGTGGGGGATGTTAAAAGCCTGCTGGTACCTGCAGTGGGAGACCAAGCCAACAGGGTCTGGGCTAAGGCGGGTTTCCCCAGAATAACATTAGACTGTGACCGCCATGATGGGGCCTCGTTCAACACAGTGCGAGCATGCGTGTGGGATGCATTGAGAGAAACGTTACCAGATACTCCAGATTTACAGTCAGTGATGCAATGTACAATGAATTATGAGGAAGATGTGATGTCTTCCATTCTCCGGGTGCAAGACATGTGGAGGGTGGAAACGGGCGCGGCCTGGGACCAATCAATGTCCCTGTTTTACTTTATTATAAAGAGGGGGCTCCCAAAGGAAGTGCAGAAGGCCCTTGATAAAATATCTGGGATAGAAGCCAAGGGGCGGCCTGAAATTTAAAGCATCATAGTACACCACTGTAAAAGGATCAAAGAGAAGGAAAAGGAGATAGCCCAGCAGCGGTTGGCAGACAAAGCTAAATTAGTGCAAAGTAAACTATTGAAGGTGAGTTCAGTGGGCGGCAACCAGCGCAGCAGGCAGGGAGCGGGAGGAGGAAGATGGCCAGACGGGAATGCCAATGCAAATGGTGGCAAATTGGACAGGTAACGGCCAGGATCAATGGTTCGGGGAAAATCAGTATGAGGGACCACAGTGGACATCAAGAGGGAGGAGGGGCAATAGAGGTGGGTTAAGGGGATCAAGAGGAGGAGGCGCAGGTTATGGAGGGCCCCGAGGGGGAATGCAAGGACAGTGTTGGAATTGTGGGAGGTGGGGACATTTTATGAGAGAATGTCAAAACAGGGCCAGTAACCCTACCCAAACGAACACCAGATCAGACACCCCCACCCAGGTAGCCCCTACAGGCTACTGATGGGCGGGAATAGAAGAGACAACCAGCCCGATCCAAGACAAATGAACGAGCGCCCAATGCCCAAACAAAATACGTCCCCACGCCCCCAGTGTCATGCCAAAACTACCCCCATTCTCAATAACGCTTACGTCACTACAGCAAATGGTGCACCAACAACACCGTGTAGAGGGGCAACAAGGGTAACAGGAAATGTTTTTGATGTGGATGAACTCCCGTGGCATTCAGCATAGGACAGCCTACAGAGAGCACTTGCATGTCCAGTACGGTCAACGACCCGTAACGCAGTAGAGGAACCACTGGTGGCGGCGGCGATAGGAAACAAACAATTCATATTTATGGTGAATTCGGGAGCGGAAAAATCATGCCTCAATGAAGGCAGGTTCCCGCTTTCTAATCGGACCTTGGAAACGCAGGGGTCCTCTGGGGCGGTGGTTGAGGTTCCATACACTGAAGAGCTAGACATAACAGTGGGGGGAAAACTATACGTGCACCTCTGCTGCATTACGAAGAGTGACCCATTCATTTACTGGGGAGGGATCTTCTTAGCAAACTTAACATGACCATCTCCTTCACTGACAGAGGGATCGTGTGATCTACACCGGGCCTATGTGCAATCCACGCCATGTTAGTGATACACACACAAGCGAATTTCCCTCAAACACGTTGCATACCCGTGAACCCAGACATGTTCGTGCAGGGGTTGAGAATTCTCGCGAGGGTAGTGCCAGAGTTGAAAAATAAAAAATGGAGGGTTCCCTCAGAATTTGTTTTCCGCCTAATAACAGTTCCAGAAATAGTGTCAGGATCCATAGTATCCCTAGACATACATGCAATACAAGTATCATCTCAAAGAATAACAGTAATAGCAATGGATATGCGGGGATGCCAGTGGAGAACAGTGCTATGCATCAATGCCAATACGGCCCTGTGAGAGCTGACAGATGAGGAACTTTTTTATGACACAGAGGATGAAGGGGAAGTGGTGATGGAAATCGCTACCCCTTGTGATGTTATGATCCAAAGAAGAGAAGTACCACTACCCCTTGTAGCAGTGATTAAAGCCCCACCAGCATACTTTGAGGAAGATATGTCCCAAGTGCCACAGCAGCTGTGGACCACAGGCCCACATGACATAGGGCTACTACACGAAGTTACCCCAGTGAAAATCAAGCTTAAACACAGGGCCATCTTACCTCAGGTAAAGCAATATCACCTGTCTAGAGAAGCTGAGGAAGGGATAAAAGACACAATTTATGCACTAATGACACAAAGTGCCATCTAACTCGCCCAGTAACGCTTGTATTTACCCAATCAAAAAATCTAAGGGAGGGGCGTGGAGGATGATTCAGGACCTATGCACCCTCAATGACGTAGAACAAAAGGAGTTCCCTCATGTCCCTAATCCTCCTTCAATGTTATATAGTATCCCAACAGAAGCCACTCACTTCACGGTAGTGGACCTAAAAAACGCCTTCTTCTCAATTCCACTTGATCAAGATTCATGGTACTTGACGGCATCTACACTAGGGGGAAGAGATATGAGCACTGCAGACTGCCACAAGGTTACTGCGAAAGCCCTAGCATTTTCAACCGAATATTGCATGAAGACCTTGGAAAAATACACACAACCAGTCCCATAATTCAATACATAGACGATTAGTTAGTCTGCGGTTGGGTTGGAAACGAGTGCAGAAAGGATTATATCACTCTTCTAACACACCTTGCACAGAAAGGATACAAGGTTGACAGACAAAAACAGCAATATTGCTTGACTGAGGTTCTATACCTAGGTCAATTAATATCCAAAGATGGTAAAAGAATCATACCTGACAGAGCAGCAGCAATAAAATCAGTAAAAGAGCCCAACACAGTAAAAGAGATGCAAAAGTTTCTCGGCATGTGCAATTACTGCCGTGCATGGATATTGGATTATGCAGCATACACAAAGCCCCTTTTGCAGGCGCTCAAGGAAACACAACAGGAAAACACAAATTTACAATGGACACAGGCAATGCACACCGCTTTTAACCATCTAAAAGAACTGATATCCACTGCCCCAGTTCTCGCGACCCCTAATTATGAGCAGGAGTTTTATTTTTTCTCACATTGTAATAGCACACTCATGACAGCTGTAGTGACACAAAAGACATCTTTGGGTCACAAGCCCCTAGCATTCTACAGTTGAACGCTAGATGCAGTAATGTAGGGACACTTCGCATGCGAACAGGCTCTCTGTTTGCCATCCTTGAAAGATCAAAAAGTACACTAACTACTCAAAGGGCCACAGCATATGAACTGATTATTTCTAGTGAAAACATTCATATTGTGCGGTGTAAAACTGTAAACCCAGCCACATTTATCACAGAATTGCGCACAGAAGAAGACATGCAACAGCACGACTGCGCCACATACACAGGAGATGATGATGACACACCCAAAGCACACGAGAACGCACTGTCAGAAGGAGAAATATACTTTGTGGATGGGTCAGTCTCTATAGATTGTGAGACAGGAAAAAACGTGTGGGGGCAGCAGTAGTGAGAGTGGAGGAAGGAGAGTTTGAAGTAATTGTGCAAAAAAGACTACCAGCGCAATTTTTCTGCCCAAGCGGCAGAACTGGTAGCATTCGTAGAAGCGCTGCACACTGCAAGGGGTTGCATAGTAACAATATATACAGACTCTGCCTATATGGCAACAACAGTACATTGAGGGTTAGCAAGATGGGGGAGAAGAGGGTTCCGAAGGGCAGATGGGTCCCCAGTTTAGCATGCAACATTACTAGGGGAATTAAGTGATGCATTAAAAGAACCTGCACTTGTAGCAGTTGTGAAATGTCAGGCTCATATGTGAGGTGATGAGCACATCTCATTAGGAAACACAGCAGCGGACACAGCCGCAAATGATGCCTCACATTTGTGGTAGTGGAAGACGTAGTGGAAGACGTACAACCAGATGGGTTCAACTCATTACCAGTCTCTCAAATCATTGAGCTCCAACAAGATGCATCAAGCAAAGAAAAGGGGATGTGGGTAAAAAGCAGATGCAGTCAGTCATCCACAGATCTGCTATGGAGACAGAATAACACTGGCAAGGTAGTCATGCCAGCAAAATTATTAGAGGTTGCATTTATACAGTTACACTTCCCAGCTCACAATGCAAAGCAGCACATCATCGCGACATACAGGAAAATTGGTTTGCCCCCGGAGTACAGGAACATATAACCAAGCTGATAATAGAATGCATTACCTGCCAAATGTACAACTCCAGCATGACATTACGGACCCTTAGAAGAACATCGCCAAAACCCGAAGGGCCCTTCAGAGAACTACATATAGACTATGCAGATATGGGAGAGCGTTTTAATGGGGCTCGATATTTGATTGTTGTTTTATGCCCCTTTTCCTGGTGGGTGGAAGCCGCCCCTGTGCTCACACAGACGCATAGTGCACCGCCAAATTTTTTGTGAGAGAGGTGTTTCGACGCTGGGGTATCTGTGATGTCATACATTCCAACAGTGGAATGCACTTTGTGAATGACATGTTTAAGCATATTACTGCGATGCTAGGGATAACCCACAAGCTCTGTACAATTTATCATCTTCAATCGAATGGAGTTCTGGACAAAATGAACGGATTGCTCAAGAGCAGATTGTCAAAACTGTGCCAGACCCTCAAGAAGAACTGGGTGTACTGTTTACCCCTGGTGCTTTTTGAGATGAGAAACCAACCGAGCAAGGACCACCACCTGTCACCCCATGAGATTGTGACAGGAGTGAGAATGCACAAGGCCCACTCTCCCTTGCGCAGGCAATCAGATGCACACCAAAGTGCAACAGTTCTAGGAGAAGAATTTCATGAGTGCCTCAGAAATTTGACAAGAGCGGCTTGAGCCATAGCAAAACAACTAGCACCCCCATTCACACAGGAAAGTGCTACTGACACAGTAACACCAGCCACAGACAGCCCGGACTGCCAGTTGATGACAGGCGACATGGTTCCACGGTCCATACAAGGTAATATACTGCACGCCTACTGCAGTTAAGGTTCAGGGCTTAAAGTATTGGGTGCATTTGACAGATGTTCATAGGGCCCATGGGAGCACGGACTGCACAGATCATGAAGGTAATAGGGATGAGCATAGCACCCAAACATAAAAACTGGGAACTGTGGGAATCTAAGGAGAAGTGACAGGAAGGAGAGAAGAGTATAGAACACATAATTAAAAAAAAGAAAAAAGTGTAAATAAATGTATAGTTTCTCCAATGTGCGACAAGATGAAATACAAAATAAATTGGTCTCTCTCTTTCTCTCTCTCTCTCTCTCTCTTTCTCTCTCTCTCTCTATCTCTCTCTTTCTCTCTCTCTCTCTCTCTCTTTCTCTCTTTCTCTCTCTCTCTTTTTATCTTTTTCCTTCCTGAGCTAATGGTTGAAAATGTCTATAATAATGAATTTTCCTTCCTCAGCAATAAAGCTAATCAACGGGGACTTGCCTCCCTCAGTTCCCCTCCCCCAGACATGAGGTACGGGAGAGGAAAATGGAAGGACGCAAAATAGTGAAATAGTGAAATAATGATGTCCCTGAAGTTCACCTATTAAAGCAAGGAAAAAAAAGGGAAAAATGAGAATAGAAGGAGCCGAGTTTAAGCAGCGAAATGTATGATATGTAAATTACAAAACAGTGATTTGCATGATTAACAAAAAATAGCTTCTATTTCATTAGGAGCTACAATGGGCATGGATGAGGCCCCGACTACTACAAGTAATAATGTAGATAGAAATAGAAGAACGAGATATGTTTATCCCAGTTATTCATTTGAGTGCATGTTGTTTGTGTGTGCAGTATTATTCTTTTCCACACTGTTTGGACTGTTCTTGTATTGGGTCTTCGCATACATTTCAGCTAATACTGGCCAGGGGGGGTGTGGGTATAGAGACTATCAAAAAGGGGACCCACCTAATTTGGGATGGTACTAGGTTGATATGGGCCTAAGGGGACCATGCCAATGAGTACAATAGCACCCCGGGCATTACACCTAGTAAGGTGATGCAAGCCACTCCACAGTCCCCAAATGCAAATAAATCGGAGTTCAGTGTATACACAATGAATGAACGAACGGCTTCAGAACTCACATGGATGCAGGATCACCCATACCCAACAACCACACCATGTTCTAAAACAGATACAGCAAAAGACGAAACCACTGGAGAAGGGGGTAGCGAGGCCAAACAAATGGTCACCACTTATTATACCTATATACACAATGGGAGAAGAAGGAGGGTGGCCCGCAGGCCCAAGGAAATGAGAGGGGTGGGCCTAGATGGAAGAAGAGGGAACCACCACAGGGAAGATGGGAAGAGCATTATAAATTTGACTTAGACACAGTTGATGGCACCCAACACCCTCACCTGTCAAACAAATGGTATGCAGACATGAGCAACACAGCAAAGCAACCAACTAACAAATGTTGTTATGTGTGCTCACTAATACCCCATGCCTCAGGCACACCTAAGATGTTGCTGCCACAAGAAATTCCATTTGCAGAGGTCCAATGTCTCCTACACCTCGCACTGTGCCGTACAAAAAATATTTTTCAAGCACACACAGTTTCATTTGAACTTCTGCAGAACGAGCGAACATGCTACTCCAGGCCGCAAGAAGTAATTTGTGTGAAAGAGCCTTTCCTGGTGATCAAGGGAACATTGCACATGGACAATAAATGGCAGAAGGAAGAAATACTATGCAAAGCAGAAGCACTGCGAGGGTTGTACTCTCATGGATACAGAAAAAATGTGCTCCCATATGGACTGAACACGTAACTAAACTCACTTGGGTTACCGCCATCGAGAAACCCTTCAAATTGCAAAAAGACAGTAGCTATGAACTGTGTTTTCATGGAGAAGGGAAAAGGGATATGGGGGAAATCAGAAACTGCAGCAAAACTCTTAAAATTCCTGACATGAAAAAGGGAACGACCGCGATGATGGACACGACCTGGGTTTGCGGCAATATGGCATACCTGCATCTCCCGCAGTCATGGAGAGGCACGTGTTCTCTTGCAATACTAAATTCAGCATTGATGGTGATGCCATATCCATGATAAAAACACATGTGCGGTGGCCCCAAAAGAACCATCCCCAACGTTGCCTGAAGCCAGTCCCGTGTACACCATAGACGAGGAAGGTTTACAAGACCTGCTCCAAAGGAAGAAACGATCCTCAAACTACATTTCAGCCAAATCATCAGAGCTCCTGGCCCAAATAATTCGATCGAGACATTTTTTGCGACCCTCGTTCCCAGTATCCAGGCGAGAGCAAATACCAAATGGTTACAAATTACAAGGTGGGAGCTCATCAGTTGGCCAACAACACTGAAGAAATGGTTTCATGCCATCAAGGTGGAGCTCAGAGCCCAGCAATTAATGATGATGCAAATCAGATATGTGCTGGACTTGTTAACAGCAATTGATGGAGGTGTTTGCCGAAGAATCGGGAGTGCATGTTGTACATTTGTACCTTCTGCAGATGCTGAGAACGGTTCCCTCTAACACGTGATAGCGGCGGTGCACGACCTCGGAGAGCAGATGGAGGATGAAGGAGGGGCACAGCCCAGCACTTGGTTTGACAATCTTTTTTTCTAGGTACCTTCTTGGCTAGGAATAACGGTAAAACTCCTCATACCACTCATCGTATTTTTTTGCTTCTCATTTTTTGTGTGTGCCAATTGGGACTTCGATGCTGCGGAAATGCGGTGCCAAATGGTGTGATGATGATGGTGACAATGGGTCATGCAAATGGTGTGGCACAAATCAAACATGAGGCGGAGGTGCAAACCAGAGATAGTTCAGAGCCAAAATATAGAATGACTGCCATATATAACACAGGGCCCATAGTAGACAGTCTATATCACACAACCATAAAGGAACCCAGAGAATTATAATGGTACAAGGAACAATGGGTGGACCTGGAAGGTGAGGGAGGGTGTATTTATATGAGCTGCACCCCGGATGAATATGCTAGAAGGGGGCATAGTCTCAGAGCGGTATGTAGGGCATGGATGCCAATAAAGGGGACACCTGCATGGGACGAAGAAATAGCAGAAGAGGAGGAACGTAAGAGATTGGGTTGGTTACAGTATTCATTACTTAAGTAACGAAAGGGGGGAATGAGTGGAAGCAGGGGATATTTTGAACCCCCCCTTCCCAATTCCTGCAATTCCTAGGTAGGCCCAGTCACGGCTGCTTTGGTTTCAGGGCCCCGGCCCCAGAGCACTCGTGCGGGAATACCCCTGGAACTGTGACCCCCCTTGTGATGCCACTTATAATAGAATAAAACCAGATGTGGATAAGACTTCATTTTATAAAGCACCAACTCAATTTTGTAATGTTAAAACAACTGTGAGCTTCCAACGCGAGCCTGCAGCTCTCCCAGCCAGGCGTGCATAGCGAGCAAATTCCTCCCCGCACCTCCTCCCCCTTTTGCCATCTCTGCAGTTGTTCGGTTCCCATGAGAAGATTGTCTGTGAGAATGCAACTAAATCCACACTGTATCTTTTGCCTTCCATCTTACTTCATTAACCCAGATACAGCCCTGATGTGTATATCAGTAAACAATACAATATGTATGTGTAACCAGAAATCCTTATGTTAAACCTATGTTAAACCTTAACGATGAACGTATGATGTATATTAACGCAGAACATAAGAATGGTCATGGAAATAACTTGCGACAATGCAATGCATAATCAGTATAACCTTGTACACCCCAGCACGGAGCTACGTCATGCCCTTAGTCTACAAGTTTAAATGTAGATATATGTGTAACATTGTGTACGAATGATATAGCGGCTAGTCCCTCCCAGCAAGCCACAATCTCTGTTAAAGATGCACATACAGGCTGCAAGTCATGAATCGCCTCTTTTTCTTATATGTGCAAAAAATGAACATTGATCCAAGTATGCATTTTATTTCTTGAATGAACTCTTTTGCTCCTCTTCGTTGGAATAAGAATATTGAGTAAAATGGGAAATATAGTATGTTTTAAACTAGTATGACTTAAGTGTTACTCAGCAAGCCACGTGTTAAAAGCCTATATGTACAATTGTGTTCTAAAAAGCCCAGCTTCATTGTGCAACAAGGAACTATATCGCAAAGAAGTCTTGATTCTCCCATGCCATCAGGGTGTCAAAATAGGTCAGAGAAGAATTAATGATGTTTGGACACTTGATAATTGAGCCCCCACAATTAAATATATACCCATAATGATATGTGCGTTTTGTGACCCAGTCATTTGAGCCATATATTAAGAATCTTCTTTGTTGTTACCATGTGGACACCCCAGACCATATAATGACCCCATGAGCTCTACCCCCAAGCAGTATATCTGATCTGTTTAAACAGGACAAGCGTGGTACCTAGCAGATAAATCCCGTTCTGTGACCGGTAATAAATAACATACCTTTGAACTATGCTTTTGCAAGGATTAAGATACAGGCCTCTGAGGTAACCGGACAAGCAAATCATGGTAGTGAATGAATGGGAATGTGTGGCCACAAGGGCAAATGTTACATGACTTCAATGATACAAGAAACATAAGTCTCAACACGGCACATGTCTCCAAGCCAATCAAGCACCTCTGACCCTATGGCACCTATAGGTGACCACTCTTAGTGTCCAATCCCGATTATTTCTGTGCTCCCTAGGCCTTCCAACAGCTGATGACGTTTTTTTTGTATATAACTAAACTGAAACATGTTTTCTGCAGAGCGCTCTTGGCGTGAGCAGAGTAGATTCTGCTCACCCTATTTTATATAAAGCTTTTGTTACCTCCAGAACTTGGTCTTGGTCTCATTCCCTCTTGGGATGCGTCATTATTGACTCAATTGGAAGGTTTAACTTTATTTTTGGGGGTCTCTCACTTACAATGGTCATATTATGCAGATGAATAAGTAAAGTGCTAGATTTTAGTAAACATTTTTGAAGTTATGATGGGTTTGAAAAATGCAAGAAAAACCCTTCTACCTGAAATGTGAGTATAGAGTAGGACACTTCAGCAAACAAGCACAGATGCCACAGCGCACCTTGGAAGCCATACCTTGCATAGATGCATAGATGTATTAACCCAAGACAGAAAGCTCTAAAGGATTGGAGCATTTTTACCAGACACTATCAAAGTTATGGTGTATTTTAAATATGTATGAAAGAGAATCCAACAGAAATGTGAGAGTAGAACAGCCCATATCAACTAACAAGCACACAGGCTACATTGTCATACAGTATAACTTTAGCTGTCCAGGCAATATTAATAAAGGGTATTTAACCCATGATCACTGATGAGACCATCCGTTGGTCCTTGCAAAGAAGAGATTAACTTTACTTCCATCTGATGCATTAATAGTTCATTGTCACCCCCTCTTGCTAGCATTGTAATTTGTTCAATGACAAGCATTTGCAGATCCTGGTCATTCTGAGAATTGTTCTGCTGTTATGCTAGTGAAAAGTTGGCATCCTGGTTCCTTATGCATCTCAAATGTTCCCTGAACTCCCTCTTCATACATATGCTTGGTTACAAATACAAAGCATGATGTAGATTGTAAGAGGATTCAATTCAACACTACAGCTAAGTCAACACCTAGTCTAGAATACTGAATGAAAACCCTTATTGATATATCTTTATGTCCAGTTCATGCGGTCTGGATGACTACCACTATATAACACCCCTCTCTTGGAATCCCCCTGACCCCACTGAGCCAAGAAGTAGTTCTGTTTTGCAAGTTTAAGGGTTTATTTGATAATTTAAACAATATATATATATATCACGCTTTATAATAAATTAATAATTGAATAGCACACTTAATCTGATATGATAAAGATTAACAACGGAGAATCTGGCACTAACACACTTCTTGATAATCACTAAGGAGTTGACATGAAATGGATAAGGTAGCACACTGGTAAATAGGGACAGAAGAATAATGTGATAGAGAATGCTTTATAGAGTTCAAATGGATGCAATGTTAAATGAAAGGCAGTACAGAAATTACTTGATAGGATTTCAGCAAAAGACAATGTAATCACTTTCTTGGACAATTCACGCTTTATAATAAATTACTAATTGAATATCACACTTAATCTGAGCAGTAATCAATAATGTATATTCTGGCACTAGCACACTTCTTTATGATCAATGATGAGTGGTTATAGGATGGATAAGATAGCAACAATACTTTGATGGTTTCAAATGGATGCAATGTGGAATGAAATGCAGTACAGAACATAACTTGATAGGATTTCAGCAAAAGACAATGTAATAATCACTTTCTTGGACAATTCACCCCCCCCCTTTTATGCAATGCAAGGAAATGGAAAGAAGCACACAGTTCTCAGAAATGCAATCAAATGTAATTCAGTTCACCCCAGCAAGCTTAGACTACAGAAGTTTGAAACACAGGCCCAAAATGCTTTTATATGTGATAGCACTATATTGGAAAATGTGCTTTTATATGTGCTGGCAATGAAGTGAAAAATATGCTAAAATGCTTTTATATCCCTCTAGAGGTTCAGGGTGAGTGGTATCAAGTTAATATTAGTCCAGGCTCACTCTAGCAATGATTCAGGGATGGTTCTTAAGAGGCAAACGAATTTTTAACAAGGAAAGCAAGAACTGCTGTTTTCACACGTGGAGAAATTTGCAAATCGCGGCAAATTCGCGAGTGCGTTTTTCACGATTGCGGCAATAGTCTATGGAATAGGAATGCGGTTCTAGGTTCGTTGAAAAGCTAAGATTCTAAACTTTCAGAGGAAAGTTACTGCAAGTCTCTAAGACAAACGGTCACAGAGATATGAGCGATATGGTAAAGGTCGTTTTTCAGATTTGAAATTTTAAAGTTCAAAGTGACAAGTGACAGCTAGCAGCTAGAAAATGACAGGTGACAGCTTTTAGGCAGTTCTACTTAGATTAAAATAGATTGAATTATATTATTTTAACTAAGAGATTGGTTCTGCACAGTTCTGATAGGTACTCACAATATATTTTTGAATTAGAATGGGCCTCGCCACGGATCTGGTCAGGTTTTAGACTGGACTCTGGTCTGGTCTCGGCACTTCACAGTGATCTGGGTCAGCTCTCTGGTTCTGCTAACAGTGGTCTGGTTCAGCTCTGCTCTCTTTGGGTACAGCACTGCTTCTGGATCTTTCTGCACAGCTTTCTCTGGAGATTGATGGATTTGAAGTCTGGATCTCTGGATGTGGTATGGTCCGGCAGAGCGCGTTGCAGCAAATGGAATTGAATGTCTCTATCTGTCCTGACTATCTGCTTTTATGTGTTTTGAAAGTGGGTGTATGTGCAGCATCACTAGCCACTACCCTTCTCCACTTGTCATTGGCCACTTCATTCTCTTCCCCTTGATTGGGGGAATGAAATGAAGTGTCATCATGATGAGGTCTGTTTATGATACAGAGAACCCACCCCTGTCAAATTACACACAATCTATATTTTGACCCAAAAGACATATTTGCACAGGTACACATTTGTTTAAAATTACATGCACCCATCACATATCACAGGAGGTATACCCTGTCCAAATCTGCTCTTCCTGGGAGCTTGCATTCAGAAATGGCAACATATTTCACTTTTTGGTCAGGTTACCAATATCAGATTCTTACTCAAATTTACCCAAATGTGTGCAAGGCATGCATGCATTAATTGATGAAGTATCAGACTTTTAACATGCATACATTTTAAGTAATACCCTCTTAACTGCTAGTTTGCCCCCAGATCATGCCACCAGTTCTAAAAACCTCTTAAAATGTGGGCAGAAAAATCACAAGAATTATGGTATCATTTAAATAATTATGACAAGTCCGTACTATGAGTTATTCATCTTTTTCTAAGACCATATTCTGGCTACAGGGGTGTGGTTTCCCCCCAGCACAAGGTTGAATTTCTGGTTTTTCCAGTTCTGCCAAGCCAGCTTGCTCTCACAGGCAGTGCTCCTCCCCTTTCCTTCCAGGAGGAAGCCACTTTTTACGGCCCCCATAATAAAACATTTGCCTGAGTCAGGACAGGGCTTTGTTCAATTTCCTGCAGAGCCCAGGTAATTCAATCAGGGAAGTGTCATATCCCTTTTGGTGGGAGCAGCAAAAGGGCAGCTAGGCCTGGGAACACAGCTGTTGTGCAAGTCTCATCTCCTGTCGGGGGTAGCTGGTGGGCAGAATTCAGTTCCTTAAGCCAGGCCCCAGCTAATGTCACTTTTAGTTACCCAGTTTTCTGCATTCAAATAAAATGAACCATTTTTACATATGCAGCTAGAATGCTGATTCTAAGTTTAAAACTATGACATTTAAACAATTGCAACCTATGTGACACTCAAAAGTAGGTCACTCATTTCTTTTAAACATTTAGATTTTTAGTGTCTTTCAGTCTAAATTTACTTAAACTGCTGAAATCCACAGCTCAGCCAGTCTTGTTATAAACCTTCAAGTCACTTCAGAATATAACTTTACATTGTATCCACCCCTCAGTAAGTCTTTCTTTGGCATGCTTTGGGTTCATTTATTCGGTTTTACACAAAAAAAAGAAAAAAGTCTGGTGTTGTTTTAAAACGCCGGCTTTCTGATAGTGGTGAGTACTGGTAATGCAACCATTTTTGGGATTTAAGAAAATGAATTCCCCACAATTCTAGGTTGCTTTTGGCAATCAGCATTGCCATTCCCAATGGTTTCAGGCTACTGTGTGGGTAGTCCAATGGTGGTTTTAGGCAGTGCCCTTCTGTGCCCATAACATCGGCAACATGGGTGGCAGCCTATTCTTCATGCACTTCCCTGGGCATTTTCTGGGAATCTCTGGCCATCATGATGTTTTCCATGTCAGTACTGCACAGTTTTTGAGGTAGGGCTTGGATGCATGGGTAAAAACATCCCACAAGCCCCCCTCTTGCGATGGCCATTCTGTTTCAATGATGGAACTCGCAAGACCTGGGATGTTTCCTCATCTTCTTCCAATAGATGGCACAGTTCAGCATCTTTTCCTCCATCCGGTCGGATCGATCGGTTCTCCTCGCCGGTCCTGATGGGAGTATTGGGCGGTACACTGGGCCCCTTGCATCTCTGCTCCCGGTCCCCGGATCGTCCTCCTTGGCCCGTCTCCAGGTTTTATTTCTCCTAGGATGACAAAGGAAGAGCGGCAATACCTATTCATAGACATTTTTCCCCCACCATTGATATAGTGGGGTGGCATATAAATTTATAGTCAAAACATATGGACATGCACATTTCTTTTTGCATTCAAAAACGAAAACACCCACATTGAGAAACTCAGAATTTAATAGGCGATATGTAGGATATTTTAAGTTAGAACTGAATTAATCTGAGACAGTACCCTCTAGGATTCCAGAGGATTCCTCCAGTTGTTGCAGAGTGTGCCTGGGATGGCAACACTTCAACTGGTTAATGTGGACCCACTTGTCTTCCCCTTCTGCCAAACCGCCTTTGGGGATGCGGATCTTGTAGGCCACAGGGGAGATTTTGTCTTTAACCTCAAAGGGTCCCTTCCATGTAGGCAAGAATTTTCGCTGTTTGGCCTGGTTCCTTTGGAAATTGTATAGATAGACCCGGTCCCCCACCTGATATTCCTTCCTGGAAGTCTTCAGGTCATATTGGGTCTTCATGCTATCAGCTGATCTTTCTAGATTCCGCTGAGCTTAAGCAAAAGCATGTTGAAGGTGTTTCCTTAAATTCTCCACATACTCATGAGTTGTGGAGGCATTTATCAGTGTCTGCTCTTGGGTCCTGTAGAGCAAATGCTAAGGAAGCACCATCTTGCGCCCAGTCATCAACTCAAATGGTGACATTTTGGTTGCAGATGAAGGGGTAGATCTGATGGCCATTAGGACCAGAGGTAATCGGATATCCCAACTTGGCCCTGAATCTGCCACAAACTTTTTTAATATGCTCACAATGGTTCGGTTATATCTCTCTACTGCCCCAGAAGAAGCTGGCCGGTAAGCAATATGCAACTTCCTTTTGACCCCCAGTATCTCCCACATCTTTGTCATCACTTCACTGGTGAAGTGGCTACCTCTGTCTGACTCAATCCTTTGAGGTAGACCAAAACGGGAAAAGATGTGGTTAATCATCAGGGCAGCTGCAGTTTCTGCCTTGCAATTTAGGGCTGGGAGACATTCCACCCACTTGGTAAACAAGCATGTCACAGTCAACATGTACTTATTCCCCCTAACCGAGCGAATCACGGGGCCTACAAAGTCGATTTGTAAATCTGACCATGGCAGTGTCATCCCCCTCTTTTGGAAAGGCGCACAGTGCGTGAGGGATGATGGCTGAAATTGTGCACACACAAGACACCCCTTCAAGTATTGGTCGAGGTCCTGCCCCATGTGTGGCCAGTACGCAACCTCTCTTAAGATTTCCAATGTTGTGTGAAACCCCCTATTACCGGCGGTGGCCGCATCATGGGCGTGACTTAACATCAGGCTTCGGAATGAGATAGGAACCACCCACTGATCGTGGCCAGCTTTGGATTTCCTTACCAACAAACCGTCTTGGATCCGGAACATTTTTGGACATTTCATCAACACCCTTAGGTCCTCTTTCCCAATGTAATCGGTATCTGTCAGGGGAAAGTTCTCAGGGTCCTCAAGGTGTTGGTAAAATTTACCAATAATTGGATCCCCCTTCTGAGCTGTAATCAAATCAGCATCAGGGGTTTCCTTGCTCCATTGTGCAATTGAAAGGTTGTTGTGAGCATTTGTCTGGGACCTAGTGATAGCAGTGACCTGGATTTCCCCCAACAGGGACTCAATCTCAATTAGATCCCCTTGGATGGCCCCGGTTTTGGCCAGCTGATCAGCTAAGTCATTTCCAGTTTTGTCTGGTCCCTCTACTTTGGAATGACCCTTGATCTTCTTCCAATAGATGGTCATCTCATTCGAGGTGACCAGATCATCAATGTTTTGGATCAACTTCCCATGTTTCAAGGGTTTGTTGTTAGCACATAACATGCCTCTGGTTTTCCAATTAACCAGGTGCTCCACGAACCCGTTCCGTACATAATCCCAATCTGTGATTATGACCAGTTTGTGGAGTTGATGCTGGACAGCAGTGAGGATGGCCTGATGCACAGCCATCAATTCTGCCACCTGACTACTTCGGGGACCAATTTTGTATCCAGCGGAGGGTTCTGGAAACTCCTTCACCCATGCATTCCCTACGCCAGCCACCAGTTCTTTCTCCCCATCGTTGTCAACATGGTAAGAGCATCCATCCACATAGACAGTGGGCATTCCCTCACACTTGTCCTCTTCAAAAACTTTGTGTGGGGAATTAAGGTATGCCTCCGTGTTGTCCTTTATTTTTAGACTTTCGTCCTCGAGACAGTTTTCTCTGGCAAAATCATGCAAGTCAGCCAGACCTTGCGCGAGGGGACTCTTCTTGTTTTGGCCATATCGGACCTCCACAGGAAAGCCTTGCATTGACAGAATCCATGAAGTAATTCGGGAATTACTCACATTTCCGGCCCGGATTCTGTCACTTTGGAGATATTGCAGAGGCTGGTGTGGAGTCTCCACTATGATGTGTTCCCCATGGATAAACGGGTGGTAATTCTTCAATGCCCACACCGTTGCCAGGAGTACCTTCTCACAATCGTTGAATTCTTCCTCCACAGAGGATAAAGTTTTGCTCGCATAGGAGATTACTTTATTGACCTTGTCATGCTTTTGGTATAATACTGCCGTCAAGCACGTATTAGAGAACCCCGTCTCCAGGAAGAACTCCTTGTTTCTGACAGGGTAAGCTAGGCAGGGCGCTTGTGAGAGGCTTCTTTTGAGTTGGCTTACTGCCTCGGCTTGTTCTGGACCCCATTCCCACTTGACCCCCCCCTTCAGGAGATGAATCAGGGGTCTGGTGATCTCTGCGTAGCCCTCAATGAACTTTCTGCTGTAATTAGTCAGTCCAAGGAGGCTCCTTAGTTCCCGCAGAGTTGTGGGGTCTTTCAGTTTCTGAAGTGCTTCCACTTTCTTTTCCTGGGGACAGAGACCCTGAGGAGTAATCTCATGCCCCAAGAAATTAACACGGGTTCTACACCACTGTGCTTCCTGAAAGGAAAGTTTTGCTCCGGCGGCCCTCAACTGTCTCAGAACATAACGGATCTCCGCTATGTGTTCCTCCACAGATGAACTTTTGATGAGGACATCATCTACATAAGCCAGGTTACCCCTCGCACCCAGGTCGGGCATGGCCTTATGTAGGAAAATATTGAACTCATTACCGGAGTTAAGGTATCCAAAGGGAGTCCGGGTCCATGTGTACTGCTGGCCCCCAAAGGTAAAAGCCAGTTTGTATTGGTCCTCCCTGCTGACAGGCACGGTCCAGTATCCATTGGTCAGGTCTATTGCAGTGAATACCTGTGACCCCTGAATCTGGACCAGCCCTTGGTCAATGTAGGGCAGAGGCCATCGGGAAGTATGGACCCGTTTGTTGAGCTCCCTGAGGTCGGCGCAGAGTCTCCACTGGCCGTTTGGCTTCAACATTCCCAGCACCGGATTATTGAAGGTGCTGTGGACTGGACGGGTTATTCCCCGGGACTCAAGGTTCTTAATTATTTCAGTAAGGGACTCCATTGATGCGAGAGGCAAACGATATTGCTTCACAAACACTGGAGTCATTCCAGGGTCCGTGGGGATTGTTGTTGTGTGGATGTCGGTGCGACCACAGTCATATGAGTCTACCGCAAAGAGATCTTGGAAATCCAAGAAGACTTGTTTCAACTTTTGCTTTTGTTCCAGAGTCACACAGGCATCAGCTAGGTTGACTCTCTCTTCCACCATCTGCCTGAAGCCTGGAAAGACTTCTGGTTTGGCTATCTCAGCGGCCTCCTCCAGCTGTGTGGAGAAGTCCCTGGTCAGAGTGCTGATTTGGACTGGAGGCTTCAGGTGGGAAAGGCAGCCCTCATGGACCTGGAAAATCACCTCATCCCTTCTGAAGTCACAAGTCACATCTTCCTTACCATAAGGGCAAGAAGTGTACACCAGGAAGTTCCCCCCATGCCGGGTAAAAATCCTGTCTGGTGTTGTATTGTCATCACTGTCACTGTCAAAGCAGTCCTTGGGGATTGGCCCTAACAGTTCATTACCTAAATCTATGGAAAAATGTCGGTCATCAACCGCCATTCCAATAATGGTGCCTGCGGCTAGAGTAATACTCTTTAAGGCGCTGTTATCCACCTCTATTGGAATGGTGTCATGTTCTATGTTGACTAATGGAGTTGGGTTTACCCCCAACCCTTGGTGTTGGAGAGAAGCATTTAGATGTATATAAGCATCAGGGTTTTTCAAATGTTGTCCTCTTTTAATTTTCACTTTCCAGGGAGAATTGTTGGGTCCTTTCTGGGATGGTGACTTCCTCTTTGATCTGAATCTCAACTGCATAAGGTAGCAATTGAGCTGACCTAAATGCTTTTTCTGGATCATCAAAGCCCATGGGATTATCCGCTAATCGGGACCAAGCTTTGAAGTTTATTAGGTCCAAACTAATGGCAAAGCGATTGAGAATGTCACTGCCTAAGTAAAAAGCGGCAGTGACGTCTCGCACGACCCAACAATTGTGGACTATGCTCTTGTTGCCAATGGAGATTTTGAGCATACACCTGCTTGGCAGGAGATGTTTGGAATTGGGTGCTTCCAGGTCCATTTCCCATTTGTCTATCAGTTTGAATGTGAGAATGGCTGGATCTTTTGGGAGTTGGCGGAACATGGCTTCACTGATGAAGCTCTTACCGTTGTTCACACACACTCGAGCGAGAACAGAGACCTTCCCATCATTTAACTGAACAGGGATGAACAACTGCTCTCCAATTTGCTGAATATCAGCCAGGCTCTGAGCTGATTTCACATCTTTCTGGACTATAGGAGTGGGAGTTTCTGATTGTGGATTAGTATCGAATTTCAGAGTGTTTCCTTCCAGCGTGGAATACCACTTTAGACTGGAAGGAAGGTTGATTTTCAGAAATAGAGAGGACCCTCCATCTTCAGTCTGTTGTCCTACTGCTATTACGGTCACGTCTGGAATTTGGCTATTCTGGAAGTGAAATTCTACTTGGTCAGATTTTTGTTCAACCATGTGGCAGGTGCCGTTTAAACTAACATGGTTGACACTCTGTTTTAATTTTATTGGTCGGCTAGTCTGGGTCCAGAGGACCTTGTTTACGCAATCTATTAGGGGTGACAACCTTCTCAGGAGGTCATTCCCTAGTAAACAAGGGGTGCCCTCTGGAGTCACAACTATGACCGGGTGTTTCAACTTGTGTCGCCCAATTTTAATGTCCAAGTCTGCCGTCCCCTCGACGGGAATTTCCTTCCCGTCAAAGTTCTGGAGTTGTCCAGGAAGAGAGGTGAGAGGAATTTGGTAATTCTCTCCCCTTCCTGCATTCAGTTCGTCAAAGGCCCTTCTGGATAGAAGGGTAGCTTGAGATCCAGTGTCCACCAGTGCCAAAATTGTACCCTGCCCCTGTACTTGTACCGGGGCATAGTATCTTCCCTCCTTCTCCTCAAGGGGGCACAGATAATGCACATTTTTGGACAACTGGTGGGCTAACTTTCTGGTTTTGGACCTTGCTAGAGAAGAGATTTGGGCAGAATTCTGTGGAGAACCTTGGGAATCTGAAAGAAAAAGTTGGCAACTGGAGATCAGAGCCATTGTGGGTTCCCCTGGCTCCGGTTCTGGGCCGCCCCCCCCTTTTTGGAGGCAGTCATCAGGATGGGTTTGAACCAGGGGATTTTCTTGCTGTTGGTTCTGGGATGAGATGGTGGGCGGCGGTAGGTCAGTCTCCACATCTCCCCAGTCTGGATTTGCATCCCTAGGGACCCATTTTTCTTTGGGAGGAGTTCCCCCCTCTCTGAAGGAGAAGATCCTTTTCCCAGGATCCTCTGAGGATCCCTCTCCCTCAAATTGGAAGATCTGTACCTCCTCCTCAAACTGTGTCTGTTTGGGTCTTTTGTTTCTCCTACCCCCCCTCTGCTCCTTAGGAGGCAGACTTTCAGGGGCAGGATATTTTGTTTCCGGTTCCTGGGTTTCCAGGGGCTGTTTACAAGTGAGGAAGGAAGCTTCCTCCAAGGCTTTACACCCCCCTTCCCTTTGTGCCTCCTCCCTGGGAACCGGTGAGTTATCGGGGTGCTGCCCCCGTCATTGTTCTGGAGCACCAGGTCCAGAGTCGGGTGCTTTCTGCGCCGGCATGCCGATCTGAGGGTTCTGCTGAGCCCTCAGTATGTGACCCAGATCCCGCGCCATGTTTTGAACCTGGCGCTCTAACTGGGAAACCCGCTCAGGCTGATACGGGGCCCTGTTTTCTCCCCTGGGCTGATCCCGGGAAGGGTAGCTATCCCTTCTTTGGTAGTACCCCTGGTTGGGAAGATTTGGATACCCCTCCGCCCTTGGCCTCCCCTCTCCCGGATTCGGTTGTCTGGGCTCAGGGAATTGGGGAAAGAAGGGTGGAGGATTTTGGGGCTGGAAATTGGGTGGATACCTGGGGAAAAAGTTCTGCCCAGGATTTGGAGAATTTCTGCCCTCCTGTGGGAAGTTGGGAGGGAAGTTCCCTGGGTTAGGTGCTTGGCTGGATCCCCCCCTTGGGCTGGAGGAGTCCACACATAACCCAGGATGGGTCGATTTCCCTTGTAAGTCGAAGTAGGTCGAAGTCCCTTGGGGACTTACATAATCAGGAGAGCGAGGGACCCCATTTGTGGGGCTGCCTCCTTGGCTCCCTGTCTGTGACTGGCCCGAGGACCTTCTGGGCCTAGCATTATTAGGTGCAGGTAGGTTTTTAGGCCCCCCCATCTCCAAATCCAAAACGGGGGTGACCTTTACCTCTGCCACCTTGGCAGCAGCAGGGGTGTTGTTGACTTTGGGGTTTTTGGGCGCATTATTTTTATTTTCTATTGGCTGCACCTCTTAGATCCGGGTCGCCTGTTCAATGACCCAGTCTAAAGATCTTTTCTCGTGAAAATCCCTCACGAGCTGGGTCATTATGTATTTGGGCAAGGCATGGAAAAACGTATTAATAAATTCTCTGCTATCCGTGCGCACCCTTCTTGTGGTCTGTGCAAAAGCACGCTTTAACTCCTGCACAAATTCTTGTGGGGCCTGATCCTCCCCACATTGTAAATTGTAGGCTGCCTTGCGAGCCTCTTGAGGATTTCTATGAGTAGAAAAATGTTTCAAGATGGCTGCTTTATAGGTGGACCATCTTAAATGATTTTGGTCCTCCAGCCCCGCAAAGAAACTGGAGTATTCCGGGGAGAAGGTCCACTTTACATATTGAATACAGCTTTGGCTGTCCTTCAAATGGAAAGTCTCCATCATTTGCTCAAACAACGCTAAGTGCTCCCAAACAGAATACTTGGCGTTCTTATGATAAGGAGTGATGACGCTCCTGATTGCCTTAATCTGCTTTAAGGGGTCCTTAAGCAAGGCCCTTTTTGTCTTATTGGCCCTTTTGGTCCGGGTAACCCTGGTCCATTCATCTTCTGACTCAGAGGCACTGCTCCCAGAGGTTCCCGTCTGTTCTTCCAGGTTTTCCCGGATTCTGCGAGCCTGGGAATGGCTGGCAGAATGTGGGGACCTGGTCTCCTGTGTCCTGTACCGCTCAGAGGAGTCTTCAGATTCCTCTTTGCTGCCAGGATTTGATGGGTACCCCCCCCACTGACCTAACTGGGCAGAGGTTTTCAGGATGCCCTTAATGGGCCTACTCTCCTGGACTTCCCCACTAAATTGCACTGTGCTTGGGTGCCCATACCCGGATGCCCGCCCCTCCATTCCTGGGTGGTACTGGCCTATGAGCCCCATGCTTCTGGCTGGATAGTAATCTGCCATCCCTGTGGCCCTGTGCTCATGTGTGCCAGGGGACATGGGGGTGGCAGAGTCCAGGGACTGAGAGAAATAAAGGCCTCTGGTACTAGGGCTCCTGGGGTTATGCTCAGGAGTTTCTCTTTCCCAGCGAACCTCATCTCTATCCGCCCCTGCTCCCTGTTGCAATGCAAGAGCCTGCGCCTTCAGTTCCTCATTTAAGGCCTTACTAGACTCTACAAGTCTCTCCTGCATCGCTACCTGTTGTTGGAGTCTATCATTGTGCTGGCAGAGAGCCTCATTCTCTCTCTGTGCCTCCTGATTGGTCCTGGAGCACTGGGCCAGTCTTTGCTGCAGGAGGGTTACCTCCTGAGCTGTGTCCCTATTGGCCTGCTCCTTTCTTGCCAGAGCATCCTCCACCCTCCTGGTGTGTTCTCACAAGTTCTGGCGTTCTTTTTGGAGGTCACCCAGCCCCTGGAGGGCCAAGTGATTTTCTTCTGTTTTTCTTTTTAAATGGCATACTTCCTGGCCTAAGGCGTCTCTTTCCTGGCTAAGAGCCTGCATTTGTGCCGCCAGGTCGTCCCTCTGCCTTTGAAAGACACCAGCTTTCTGGCGTTCTTCATCAAAATCTGCCTGGGTATCCAGGTCTTTCAAAATCAGCTTGTTGCTCTCTGCCTTCACTCTATCTAGATGACTTTGCAGGGTGGCTACCTGCTCCGTGCATGCCCTGTTAAAGTCTAATTGTTGCTCCAGCTTTTTCTGGCTCTGCAGTAAGGAGTCCAAACTGTCTTGGTGCTCCTTCTGCAGGGCCAGAAATCTAGTATCCTGGTCAGCCTTTTCCTGTTGCAGTATATCCATGTCCTCCTTTATTTTAATGATATACTGCCTACTATCATTTTCTGACTGCTGGCTCCTCTGCAGCCTCTGCTCAGAAGAGTCCAGATCAGATTGGGCCTTCTGTAATGCAAGCAGTTGCCTACTCGCCAGATCTTGGCCTTCAGCACATTTGTCCTGCATAGCTCCCATATGTAAATATAAATATGCCGCTACACTGGCAATCTTGTTGTGCTCATCCTTGGCCTTAGAGGACATATATAGTTCACTCAGGGCCACATGTAAGGGACCCTGGTCTCTCCATATATCTGACCCTATTTCCGTGATCTGGGATGCGATTGCTTGCAACCAGACCGTCTGGTCCTGATGAGTCCACTCACCTCTCACAAATAGCTTATGTAAGAAGTGCTCTCTGGCTATTTTCATATCTACCAAGGTCGTCATTCTGGAATTTGAGTTCCTTCCTGACTTACAGAAGTTTATATTATATTTTTGCAAAACAGACCTTTTCCTTAGAGTGTTCCTTTGAGGAGTGCTTTACAGCGTAACACAGCGTGGTGATCTGACCGGATATGTGTATCTGGTCAGCTGGCACGCTGTATTAATCTGCACAAATGGTAGATCTAACCCAAACGTCCCGCTCGAGCCCCCAATTTGTAAGAGGATTCAATTCAACACTACAGCGAAGTCAACACCTAGTCTAGAATACTGAATGAAAACCCTTATTGATATATCTTTATGTCCAGTTCATGAGTTCTGGATGACTACCCCTATATAACACCCCTCTCTTGGAATCCCCCTGACCCCACTGAGCCAAGAAGTAGTTCTGTTTTGCAAGTTTAAGGGTTTATTTGATAATTTAAACAATATATATATATATATATATATATATATATACATATATATATATATATATATATATATATATATATATATATCACGCTTTATAATAAATTAATAATTGAATATCACACTTAATCTGAGCAGTAATCAATAATGGATAGTCTGGCACTAGCACACTTCTTTATAATCAATGATGTGTGGTTATAGGATGGATAAGATAGCAACAATACTTTGATGGTTTCAAATGGATGCAATGTGGAATGAAATGCAGAACAGAAAATAACTTGATAGGATTTCAGCAAAAGACAATGGCCCTCATTACGACCTTGGCGGAGGACCATGGTGCAATTAGCACCATGGTCCATGGCGGTAAGGGTGCAATTCCGCCATGGTGGTTGGCGGATTTACCGCCCCATCCCGACCTTGGCGGGGCGGTAAGTCCCCAATCCCCATTTTGCCCTTCCCCATTCCCATTCTTGCCCCATAGGGCATAATGGGAGTGGGGAAGGCGTTAATTACGCCACCGTAAATTACGGTGGCGTAATTAACATCAAGGTCCCTTAGCGCCATGGATTTTAACGCCTGCAAAAAGCAGGCGTTAAACTCACCATGGCGCTAAGGGAACTCGTACTCAAGCGGAGAGGGTCGGCGAAGTTTACGCTGGCGTAAACCCCTTTCCGCCAGGGTCGTAATGAGGGCCAATGTAATCACTTTCTTGGACAATTCCCCCCCCCCTTTTATGCAATGCAAGGAAATGGAAAGAAGCACACAGTTCTCAGAAATGCAATCAAATGTAATTCAGTTCACCCCAGCAAGCTTAGACTACAGAAGTTTGAAACACAGGCCCAAAATGCTTTTATATGTGATAGCACTATATTGGAAAATGTGCTTTTATATGTGCTGGCAATGAAGTGAAAAATATGCTAAAATGCTTTTATATCCCTCTAGAGGTTCAGGGTGAGTGGTATCAAGTTAATATTAGTCCAGGCTCACTCTAGCAATGATTCAGGGATGGTTCTTAAGAGGCAAAAAAATTTTTAACAAGGAAAGCAAGAACTGCTGTTTTCACACGTGGAGAAATTTGCAAATCGCGGCAAATTCGCGAGTGCGTTTTTCACGATTGTGGCAATAGTGTATGGAATAGGAATGCGGTTCTAGGTTCGTTGAAAAGCTAAGATTCTAAGCTTTCAGAGGAAAGTTACTGCAAGTCTCTAAGACAAACGGTCACGGAGATATGAGCGATATGGTAAAGGTCGTTTTTCAGATTTGAAATTTTAAAGTTCAAAGTGACAAGTGACAGCTAGCAGCTAGAAAATGACAGGTGACAGCTTTTAGGCAGTTCTACTTAGATTAAAATAGATTGAATTATATTATTTTAACTAAGAGATTGGTTCTGCACAGTTCTGCTAGGTACTCACAATATATTTTTGAATTAGAATGGGCCTCGCCACGGATCTGGTTAGGTTTTAGACTGGACTCTGGTCTGGTCTCGGCACTTCACAGTGATCTGGGTCAGCTCTCTGGTTCTGCTAACAGTGGTCTGGGTCTGGGAGTAGGACATTCTGTGCAATCTGTTTTGTTACTCATTGCAATGGCTTTTCTGATACATTGGTTATGTCCTCTAGTCTTAAATCTGTGGTTGACATTAGACATGTCCTTACAGTAATTAGCAGTTTCCCTATAATTTCTTTTGACCCTGATACCTTCTCACATGGGAACGTTTCTCACTGTGCTCTTTCATGGACTGCTGTTAGCATATAAAATGGAGTTAACTTCTGTAGGTTTTCAATGAGTGATAGTTTGTATGTTCCCATCTTTGACTGTTAGTTCTGGGATCCACCCTGGGCTAGTGGACAATGGGCCGGGGCGGTGGGATGAGGAGGATCCCATTGTCTCTCTTCCCAGGTCCCAAATGCATGGCAGGTGACAGCCACAATAAGCTCACCAATACATTTAGACCATCAACCCTAGCTAGCCCCTCCCCACTTCACTTGAATTACCTGCGCTGGTGCATATGGAGCCCTATGGCTTCAGACATAACACCATGGCTTTTTTTTTGGTTTTAGCTTTGAGAAGCATTTCAGTGAAATGCTTCTCAAAGCTAAAACAACAGAAGCTTCTCTTTGCAAATGTCAATAATCACACATGAGAGAAGAAAACATATATTCTAGGAGGACGCAGTTCAGCACTGTTGAAACCTGAATCACACAGACCCATTGCACCATGTTTGTAAGCTCCCAGTCCCTTTTTAGAAACTACACCCAAGGTAAAGCTTCATTGTTTCTCAGAGCGTGAAACCCCCATTGTGGGTACACACTTTTCATTCCACTGTGCATTCTTAAAGGGTACAGAAATACCATGCTGTGTCCAATGGACCTTGACAAATACCCACTGGCTACTGGTTGCAGCCAGTTTTTTAAAAAATATTCTTTTTCTTTTTGGCCACGGGTAACAAGGGAGACTGAAGGGGTTGTAGCTGAGACAGCAGAGGGTGCACAGCTGCGACCCCTAGCGACCCCGAAATGAGGTCCCTGATGAGCATCTCTTTCACCACCTCAATTTGGTTGTGACATTTTAGTTGCACGATGACCAGCTGAATGCCACATATTCCTTTTTGTGCATCACAAAAGGAGTGACTGTCCATTCCAAACAGTTCACAGTCTCTGTATCTTTCTGGCAGTCTGCCACATTCAGAAAGCAATGAAATCACTAATGATCAACAAATTGGGCTATTTACAGCCTCTGCCGAATGCTCCAGTGAAGGACTTCCATGGCCATTCGCTCTAATGGTTTCAAAGAGCAGTTGTACATCTTGGAACACTGTCAGGAGGACCTTTTCTATTTCCAATTCCTGCCATGTTCTCTTGAATGAGTGTGCTCACTGTTAGCTCTTCTCTCATAAAGATCTACTCTCTCCCTATTGAAAACTCTGCTGTCTTCATTGATCACCCACTTTCTTCCTGAAGTGGGTGGCTATTTTTGGATAGGTTTTCCGTGTCCTTGTGATTCAATCTAATCTTGACCCAATCACCAGAGATTACGTTGAGCTTTAACTGCTTGTTTTTCATCATAGAGTCACTTCTGTTTACTTGTTTTTTTTCTACACCCCTATGACAGAGTACCCTGCCTGGATCTGGAAACCACCAGAGAAGTGACTCAGGGGTTGGGTACCACCCTCAGCCAGTGGTAACTAAGGGATGCTCACCATACCTCAAGTGGTGGCATGGGGATCGTCCATTAGTCACTTTGCTCTGGCTTCTAGTACATTCCAGGGGACAAACTCATTGCCTCCCTTTTGGCCAGTCATTGGGGTCTCATCACTCCCCAATACCTCAATCCCCTAGGGTAGCTTAATATTAAAATCTCCACACCTGCTCCAACCCCTGGGAAAACCCTGCAGGGTGTAAATTATAGTACACTTTCCCAGGTGAGGAAGCACACAGCTCTCGCTAGCTGGACTCAAAGATACAGAATTGAGTTTGAAAGCTGTCCCTTTAAGGGACTCCCTCTCCCTGTATGTAGGGATGGTTGTGGGGGTCTGTGAAGCATACAACCGGCACAACCAGCACTTTAGAAATATCTCATTTTGAGTTTTAGAAACCTGTAGTGAGCTGCACAGTCCAATGAACACAATCGTTCCATTCCGTGGCTTCCAGAACATTGGGAAACTGGCACAAAGAGCCCCACTACATCAACCATATACCCCGACAAGCAAATCTCATACCAGAGAAGCATTGTGTTGATTCTTTCAATTGCACAACCTCTCAAACAAATCCTATGGGATAGAAAACGTATCTAAAGGATTTGCCATGCCGGGTACAAATTACAGAAACATTGCACTGGTGCAAGTGCAAAGTTTGCATGGTATTAGCACTAGGGCAAAGTTTGCCCTATTTTTAAAAACACTGGCACACATTAAAAAAACCATAGCAGCTCGCCAAGTGCAGTTCGCATATTAAAAGCCCCAGGGCTAAAAAGATACATTTTCGATGCAGTTTTGCATCAGGGCAAAGTTTGCCCTAGTGCTAATATAATTCTGCATTAGCACTAGGACAAACTTTGCCTTGGTGCAACAATGTAGTGAAAATGCATCTTGTTTGCACTAGGGCAATTTTTGCCCTGCTGCTTTTAATATGCCAAACTACCTTGTCGAGGTGCAATGTTTTTTTAGTGTGCGCCAGTGTTTTTAAAAATAGGGCAAACTTTGCCCTAGTGCAAATATCGTGCAAACTTTGCACTTGAACCGGTGCAAAGTTTCTGTATTCTGGCCCCATGTTTCCTATGTGGAAACCACCATCAGTTCCAACCCAGTGCTGGCACACACCAAGAGGGTCAGAGAAACCGGTATGAAATCCAAGATGGCTGCTAGGTACTTTTTAAGCTCTGTCTCAGCCCCTGAGCCCATATGTGCCCCAGATGTCCCTAAACAATCTAACCAATCCCAGTTTTCACTTAATTTCCCATCACAGGTCCAGACTCTTAGTGAAAGAGCCACTTTGAGGTAGGCGAGAGGAAACTATTAAAGCCAGACAAAAATATCTAGCAGTTTGGGTTGCAGGGGAGGGATGCTCATGGTCAGTGAAGGCTGGAGACTAGGAGGCAGTGGTGGGCCAGGAGACTCTAAGAATGGAGGGGACTGGGGTTGTGACAGTAGTGGAGAGCAGGAGGACATGCAGAGAGCTGAGGTTTAGAGGAAGATGCTGGTAACATCAGGAGTGAAGAGAAAGGAGGTGGTAAAATCAGGTGGAGAGATTGAGCTCAAATCTATGTTGGTGTTAGCAAAGGAGGCAGTAAAACCAGGGGAGACTCCATGGAAGGAGTTGGTTGTGGTAATAATCGAGATGATAGCATCAGGAGTGGAGTGTGAACTTCAGGAGGAAAAGACAATAAAGAGGTGATAACATCAGGATGGCAAAGTGAACTGAAGCAGGTGGTGGTGGAAGTGAAGGAGATTGAAACGGTATCTGGTCATTGAATCGAATGCCATACCATTGAATGCCTTTCCATGTAAATAAATTGCATTAAAAAAGCATTGAATGCATGTTTTTTTTTAAGGTAAAGGGTTTAGTTTAATGTTAATGGGGCTTAAAGGATAAAAAAGGGGGCTTGTGGGAGAACCCCAATTACATTTTTTTTATAATGCATTTGATGCAATTTTCATTGATGCATTTTATTCGATCAAATGGTCTGTCAATGGTAAGAATTTAATGGAATGACTGTAAACCACTGAAACATCAGAGGAGACTAAACTCAAGGAGGTGGTGATAGTCAAGGATGTGATACTAAGGTTGGCAAGTGGAACTTGATGACAGGAAGAAATAAGTTTGAGTAGAGGGTGGGAGCAACAGAGGAGGAGATGAAAATAGAGGAGGAGCTGAAACTGGGAGGAAGACAAGGTAAGGAAAAAGGAGAATACCGAGGCAAGGAAGATGTAGAAACATCAAGTCCTTTGAGAGACACACAATCAGGCGTAACAACAGAAGAGAGTTGTACTGAGGAAGTCAGAGGTAAATTGAGAAAATGGAAGAGTGAGGAAGAGAGTGAGAGAGAGCACACTCTGGACAGCCAGAATGGGTCGATCCCAGTGGACTTCATCATTCCTAGGTAGTACAAGATGATGGGAAGATAAATGAAGTGGGGTCAGTGATTATGGTCAGTTCAGAGAGGAGAAGGGAGCAAAGTCCAGAATCTGTTCCCTCTCTTCGTTTGCACGCTAAAGAGGGCTGTTTTGACTTGCTTGATACTTAAAGTTTAAAGGAAGGCCACCATAGCAATGGAAAACCAGCTGACTTCCATTGTCCATAATCAGCTCTATGAAAAAGCCATCTGTAATAAAAAAACCTCTGTACTAAAGATGCCCCTCAATACATCAGTCACGGTCCTGGTCTTCATGTCTGAGCCAAAGTGGAGTTCTAGCTATTTGGCCATAACTATGCCATAGTGTCTACCAGCTTTTATCCTATCCAGAGGCCTCTTACAATGTAGACTTGCTTTGCCTTATTGTGCCGCCTGTTTTTATAAACTCTGTTGGGGAGCATGCTTGGCATGACATCTTTTATCACTACTGTATCATTTGATACGTTCATCGATTACTCTCTCTAAGTCATTGTCCACCAGACCACCTGTGATCACCAGTTAAGTGGTTGTGAGACCCCAATGTCCTCCTTTTACCATGGCAAGATCGAAGGGCAGTCTCTGAAGGGGGGATGAATATCACATGCTTTGGCACAAAGTTTCAGTGGTGATTTCCATGCAGGGCTGTATGTACCTGAGTACACTTTTTCCATTAGGCCATCCTTTAATTCCAGAGCATTGAACTTTCTGTACTGCTTTCTCACTGTCCATCACATTAACGGACTCCCTAACGCTCAGTCTGTGTGCTTCTCCACAGACGTCTTCAAGGCTGCTGCACATTCAATCGTCAAGAATTTAGTGTATGTTTTCCGCTTGAAAGGCAGTCTTGAAATGCAAACAGCTTGATTTATTTCCACTAGAGGAACATGTTCTACTGTAAAAACATACTCCTTTAATTTGGTCACACCTATGCCAGAGGTCTTAGCATCAAATGTTATAAACATTTCCAGCTTCTGGCTAAATAGGTCAAGACATGGTGCAATAGCAATGCACTACTTCAACCCTTCAAGCACAGCTTATTGTTGATATTCCCTGATGTGCTTAGATCACCTATGGTGTTGGGCATGAATCTACACTTTCCCTCTCATAGGCAGACTCCTGCACTTTGTAACTCGAGCAACACTGTTTTAATGCTTCATTGTGAGCTCTTTCATCCTCCCTTTAAAGCAAAATGCCTTGCTGGATATAAGGCACATTTCTGAGGCCGTGCAACAACAAGTGCATCATCCTCTGGAACATCAAAGTGGCTGGGAGGCTGAACATCTTGTGAGTAGACCTATCAACAACTTCCTCATGAAAGGATCTCAGGATAAGAATGACACATTAGAGCTTTGTAAAGATTGTTTCAATGCTCAGCTTGAGAACTAACTTGGATATACTGGGAAGAGGGCACCTATCTGTGAAGAACTCTCTGTTGTAATTGAGTAGGTCCACACAGAGCCACAGTTTGGGCTAATTTGTTTCCTTTATCAAGACCACTTGGCTTAACTTGTCTTAACCATTCTGTGGTTTCTACTTGCTCCATAGTCCCTGCTGTCTTTTGACCTTGACGTTCTTGCTCTCACTGAGACATGGTTCACTGCCAGCTCTGTCACTGCTTTGGATACACTCCTCCCTGAGGGTTACAATATCCTCTCTAAACCCAGGCCAAATCGGTCTGGAGGCGGAGTGGCCTTTATCTTCCCTGAATGGGTCCGTGCTACTATCATTCGCCTCAGTCCTACTACTCCTTCAAATGCCTCCTCGGCAGGATTTGTGTTTCTCCAGCCCTCTTGTGGACTCTTTCGACCATCTACAGGACCCCTGGTCCAGTCTCCCTATTCCTCTCGGAGTGGTCTGACCTCACCTCTTCTCTTATTGCCTCCACCTTCAAGGTTCTCATCCTCAGAGACTTCAATATTCACCTTGACTCTCCTGATTCGGCTTCTGGACTCTTCCGGAGCCTCTGTAACTTTAATTCCCTCACTTTTCATCCCTCCGGTCCGACGCACTCAGCAGGACACACCTTGAATGCTCTCAACTCAGCAGACAACCGCATCTCCAACCCTCTCACTATACCCCTCTCCTGATCTGACCATGCTCTCCTGTGCTTTCACCTGCATCTCATAGGTCTGGCGGCACTAAGGGTCTGCCTGCACTGCCAGTCTCCTTCTCTGTCATTCTACCAATGAAGCGAGTGTCAGCTGCTGCTTTTGCTGCCTTCCCTTCATCTCTCTATCACCAACATCCGGGACATCCTTGCCCCTGTCATGCGGATACGCATGAAGCCTGCCTCCGAGCGCAACACCTGGTATGACTCCCACCTAGCAACTCTGAAACGCAAGTGCAGAGTTGTTGAGCGGAAGTGGCGGGCATTAGGCACATCCTCAGACACACTAGTCTGTGGGCCACTCCAAGGCAATACAGACACTCCATCCGCTAGAAGAAGAGGGCAAAATTGCAAGCCTCCATCTCTGGGACCACTAACAACACGGGCAAACAGTTTAAAATCTGCAAGGAACTTGCCAATCCTACTGCAGTCTCCACTACTCCCCTGTCATCCATCCCTGACCTTCTATATTTCACTGGCCTCAAACTTCTTAACCAAAACTCAGGACATCCTGTCCTCACTCTACGCTACTACCCTCACTGCTCCCTCCCTAGCTCTCAGGACTCCCTTGCCCACCTTCTCCCCTTCCCTCCTACTCTCCTCTTTCTCGTCCATAGCACATGATGAGGTCTCTAGACAAGTCATCTCAATGAAAGGCTCCTCCAAACAGGTGCACCCTGCTCCTCCAGAACTATCAAGGACAACATTGCCTCCCTTGCACCAGCTTTGGCTGATTTCTGTAATCACTCATTTGCCACTCGCTCCTTCCCGCTAGACCTCAAGCACTCCCTTGTGCATCCTCTCCTCAAAAAAACCCTCTTCCGATCCCTCCTGTCCGGATAACTACCGCTCTCCATTACCCCCTTCCTGGGCAAACCCCTGGAGAAGCTGGCCCAACACACTGAATCTGTTTGTTGTCTCCATGACAACCAGTCCAGCTTCAGAGCATTCAGAGCCACAGAAACTGCTATACTGAACACCTGTGAAGACTTGCCCTCAAATTTCGATTCCAACTCTCAATCTGTTCTTATGCTTCAGGATCTTTCATCTGCTTTCGACACAGTCAGTCATGCCACCCTGACAAATCGGCTCCATGACACCCAAGGCATAATGGCCCTTCTACTGGAATGGTTTACCTCATTCCTTTCGGACCAACCTTCCCAGGTTCAACTGGGCCCTTTTCTTTCCCCTATCACATGCAGCATCTGTCAAGGCTCTATCCTGTCACTGTGGCTCTTCAACATCTACCTTGTCCCTCTGGCCCACCTGATCTCCTCTTTCTCTCCTCACTTCCAGTGTTATGCAGACGACACACTGCTCTCAATCAAAGCTTCCCTCTATTGCCTCCTCTTCCTCCTCTCTCATCCCTGACTGTTTGACTGCTATTCAGGCACGGTGTACCACCAATGATCTCTGCCTTAATGACAGTAAGATTGAGATTCTACTCATTGGGACCCGGGCTCCCTCCTTCCCTCCGCCACTCTGACTGCACTCTATGGGACCCTCCCCTCACCCTCTTGTGAGGCAAAACAAACTTGGTGTCATCTTTGACTCCTCTCTCTCCTTCTCTCCTCACATCGCGTACCTTGCCAAGAAGACCCACTTTAAGCTGCATCTCCTCAGAGGCCTTCTCCCTTTCCTCACCTTCCCCTAGAAACTCCAGAACTCTGCCCCTCTCTAGGCTGGACTACTGCAACAGCCTCTTCCGCAATCTTCATTCATCCTCCCTTCACCACCTTCAACTAACCCAAGAATAGGACAGCAAGAATGATCCTTGGCCTCATGCCTCATGGCCTCATGCCCAGGGACGGCATCTCTCCAGCCCTAAAATCTCCCAGTGGCTACCGGTTGCTGCTAGGATCAAGTTCAAGACCCTCTGCATCATCCACAAAGCTTTCTAGGGCCTGGGACCCGGCCACATCCAACTCTCTCTCCCCAAATACCTCCCTGCTAGAGCTCTTCGTTCTTCTAGCTCCAACTCTCTGCAGATCAGACGCTTCACTAAGCAGAGAGTGAGGGGCAATTCTCTCTCCTTTGCAGGAGCCTCCTTCTGGAATGGTCTCCCTGCCCCTCTCACGCATGAGCCTCATCTCCTTAAGTTCCGGAAGCTCCTCAAGACCCTCCTTTTCTCTTCTTCCTTCCCTGTAATCCATTGTTGCTAACACCCCTGTCTGCCACAGTGATAGGATGTGTGGTTCCCTCTGAGTTCTACAGGGCACCAGGCCCCCAAGGCCAGTCCACCCCTATCCTGGAACTTAGCATGTGGACCCTCACCCCCTGCACCCCTTGCAATCTCTGGCACTTGTCCTCCTGTCCTCCCCATAGCACTTGCCTAGCCCCTCTTTCCCCCTCACCCCCTTTCAATTGCACTCTCTCCTCTTTGCCCTGCACTTCCCTTCCCACCCTAATACTTCAGACTTTCGCGCAGACCGGCACTCCTTTTCCTCACCCTATCCCTTGCACTTCTTGTTAGTGCCCATGCATGATTCCAATGTCACAAGGCCTAGTACGACCGTTATTGTTATCTTTCTTCCTTGTCCCCCCTCCCTTTTTTTGCCTTGTGGCGCCTCTAAACACCATTTGTTGTATAGGCACCTTACAACTATCCAATAAATAAAAAGTAAAATAAATACTTCTGTAAACAAAGTCCTCTGATCCACCCCAGGGTGTTTCTCAACAAAAGCCTTTTCATGCCTGTGGCAAATTCTGTGCCTCCCAATGCTGGAACATTGGTAGCAGTGGTAGCCCCAGATGCCACAAGATAGAAAGCCTTATCACGAGTTGAACAGTATCTGGGCATTATTAGCATCAAGCGTTATTAGTGTTAACGTCGGGATTAGTTGCGCAGAAACCACTGTATCACGAGTCGGCAGACATGCGCACACGTTCCTGGTGTTAATGCTAATACCGCTCTACACAAACAATGCTAACGCCTCAAATCCCTGCCTAAATAGCATTAGCGCTGCCGGCATCGCACGTTAACACTTTGTGGTAAAAGCGCACAGTAATGGTGCACAGGAAATGCATCGCTGCCGGAACAAGAAACACTGCAGTAGCCATTTTGGAAATCACAACACATCAAAAATCAGAGCCCCTGGTAGCCATCCAGAGCAACTCAACCAAAAATATGCCACAAGACCTTACAAGGCGCAAGTCAGCCCAGGATCGAATTCACAAACTTAAATTTAGTGAGTCTGAGCTCAATGTCCTTGTGAAGGAAGTGATAGCCCATTATGAGGAGATGTATGGGGCCCAACAAAAAATAATGAGCTCACAGCACCGCAAAAAAATCTGGGAAGAAATCACCAAGAAGGTGTCTGCAGTCGGCCGTGTCCCCAGGGATCGGCAAGACTGCAGAAAGTGCTACAGCGACCTGCAGGTCTGGGTCAGGGGCATTCTAGCCCAGCACCAGACTGACAGCATGGCAACCGGAGGAGGATCACTGGCACCACCACCGTAGCTCATGCCATGGGAGATGCGGTACAGCAGCAGCATCGTCATGGCAGGGATAGAGGGAGTCGGAGGAGCGGAGACATGCGCTGTCACTCAGGAGGCCGAAGGTGAATGAACCCTCCCAATGTAATGTGAACAGGCCACCACACCATTCCCCAGTGTGTCTAGCCATGAACCGGGCATTGTCACTTGATGCAGTGAGTGGGAGCCATGCCAGGCACTCACAGCAGCACCCAGGTGCCAATGCACCTAGGCCACCCCTGTGAGCCAAGCTGTGGGGAGGGCAGCCAAGGGACACATCCAAGTGTCATGCAACACACAGTCATGGTGTCAGCACAGCAATGCACCATTGATAGCTGGCTGTGCAGACCATGTGATTACCATCCAAATACCCACACCAACAATCAACCCCTGCCATGCCACCACGGGGAGGCCACATTGCCAAGTGGGTCCCCATCCCACACCATGCCCTATGAATACCAACCCACTGCAAAATGCAAGCAGGCCAGGACCGCACATGAGTCCAACCGTCCCGTGCAACCTCCCTCCCCCCTGTGAGTACTGCAATGCATGCCAAAACACGTGAGCGAATGTGACCTGATGCCGTCCCCTATGTTCCCTATAGGCATGCAGGCATCACCTGAGGCATCTAGGTAGGATGAGGTAGCGGGGCCATCACATCGAGCGCCCACCCACACCTCCACCAGCACCAGCACCCCACCAAGGGACAGACAGTGCACACCAAGTCGGAAGACCCACCCCACCACTCCCCACCGAAGCAGTGCCATGCCACTACCAAGGGTCAAACTTTCCAAGGCCACACCAATAGCAACGGCTCAACCCTCCAGGGCCACATCACACAGAGGGCACAACTCACCAGGCCTAATCAAGAGGAGGCTGTTGAAGTGGCCACAATATCAACAACACAGGAGGAGGGAAGGGCAAGCAGCAATGACCAGCAGGCAGATGCGGCCCCAAAACCTGAACACATGCAAGTGCCCGAAATTAGCATACCAACGGAGAGCCATGACAGTGTGGAGTTGCACAACCCAAGGCAACACCCCGGGGCTGACGAGGAGACACCATCAAAAAGCACTTTCAATGCAGATGCGTGTCCGGCTGTGGGCATGGTTGTATGCGTGGTTAGGTGGTGTTCAAGGGTCACGCACATGGGTGATCAGCCAGGTGAGCTGCGGGTATCCTGCGTCACCTGCATGGGATTGGATGACAACATCAGGCATGTTATCATGCGTGGATGTGCAGATTCAGAGCATTCAGCCATAACACACCATGGCCATTCCTGTGAGCAGCAGGTCCATGCAATGTGTGATAGGTGCCCATCCTTCCAATTTCATGACATGTATTATCTGTCTGGTACATGTACCCTGTGTCATTGAGGTGGCTGTCCTGTGGCGGATGACGGTTGACTGCACATGGGATGGCTGCTGTGGCACCAGTGGACACAGCACTACAGGTAAGGGGGTGCAAGGGCCAGTTGTACTCATCATGCATAGACATGAACTCATAGTTTGGACCTATAATAGGGTGTAGGAATATTCCCTTCCATTATCGCACAAGGAGCACTGGTAGCCATGTGCCCCGGGGTCTACCTCCATCGTTCCTTGAATATGGCTGGGCCAGTGGTGCATGGAGTCCCACAGGATATTGCTACTGTTATGACTGCCTGATCTGGGGTAGTAAGCATTTGTTTTTTGATGTGCCTGTGTCACTGGATGATGGTAAATGTTAATTGCAATAACAATTTTGTTTAACAGTTGATAAACGTTTTAATGCTCTAATGGGACACTCTCTGTGTGATGTTGATGTACATGTTTACTCCTCCTCAGTATTAATTTAAAGCAGTACTTTATTGAATAGGGTGTGGACCTGCTGTTGGGTGATGGGGTGTGGATCTGCAATGCAGCACATTCCCGGTGCATTCTGGACATTGTGGCCTGATGTGTAGTTGTGTTTGCAGCTATGTGTGTCCATCCCCAATGCGTGGGTCAAGGTGTGGTGGCTGGGTGCATGCACCCTTGGATGCCCCCCGTTAATGGTACAGGTGCTGCAGAGGTGCTGACGGTGCCTCCTCTAGCCATTCAATGCTTCCTGTGGCGATACCCCCCCCTTTTTAACTTCAGCTTAAACATGCATTTTTATCAGGGTTTGTACTCACCCACAATCCAGGTCCATTGTCCCATGTGCCTCTCCATGTTGGCTGGCATTGTGCTGTTGCATAGCACCATGAAGTCATTGGTGGATCCAGGGTAATGGCCACAGCAATGGCTGATGTTTAGGTTAGGCCCAGAGGTCACCTGCACATTCAATGAATGGTAGTGCTTGTGGTTCTGAAAGACTGCCTCATGGGCCTGGGGCGCTACCAATGCAACATGGGTGCAGTTGATGGCTGCAACAATGTTGGCTGTGCTACCACCGGCTGTATTAACGCCAGTCCCTTTTGGCTCTGGTGCTAATTTTGCAGGGTCGTGATCGGGTGGAGCGGTATTCCAGGCAGTAATACCGTTACCACTGCATTTAAGGGCTACCACCCAACTCGTGATAAGGTCCAGATACTCTTCCATGGTTTGTGAAAAACAGGCGCTGCATCATTCTCGTTTATTACCTGTATGCTGTTTCTGTCCCGGCATTGGGTGTAGGTAGTTAAGCCTTGATCCCATTCCTTGTCACCATTGGTGTATCAATCAATGTATACACCCAACACAGGGAGGAAGGGGAAACTGCTAACACTTGCTTGTTTAGCTTGTTTAGGGTAATTTCTGTTGATCTACAAAAGTGGAAAAGTGCAGAGCCCGAGGAAATGTCCTCGCACTCCACACGTCAAATCCCATTTTCTTCATCCAGAGTCTCATCCACTTTCGTGCTGATGCGTGTTGACATGTTTTTCCATTGTGACGTGGGCATAGGACCATATGTGACTGATTGCCAAAACCAGCCATGTCAGATAAAAGAAGTGTGCTCTTACCTGTCACGCCCAGTCAGCAGCAAAGCATCTCTGATGGTCAGAAGAGAGAGCAAGGTATGTACAGCTGGCTCACCACCCTTGCTTCTCAGTAAGCAAGATGGCCATGTGAGCATATTACTTTTAATTGGGTGCTAAGCGGTTGGTAGTATTCCCTCTGGAGCCAAGCCTTGTCCTGGAGCAGGTTGGCTTCTTTGGAGGGCAGTCAAGTGGAGGATCCCTGTAGGAGTAGGAGGTAAGACGAGTGCTCCCATTCTTGTCAGGCCTGGCCTGAAGACCTTCATAGATGATGATACTGTTGGATACACCTCCTATCTTCCTATGTCTGAGGAAAGTTGCTAGATAAGCCTGTTTCCATTTGCTTCCTTGCAGGAAGCCCCAGAGAATGCATTAATTGGTGGTATGAGGATTAAGGGCTTTAGTTTCTATGCGGCTGTGCCCTCTCTGACTGGTGAGTACCCTGCACCTCCTAACCGAGCCAAACTTTATTTGAGGATTCAATTTGCACGACCCAATTCATTGCTATCGGTTCTTTTGGATGGTTTGACCGGGGGGAAGGTGCATAAACTGAACAAATTTCACGAAAAGAATCTGCATTTCTTTGAGAAGATAGGATGGACTGCTAAATGGGGGTATGGGGAGGGTTGGATGTTAAAATTTCTTAAGGAAGCTGCTGAGAAATGGGACTGGGTTGTTAGTCATGATGCTGTAGCCAAATTGAAATCTTTACATACTTTTTCGAAAATATGTTTTGGATATAAAAAGGTGAAAAATTATCTAAAACTATTGCCCTCCCCTACGACTTGCAGAATCTTTATGGAAATTGGATTAAACCATCTGAATGTCCTTGAAGTGAGGGGAGCCTGTACTGGAATGACCACCGAGTCCAGAACCTGCAGATTATGTCTTGACCGTAACATGGTGGAATCAGCCAGACATGTACTGATTGGTTGTTCAAAAATGAGCACAATACATAAAAAAATATTTTGCTAAATTTGAGTTCAAAGAAGATTATATTAAATCTGAAGCATTTTGGCTACGCTGTCTTTCAGGATATAATAATGTGCTGATAATTGTGATTACTTAGATCTGCAAATGTGCCAATGTACACCTTTGTAAATTCGAGGATGATGTAAAACCGTTGTTAAACCTTAAACTGACCTCTTAAAAGTAGACCAATGCAATGGCTTCTTTTCCTTTTCCTTCTCTGCACTGTTTTATTTTAACGTATCGGAATTTGTACTGGTGTATAATTTTCTAAATCTAATTTTCTTCTTTATATATTATCATGTATAATGTTTTTATGATGTTTTCTTGTTTTAAAAACAATGTTTTTCCCTTTCTTTTCTTACATATGTATTTTATGACTTTGTGTTAAAGTTTATAACTAAATACACAATAAAAACATTTTTTTTTTAAATGTCCCTATAGAAAAATGCATACACTTTCAATAAATATTAGCACCAGGGCAAAGTTTGCCCTAGTGCGAGTACCACTTCCGTTTTAGCACAAAGGGAGGGATATCTTCAGGGAATGGCAAAATGGACAGATGTCTTAGGCTCCTGAATATCTGGGGCCCCCAACGTCACAATGTAGTGCTGCCTGATGCCCGACCTTGACTCGCTGCACTGACAGCAGCCACCAGCAATGTTTTTAGAGAGACGCATTACCAGAGACCTCTCCTTATACAAAATCAGCCAGTGCTGATTTTTTTATCACAATAGGTTCTATATTTTTTTGTAGGAAACAGACAATTTGATGTGTGCCGTGTATCTTTTGTGTGAGTCCAAGGACAAGCAATAGAAGACGATCGAGGGGAAAATCCCATAGTGCACATGCGACACGAGAAGCATATGTTTAAAAGCTTAACAAAGTGCTCACTCTGATGTTCCATGCAGCCACGGGCAAGGATGTACTTAAAGCTTGAATCGTTTTGACACACATAATTGTCAAAACACAGACAAATAATCTTCCCCTCGACATGGGGAGAAGGGCTGGGATTGCATTAACCCACACCCGACGTTGCGGCATGGCTCACGCGATTGCAAAACGCGTTTTACATCTCTAATTTCAAGTAAATGAACAATAACTAGATGTCTAGAAGTGGTTCTTAATTACCCACTTCCCCTTTCTCTGTTCCCCCTCCTTTCTTCTTTCTTTTTCCTTTCTTTGTTTTCCTCTTCCCTCTGCCCCTACCCCTCTTTGTCCTTCTCCATGCTTCCCTTCTTTTCCCTTCCCTGCCCTTGCTGATCTCTCCCTATTTTTACCCTTACTCTTCTTATCTTGTCTTTCTCTTGTGCCCACCTAGACATCCAAATTGGCAATTGGCAACACACACCAATGCAACCCTAAATGGGGTTTTGTATGTCTTGAAGATGGCTTGGGTACGGAAACCCTGAACGGTAACAAGCCGAAACTCGAGTCAACACTTTTTTGCCTAATGTTTCATTGGACTACAAAAGTTGGTGCAGTCGTCACGACTGCAAGGGAGAACGTTCATATCAAAACTAGACTATTGATATCTGCCTCTATTGTATTGAATGTGTGCATTGATTGTGTAACTATTAATTTGCACTGTGTGGTCGAAATGTAAGACCCTGTGTTTTTCTCATAAATAGTTTACTTTGTGTACCTTGCACAGCATGAGTGGATTGTGAATGTGAATGAATGATGTGGGTTGCATGCGGTACATTATGGGTTGTATTTGGTTGCAAAGTGTGTTGTTCATTCAAAAATATAATTAATTGACATTAGAGATTCAGCTCATGTACTTTTTAATGAATTAAAGTATTTTTTTGTATACACAGTCTTTTCCTTAGGTCTTTATGTATGATATAAAATAAAAAATATTTTGCTAAAACAAAATGATATGGCGCTTCTTTGTAAGGAGATCTCCATTATAACAAAAATAATTACGCAATGTTATGAGAGTTGGTATATACCCGTGGGTCTATAAACATTTTGCAGTGCTAGATTTAAAATATCTTTTAGTTCTCTCAGTCTAGAAAAAAAAACTCAAATAAATATGACATAGGAAGTCAAATACTTACACAAACATTCACAGTTAAAATATGACTCCTCATAGTGGACGCTCACACATATTCCGACAAATGCCAGTAGTTTTTATACATACAGGGGCCAGGACTTTAAGTGGGGTAAGAAATTGAGGGGCGCCATCATTTGGGGGCATGGCTTCCATGATGGTGTGCCTTGAAAAGTACAATAACCACGGTAAGGAACGCAAACCAATATATACATGTATGTAAGCCTTTATGTATTTATATGGGTACCTTACTATGGTTTGTGTACTTTGCAAGCCATATTTTATAAAAATAGAAATATTTTCTATGTTTATAAAAGATGGCTTGAAACTACACAAACCATAGTAAGAAACGCACGTAAATAAATAAATGCCTACACTTATATATTTGTTTGTGTGCGTTACTGGGGTTTGTGTACTTCAAGATTGCTTGAAAAGTACACCAACCATATTTGTGTGCGTACATTACTATGGTTTGTGTACTTTTCAAGCCTTATTTTTTAAACATAGAAATATTTAACATATTTCTATATTTATGAAAGATTGCTTGAAAGTTCACAATTCAATTAATCTTTTATAAACTTTGCTAACTGACAAAGCCAGAGGGGCGTCCTTGTCCGTTGGCAAAGCTTTATAAAAGATGGCTTGAATTGTGTTCTTTTCAAGTCATCTTTTATAAACCTAGAAATATGTCACTGAGTCACCAGGTTCAGAGAGGGTTAAAGACGCTTGGGTGACCTGGCGAGGGGGTGGGGAAACAAAAGGACAGTAATTTCCTCTGCTGACCACTCCCGGGTCTCCAGAGGAAGATACAATGACTGACAGAAAGTCCAGCCAGCCACAGGGTCGCTCTGTTTGAGGGATGATGTGGCTGGATGGCACTTCTGTCAGCTTGCCTTACTTAATGGTGGATGCATCTCCTGTCACGGCTGCAGCCGTGGCAAGATAATGTGTCCCGCCGTGGTGTGGTGGGACCGAGGGGTTCGGCTCAGCTCCACTTTTTGGAGACTGTCGAGCCCCACCCTGGCTGGCTCCTGGACCAATTAAAGCATGGATGCAGGTGCTAGTCAAACATGCCAGTGGAATTTGTATGGCATATTGCCCAAGAAAAATTGCATGCTGGTGGCCACATTCTACCATGCCGCTTAGATAGAACCATGCCCCACACTCCACATGAGAGCACGCTAGGGCTGGCAGGCCCTTTTTAAGTGGCCTGAAAGAAGGGATGTGTGGAGAGTAGATAAGTGTCTCTGTCTGTGTGTTTGGGGCTGCACAGAGTGCAATGTTTGTGGCATGTTTATATGCATGTATGCGTGTTTGTGTGAAGTGTAGTGAGAAGAGTGTGGCTCATCCGGTGCGTGAATGTTTGAAGTATAATTGGAGGTTTGACTACTATAGGGACTGGTGGAGGAGGAAGGGGGGCACTTTGGGGTTTCATATGTGGGAGAAGAGGGTGAAGTGGGGTGCAGGCGAGTTGTTGGCTGTGACGGGTACAGATTTGGTGAGATGGCCGATGTGGATGATGGGGTCTCCGAAGGTGTGTTTAGAGTTGGCGAGTGTGGTGTCGAAGAAGCAGGGTTTGCGGGGTGAGATCAAGGCTTTGGGTCAGGCGTATGTGGCAGGGAAGGAAGGATGTAAGGTGTTCACGGATGGTTCGAAAGATCCTGTGTCTGGGAGAGTGGGTATGGCGTATTATTTGGAAAGCACTGGGGAGTATAAAGTGGGGCGACTGACAAATGTTGTGTCTATTTGTACGGCTGAGTTGGTGGCGATTGCATTGGCGATTGATAGGGTGTGCGAGTTGGCGTATGAGAAGGTGGTGGTGTTCTCTGATTCATTAAGTGGGTTGCAGGCGATTGTGGCAGGGGATGGTGATAGGAAGGATGTGATTTTGGACATCAGGAGGAAGATTGATCGGTGTGTGCGTGGGGGAATGGATTTGGAGTTGGCGTGGGTCCCCAGTCACAGTGGCATTTTGGGTAATGAGTTGGTGGATCTGGCGGCGGGTGATGGTATGAGGAGGGGAACGGTTGATGTGAGGTTGCCTTTGAGTGTGGATGAGGTGAAGGCTGTGGTGGTGAGACGGGTCATGGATGAGTGGCAGGAGACGTGGGTGAGTGGGGTGAAGGGCAGGTGGATGTTTGGTGTCCGTGGGAAAGTGTCGGTGAAGGTGGACGCGGGAAGTCTGGAATGGAGGAGGGGGGAGGAGGTGATGCTGAATCGGTTGAGGATCGGGCATGTGGGGCTGAATGACTGTCTGCATCGAGTGGGGAAGCGTGAGTCGAGGGACTGTGCAGTGTGTGGGGTGCCTGAGACTGTGGGACATTTTTTGCTTAGGTGTGAGAGACATGTTGTGGAGAGAGAATTGATGAGGGTTCGGTTGTCTGCGCTGGGTGTGACTGAGATGAGTGGGAAGACTTTGCTGGGAGGTGATGGGGTGAGAGACAGGAGGAGGAGCAGTATGTTGTTGGATTTTGTGAGACAGACGGGGCGGTGTGAGGAGTTGTGAGTTTATGTGGCGCTATGTGTTGATTGGTGGGTTGGTGCACATCATCCTATTGGATGGGGAAGCGCCTGCGTAGGTCCGCCCACGGATTCAGTAATTTAGAAGAAGAAGAAGAAGACAGCTGGAGCACTGTATGTGAAGTTTTGAAAGTTTCTGATGCACAGCCCAGTGCGAGTCTTCTAAGAGCTCGTGCAGTGGCTTATTCATTTGTGCAAGAAGTGTGATCATTGAGCTGGTTGGTAGATTTCTGTCCCAGCCCCAGCGCTCTGTGGCAGGGTGAGCAACCTGTGTTTCAACTTCGACGAGCAGACTGCTTTCAAAGACTGTTCTGAAAGCGGCATGCTCTTTGAGGCCCAGCATTTGTGGCAGTCATGTGTGCTTGCTGCTGGGCAGGGGGGTCAGAGAGACGCTCCAGGAAGATGTATTTTGCGGGAGAGCAGCTCCGTCTTGTTCATGCCCATAGCGGAATACGTGTGTTGCAGTCTTTGTGCATGTTTGGGGGCTGTGTACAGTGTTTGTGGCGGGGAGGCAGATGGACAGGGATCGAATGAGACGTTTGGGGGCGGAAACAGCTTCCCCATTCGAGGAACCTACTGCACACGTGATAGAAAAGCGAGGGCAGGAGGCAGAGATCGTGTGTGAGAGTAGTTCCAAGGGGTGGTTTGGTGGTAAAAAAAAAAAAAAACTGAAAATAGGATTTTCTGATTGATGATGGCCTACAAAAAGTGTCCTTTTTTGGATGGGGCCTTCAACGTGCAGGATTCTCACATAACCATGCGTTTATTACGTCTCTCCCACCATTCCCTTTTGCAAGTGTAGGGCTTTTACAAACCAGTTATCAGGCTGTCTTTCGTTTTATTGTCATATATTAAAGGCAGGAGGAATGCACCTGTCTTTTTTACCTAGCAATTGACTTCCATTTTTTATTTGGTTAGGGAATTTGTTTGCTCCCAAAATTACAGGTTACAGGGATGGAAGTATTTTACCTTCTTAAAATGTTTAGGCTTTGAATGTTTCCACTGGCAACATGTTAAGTGAATCCCTGGATGCAGCATGTCTTGGGGTACTATGATTAGTATTCTGTGTCCAGTCCTATTCTAGCTGGGATTTAGGTGTGGGTAGTCGCTATTTCACCCTGCAATGCTCGTTCACCACTGTGCTGAAAACTAGGGAAAGCAAAATCCAAAAGCTTCATATGAAACAATACAAGTTACACTTCAATAGGAAGTCTCGGCAGCATTTACTGTGCAATTCGTTTTCAGGCAATAACCATGTTTAATGTTCTGGAAACAGAGAACAGACTATGCAAATGAGCTTGAGATAATTTCCACAAAACACGTTATCTCTAAACACATACATCTGAATCTTTAAAGCTGTAATGAGTCTCTGATATTGAGGCCAACATGAACTTTGCACTAAAAATCATTGAGCTGGAAGAATTTTTTGGAGGGTTAAAACAGAATAATTGTAATGCTTAGAAAAGGGGTGTTAAATGCTGGCCTGATCTCTAGAGGAGAGTGACTTGGGAGCTGTGTACGTATGTGTTTCTGTTTTTTTGGGGAATGCGGTTGGCACACTTTGATCAGGGGTGAAGTTCAAAGAACAACCAAGCAGGGTATGAAGTGTTTTTTTTAATCTAATAATATTCACAGAACATGTGTACCACTCTTTTTTACTGCATTTTCCTACAAAAAAGTGGATGGTAGGTTTGGGTTAGTGGGGTCGGGTTTGGGGAAAAAGTGAGCACGGGAGGGGCAACCCCAGCATTTTGCCAAAACAGTAACAGTAAATAAAGATGGTTGGTGAAATATTGATCAGTAAAAACACATAGAGCATCGAGCACCATAGACAGTCGCGTTTCCGGGTGAACATTCAGGGCAACATTGACTATGTGGGTAGTGGTAAGCTACGTGAGATGGACACATTGGGCGAGGAATGAAAAGGAGAGACATGGTAGCAAAACAAGATGGCTACATCGTTCGACGCCTATCTTACCTTGCAGGTTGTACGCCATGCATTACATTTCAAACCAATGTCAACGCTCTGCATGATTGTGGATGGTACTGCAGGTTAATCAAGTCATGACATTTAGCAATTTCTATCTCATGCTGCTTCGTCAAATCAGGCGCTGCTTTCAGAAATAAAACACTGTGCATCTACGGCCAGGTCTATTATCGGTGCACACATTGACTACTGCAATGTGCCTCATGCAGGCATCCCTGACTATGTTGTTCATCAGTTACAGGACCTGCAGAACACAGCAGCGTCACCAATACGCTCAGGCACTTCCGCATCTCACCAGTGTTACAAAAACGACTTTGGCGACCCCTAAAGAGCAGGATTGTTTTAGAACTCGTAACTGTTGTCTCTAAAGGTTTGCCTAGTTCATTACCTTTATATTTTAGCACCCTGGTGGGAGATGCAACCAATCACGTTCCTTGGATTGTGGGCTGAATCTACCGATCCAAGCCACGTTCCATGGAAACTGATGACTACTTCCCCCACCCTGAACTGCCACATTCCCCCTCACCCTCCCTTTCCTTTAAATGTTCCTATCCCTCCCACCCCCAGCCCCACTTACCTCATTTTATCTGTGGCGGTATGTCCGGCTGCCGCCCGCTTCTGATGCATCTCTGTGGCCACCATGGAAATGGAAGAGTGGTTCCGTATGGAGCCCCGCCTTCCTGATCCATGGCGGCCATCTTAAGAAAGTATTTGTATTCAATGAACAGGAAGCCGCCAAAAGTGGAAACCGTGGTGCTCATAGTAATATCCACCCATTCCAAGGGCTGGGAAGCGTGGGAACAGCACTGGGGACCCTCGTTAAAGGCCATTGCTACTCTCTGGCCTTAATTCTGACCCCGTGCCATTACTACCCGTTCCATCCCTTCGAACGGGTGGTTATTGCCTAATTAAAGATCGCTTTAAATGCTCATTTACTCACAACCTCAGGGAGCAGCTACACACTGGAAACTAGTTTCTACCCAATCAAATGTTCTAAGGCTTATGGATGTTCCTGCACTGTTGTTGCAACTTATCTTCAGAACACTCTTCCAGCTGATGTATGGGATACTAGTGATCTTGTGCGTTCAGAAAAAAGCTGAAAACACTTTTATTTTAGCTAGCCGCTGCCTCTGTCTGTCTTGCTGTTTCCTTTTAGCATTGAGTCCTGGGAGGATCAACGTGTTCGCCTTGGAAGCAAGAGGACACGGAGCAACACAGGTTCGATCCCCATGTCCGCGCTTAGAAACCTCTGGGTTATAGTGCGTTATAAATAACCTATTATATCATCTTGGTTCACCTTTTCAAGGTCTTATGAGCACTTAGAAACCTTTGGGTGGTTGTGCCTTTCTAATGTAACAATACAATACAATACAAAAACGACATACATAAGCACAACATGCAATTAGGTATTATGATAATACTTTCCTGAATACAGATTTATATTTTTACACAATGGTATACAAAATTGGCCAAGCAGCACATATTATTTGTGTATCATGTGTACAGAGTGGACACAGTGGGAGAATTCCGACTGTAAGTCAGGGGGACACCTCGTCCTCACCCTCTTTGTGCAAAAGAGTGGATCTCATGTGTTATACCTGCCCTAAGACACCACCGCTTTTGAGGGGACTTTTGCAGCAAGACTGAAAACAAGGTCACCTCAAGCAGGACACTGCTACTTTGATGCTGGAAAGTGGCACTTAAACCCCAACTGAGGCATTGCAGAATTGAAGAATGGAAGCTAGCACTCCACACACTCACCACCGGAACACTGAGAGATGACACTAGAAGCAGGACTGAGAAAATTATACACCCAGATGTGGCAGGACACCATGACTGAAATGCTGAAATGCGCCCCTAACTGCAGGCCTTAAGCAACTGTACTACACAGCGACAGGGCACAATGTCTGGAACATACGTGCTTTCTCAACAAAAGTGTTCCTTTTACATGTCAAGGCACATCCACTGAATTACTCTGAATTACTGAAAGGTGGCCTTCAACGATGGACTGAAACAAATGGACTTTTACATTTTTTATTTCTTATTTTGATTTAGCTGAAAAAACAGCCTTTCAAAAATGTAAAATGTACAACATATTCAGAACATTCATAAAATAAACATGTACACTTTACAGATTTAAAAAATTGAGATTAAACAGTATTTATGATACAAAAAAAGGAAAGACATTTTGTCAAGATAAAGGAAGAAAAACCTAAAAAATACAAACCAAGACAATTCAGTCTATTGGTCTTCTCAAAGGACACCATAAATCCAATACTGAAAGAGGATCCTCATTGCACAGTGAGAATCACATATGCAAGGCTGGGGAGGGGACTAGCACTGCAATGTGTAAAGAGGACCAACACTGCAGGACTTCAACCAGTGCACCTCACAAAGGTTACCACCGCTACTATAAAATAAAGTGCACCACAGGGATGATGGAATACCACCACTGCAAACTTGAAAAGTGACATTCACTGAAGCGCCGACATCCCCTAAGCTTCATCAACCAGGGTACCATATTTGCAGTATGAAAGTATGAAAGATTGATCCGCACCTCAAGACTGATATATGTACAAGTGATGCAAATAACCAACAATGCCAAGAGACCCACACTTCAGTGCTACAAATAGGATCAAATCGCATGAGATATACCACCACTACTCCAATACAGAAAGGCGAACCACGCTGCGTGATTGACACAGTGCACAGTGCACATTTGCTAACTAACACTTCAGCCTGTGTCCCAACTCATGATCTTCATTATAGAATCCTACTATCAAAAGGCTTGCCACAGGTACGGGTTATTATACTTGTTGCCACTTTCCAGAGAGTACACACAGTTTACCAGCGCGCACTGCTGCATGATCCCGGCTCTTAACTTAGATTAACACCCGTGTTCCTGCTCCAAGGACAGTTGACTTGTTCATACGTCTTTTGTGTGTGCAACAATATTGAAGGTTACTCTGGAACCAAAGTGGGCGATATCCATCATCCCCCTTCATCAAAATACATGGCCATCTAGTGAAATAATGCAAGCAGATTTGCTTAAATGTTCTCCTTTGTACATTCCACAAGCTTTTGCTTCATGAACATTGTGTTTGCATTGATTTTCTTCCTTACAAGGTCAGGCTTACTGGCCCGTAGTTGCCCTCTTTTTCTCTGCTGGCCCTTCTGTGGGACAGCAGCTTAGAAGTGTTCTGTTGTGAAAACAAAATCAAAACATCGAGGCTGAGTACCCCAAAAGGAAATACACCGAACACGGGTTACAAAGGAACATACAAAGATCTTTAATTTATACTGAATCAGTTACAAAGAACAAAACAAAATCAGAAGCAACTTTGGGCTTACTCCTAGTTGCGAAAAGCGAGCATCCCAGGGGAGTCAGAACATGTTTCTCAAAGCTATTGAAATTAGTGCCATCAAAGTTCCCCGAGATGCTATCGTTCCAACGGCCAAAGAACAGTGCTCTAAGAGAAGCATAACAAGCCGTTGTCAAAGTTAAAGGATGAATATACCAACCTAGCCCCTTATCCCCGTGTTGCGGTAAATGTGCGCAGACCCAACAATTAGACTTATTAAAAATGGCATGCGTAGCATTCATGATAAGTAGCAGAGTATTATTGTGGTACCTTTGTCTATGCTGGGAGTCCCTAGGGGACAGAGTATGCAAAGGTACAAAGGGAGTAGGAACAGTAGGTACATTTTCAGTCACTAACAAGGATTCTAAAGGATGCATTTCCTCGAGGTACCATAAGCCTAGGACAGTGACTATTATAAAACCAAATATCATTATAATAACACAGCAATACATTTTCAGGGCCCAGTTGCATTGTCCATTATCCCGGTTGGTCACACAATCATTTACAAGTCACATACGAGCGGTAGCAGTGGCAGGCATTGTAGTCTTCAAACGACAAACCCCAGTGTTTTTAGCTGGCGACTTTCCCATTGGAAGCAACATATCAGAAACAAATGAAGATGCCGAATTTGAAACAGCAGTTTCTAGAAGCAAAACTTTTGGGGAGTGTGGAGATGAAATGGCTGGTTTCCCAAGCCTCACGGGCTCAGAAAGATTCTCCGATACACTCTTGGCACTTTTTACTGCTTTGGGATCGTTGGTTGCAGCGTTAGCGAGGGGTTCTGTTTCTTTCGTATCGTGTGGCACTGGGCGAGGAAGTTTCTTGACGTGCAACGTGTGCATCCAGTTCTTTCTTCTGGAAACCCGCACCGCCGTTTGTGTGACCAACAGGATCTGGAATGGGCCCCGCCAGTGAGGTGCAAGGCAGGAAGAACGCTCGAATGCCTTGATGAGCAGCCAGCCTCCAGGCCGTATGCTGTGGCCGTGGCCCTCGTATCGCACAGGTAAAGCCTCTTGCACCTGGTGATAAATCAAATACAGGTTTTTAGTCAACTCGCTGCAATAATCTGAAAGTAATACATTTTCAACATCTCTCAAAGATCTTCATTTAGGAAGGTTCCAGATATTGGAAGGTCTCCCCATTACCACCTCAAATGGAGAGAGCCCAGTCTTGGTTTGAGGGGTTGTACGCATGGATAATAACACGATCGGTAAGGCGTCCGGCCATTTTAATTTAGTGCTAGCACACGTCTTAGCAAGCTTGTTCTTGATGATATCATTGTGTCTTTCTACTAGTCCGTTGCTCTGAGTGTTTCTGGCCAAATAGAACCGTTTGTCGATCTGTAATGCCGCACATATCTGCAGAATTACAGCAGTGACAAAATGTGAACCATTATCTGACCAAATGACTCTTGGTAGCCCGAACCGTGGGAAGTACTCTTTTAACATGGTTTTTGCAGTAGTCATGGCTGTAGCATCTTTGACAGGGAAAGCCTCAACCCATTTACTAAAAGCACAGATGACCACTAATACGTACTTCATAATATTACAGCGTTCCATTTCAATAAAATCAAAGTGGATGACTTCAAAGGGGACAGAGGGTGGCCCAAAACTTCCCCTTGGAGTTGCTGTCCCCTTTCCCACATTGTGTTGTAGGCAAATCATGCAATCCTGAAAATAGCGTTGGGCAGTTTTTGAAATTTTGTCATTTACCCAAACTTTCTCTAACATTTTCGTTACTTTCTGGGCATATACATGCGTAGGACCATGGGCCATGATGGCCATCATCATTACATAAGCGTCAGGGAGTAACCATTTCCCTTCAACTATGTCCACCCAACACCCGTCATCATCGAGTTTCCCCAAGCCTTCAGCCCACCTCTTGGATTCCTCTAATGTGGCATCGGCTTGGATATCCCATACAGACCCAACACCCTCGTCCGTTGCATAGGCATTTACAGTCTCCCTTGAAACATATATCTCCGTAAAGAGATCGGTAGCAGTTTGTATAGCTATCTGATCAGCAAAAGCATTCCCTTTTCCTATGTCACCTGTAATCTTTCGATGTGCTGCACATTTCATGACGGCTAACTGAGAAGGGAGCGCAAGCGCTGAGAGCAGTTGTACTATTAGGGAGCCATGTTGGATCTTGGTACCATGTGAAGTTAAGAAAACTCTCTCTGGCCAAAGTCTCCCAAAGTTGTGAACCACCCCAAAGGCATACTGACTATCAGTATATATGTTTACTACAAGCCCTTCGGAAAGTTCACAAGCTCGGGTCAATGCTATAATTTCTGCGGCCTGCGCAGAGTTATGCGTGATTCTCTTGGTTTCCACGACCGTGCTTAATGTGGTGATTGCATAAGCAGCTGTGGATGTACCATCCAGAAGTTTGAAGCAGGAGCCATCACAAAACAGCTCTCCTAGCGGATTGTTCAAAGGAGTGTCTTTTAGATCAATTCTACCCTTTGTCTCTTGTTCGGTAGTATACAGACAGTCATGTGACTCTTCATCCCTGCAAGTAGTATCTTACGGGAAAGGTAGGAGTTCAGCCGGATTAAGAACACAACACCTCTTAATTTGAATGTGAGGAGCAAACAAGATCAATTCATATCTCGTCAACCGTGCGGAAGTGAGGTGTTGTGCTTGGGTTCCGGTCAGTAGAACATCTACAGAGTGAGGCACCATCAGGGTTAGATCATGGCCTAGGACCATTCTCTCACTCTGTTTTACAGACGCAGCAGTGACAGCTTGCAAACATCTTGGCAAAGTGCATGCTACAGGATCAAGGGCGGAAGAAAAGTAACCGCACGGCCTATTCTTCCCTCCATGTTCCTGCGTTAATACAGCCAAAGCACATCCATCACATTCATGCACAAACAACACAAAGGCCTTTTCATAGTTTGGTGGGCCCAAAACTGGTGCCGAGCATAATGCAGTCTTGATCAAGTCAAACGATTGCTGGTGTTCCGCGTTCCACAGAAATGGCGAAGAAATTCCCTTCTTTGTCAAAGCCACCATCGGTTTGATCACTAGTCAAAAATTCGGGATCCACAACCTACAGTAAGAAGCCATACCTATCAAGGCTCTAACTTCCTTCTGTGTATTTGAGACAGACATGCCAGAAATGTGTTTTATTCTTTCAGGTGTCAATCTTCTTCCCTCCTTTGACAGGAGATAGCCTAAATAGGCGACCTCCTGGCAACAATATTGAAACTTGACCATTTTTAGCTAGATGTATAAGCAACAACACAGTGCCCTCCTGCAGGCACTCTCAGAATCAGCAGCTAAAAGCAAGTCATCAACATACTGAAGCAATGTACAAGTTGAGGGCAATTCAAGGGTATCAAGCTGTTTTTTCAAAGCCCTACTATAGATGCTAGGACTCTATGTGTACCCTTGAGGTGCACGAGTAATTGTGAACGAGCATCCCCCTAAGGTGAACGCGAACAAGTATCTACTATCCTTGTGTATAGGAATACTAAAGAAAGCATTGTTTAGATCCACAACACTAAAGTAAGTAGCTGTAGATGGAATCATGGTTAATATTGTCGTCACATCAGGCACAATTGGAAATTGTGGAGCGACGACTTTATTAATGGCACGTAAATCAATTATGAAACGGAATGGAATTGCATTATCACCTTTCTTGTACACGGGTAAAATCGTACTATTGCACAAACCTCCTGAAATTTCCTCAATCACCCCGTGATGCACAAAATTGGAAACAATGCATTTCAAAGCTTGCTCGCCCTCAACTGACTATACTGGGGAATGCGTGGCAGCTCAATTCCATGTTTCAAGACTATCTTAACAGGCTCAATCTGTAAAACACCGACATCATTGTCGTCCACAGCCCATAAGCTCTCTGGTACATCAATGAATTCTGGCGGCAAAGGTCTAGTCAAGAATTGCAAGACAGAAAGTTGCTGATGTGCAATCGTCAAGCGCACTCCATCAGAAGAACAATAAATCACTGCATTTAATTCTTTTAACAGGTTCAACACCAGCAAATTCTCTCAACAATTCAAAGTCAACAGAAATGGACAGTGGTCCCTAAAGGGACCCAAAGAAATAGATACCGGCAAAGAAACTGGACAAACAACTGGCGTGCCAGAAAACCCTACAGAAACAGTGGTTTGCCCTGACAGCGGAATGTTTGGAACCCGTGAATGATCAATGAAAAACTTCTGTGCTCCAGTATCTATCAAAAACTGATGTTTCCTATTTCCCACCACCATTTCAACGTAGGGACCTTTCTGATTGACGGGAATAGGTGTAGGTTCCAAACCCTGATTCGGGCAATCCTAACGAAACAGAATATCATCAAAAGGAAGCTCTTCAGATAGATATGCAGCAGAGGATGATCAAATATGTTCCTAGTGTCCGTACTCGAAGTCTGATTATCCTGTGAAAAGGGTAGCTAAGGATCCTGTGCAAACTGACCTCTACCAGGGCCCCCTACACCCGGGCGACCTCTGGACCGCCTACCCATATTCCCAAATGTGTTATTCGACCTCTGTCGAAGGAAGGGGCATTGTGCACGCCAATGACCCTCTTGTCGACAATAGGCACACTGGTTAATGTTCACAGGACCCAAGGGCACATTCCCTTGTGGAACATAATGACCTCTAATCTGCGAACTACCCCCACGGGGGCCTCTAACAATTTGCTGTAATAGTACTTTAGTTTTTAAATCACCTTTTCGTTTTTCAACTCTATCTTTTTCATTATTGACATGATTCTCTTTGTACTGAGCCATATGCAGTACTTCTGATTGGGACTTCACCTGCCAAGTGCTCTCAGAAGACATAATGTGTGACTGGATGTCAGGCAGCAATCCACGCACAAATTTGTCCACAAACAACCTTTTCCCAGACTCTGTGCCTAAGTCTTGTCCGCTGAAATCCGAGAATTCCTGTTCGAATCGTTTAAAGAACTCGGTAGCCCCCTCAGACTTCCCTTGGACACAGGCCGTAAGTTTGTCCCAAATAATTCTTTTCTCAGGAATTATGGTTTTCAATTTTGTAAAAGGCAAAGTTAGTATCACATGGGGCGGTCTTTTACCAGCTGGACTTTCTCCATCGAATCTAGTTATATTCGCCCATGTCTCTCCCAACCCTGGTACGTCGTCTATAGTCCTAACTTGTTTCCACAAATCTACGGGCAGGAGCACAGGAAATAACAAATCAATATCGCCTAAGGTGAACACTGGGGGCTGCAAGACGGACTCTATTTCTTTATAGAATCCTGTCAGATTTTTCCTAATATCAGGAATAGATTGTCTAATAGCATTCACTTCTTGTCTTGAGAACGGGACGTGAACAAACTGTAATATATAATGTGCAAGAATGTTCACAGCAACTATACCCTGTGCAGCATCGGCCGCAATCTCAACCTTCGGGACAAATGTCGGAGGAACCTCTCTCATAGGCAACTGAGAAGTAGGTGACTCTGAACGCTTACTAAGCAACAGAGCTAAGTCGAGCGCTAAAGCAGTCGAAGAAGTGTCAAGTGAAAAAGCTCTCTTATAAATACTCAATAACTCTGTGGGACAACTAATCTTTCTTTTTACACAATCATCCTGCAGGTACTCTATCATTACCTGTATCACGTTCCTCTGCATTTCTGGCGTATACTGACTATATGTGTCATATACCTCAACTGGAGTTATCAACATATCTGAAATCCATCTAAGCGCGTCCTTCGTACAAATTTGTACTTCCTCAGGTATCGATTTTCGACAAGGAAGGAACCGTTTCTGTACATACATACTTCCCCCTCGTCATCCTCATTCTGTAACCTTTCCAACTCCTTTCTATACTCAAATAACCTCTCGATATGCTCATTTACTTTCTCCACAGTGTCTCTTGAAAACGCTAACGTGTTTAGATCCCTTAACCCTTGCGGGAGATCTGCATTATTCAATTTTCCCCACATTACACATAAATGAATCCCTAAACCTTCAATAAAAACATTTGTCTCAGGAAAATTATCCATATTATAAAGTGTGGCAAAAACATTAGCTTGATCATCCCTCTCCATACAATGCTTAGCCCATGCAATCAAATCACGTTTCTTCTCTGGTGGTACAGTATTGCGAGTGACAACCTTCGACCGCGCACCTTGATCAACTACAAGCGGCACAGGACCACTTGGAAGAGAGGGAGAAGGCAAATTCAATGGAGGTGCTGTTCCTGGTGTAATAAGAAGAGATGGAGGAATAGGTGGAGGAACAGTAACTGGAGGAAGTGGAGCATTAGGAGGAGCAGGAAGAACAGGAACAACCGCAGGTAGAGCAGGAATAGCAGCAGGAAGAGGCAAAGCAGCAGGAAGAGGAACATATGGAGGTGGCGCAGAGGCACCAGGCCTTCGTTCATTTAATAATTTGTCTATGAATTCGTCGGAAACATGAAGGTCTTTAGAAGGATAGATTTTCTGAATTCCAAGTGAGAAAGCCCTATCCATATTCCTAGTCGACTCAGAATGTTTATCTTGGTGATACAATAATGCTTTTTCGGCATTCGTTTTATGACAGGGCGCATGTTTTTCTCTACTCTTAAATTGCTGTAACGCTTCTTTTTTCCAATTCTGCAAAACATCAAATGCTGCAGGTCTAGCCTTTTTCTTTAATAGTATAGACTCTAAATACTCAATACGAGGGATTTCAAAACTACTTTTGATTGGCCACTGAAGTTCGGAGGCATGTCTGGTTTGTCTGTGCCAAATATCATTAAACACTATACTCCCAATGCTATGCTTACAGTACATAGTACATGCCGGCGACCACTCTTGTGGTGCCGGACGGCTAAATTACAAAGATTGTCTATCAATGTGGAATAACGCCCTGAAGCAGGTAGACAATTTCCCAGGCATATCAAATTATTGGTGTTACCTGGTCAATAATTGTGTCTGCAGATACAATACACCAAAATCAAATTATCAGGATTATTTAAGAGTCAGTTCATGACTCACCTAATCGATTTCCTAAGGAGGTCCGATCGGATTTCAAAGAATCTTACCTAACTAATCTTACTTCGTGTGTGGTGATTTCGGCAAATCTGCCCGCCTCGATAAGTGGACCCTCATCAAGATGCCGTTCTCGGACCACAAGCTAATCGTCCAGGGATCGGGTTGTGCAGCACTGCTGAGGTGTCGCGTCTCGTTCAGTGGGGCCCCTTTTTGTCACACCATCCGATCTCGGTCCGATAGCGAGGGTCAACCTTCGATAATCCGGCATCAATCTAGAGGGTCCCTATTCGGGCTCCAACTGTGAAAACAGAATCAAAATATCGAGACTGTGTACCCCAAAACGAAATACACCGAACAGGGGTTACAAAGGAACATACAAAGATCTTTAATTTATACTGAATCAGATACAAAGAACAAAACAAAATCAGATAGCTATTGGCCCTCAGTGCAACACAATGAACGACAGCGTGGTTCAGTGTGTTCAGTGAGAGACGCTGTACATTAGAATTCATTGCTCTTTTATACCATTTGCGAACATGATGTCCAACCCTACTTCGGGTTAATATTCCTCTAATACATTACTGATCTAGGGTTCATGCCGAGTTTGCATATCCACATACAACTAGTTTGCCTTTAATACATACGTCAACACGCCTATACAGCAACTGTGTATTCTGGGATTCCTCATACAAGTCTTCTCAAACATGAATACAATGCAGTTAAACAAGTGTTCTTAGTTCAGTATTTGAATACATTATTCTTAACATATGCTCGCGGATTAGCTTCATTGACGCGAGTAATCCTTTACACACAGGTCAACGAAGGACATGGTCTCAGTTCACGACCTCAACAAGTGGCCTGCAGGCAAGTTACATATTAGCTACACGCAGAGGTCAAGACAGCCATGCTGTATTTCGGAATGACATCGTCCACCATTTGAACTCACAGGGTGACTTTACGGAGCGAACCTAAAATGGCGGATTGACCTAAAATGGCGGCTTACATTGATTTTAAGGTCAGGACCTTGCAACACGGATTTCTTCGCAAGTGGCTTACGAGCAGCTTGGCGTAGTCCAATATACACATATTCGTTGCAATAGGAGTCACGATATAATTTCCCATTTGACACTGTAACTCATGGGTATAATACATACAAGGTGCACCTCATCACTTGTGTCAGCAAACATTGTCACGCCTCTTACTGTAGATATGTTATGTTTTTTTCCTGGTCCAGAGCTCATAATGCTACCAGCCTAATTGCTAGGCCTTTAAGGAACGTCAGAGTACACATCATGTATTCTTGAATGTGCCTGACTCTTCCTCAGCACTACTGGCATTTCTAAGGCCACTGACATGTACCCATCTACTATTAAACAAATGATTGTAATAGTCCTCATGGAAGCAAATGAAATGTAGCAGGATGTCCCTATATGCACCACTAATGCATGACTGAATCTCCCCAGCCATGTAGGTTTTCTAGAGGGTCATATGTTATGAATTCCCTATATTGTAATATAAACCTCAATAATGCACAACGAGCAAGCCCACTGAATGAAGACACGCAGACTCAGGCAAGCCCGACATGAATGACTCTGCTGGTCTGATGTGTAATCCTAGAATTCCAGATTTCAACTTTACTAATTTGATCACATTCAGAAGGATGAAAGTTCTTTTTTCCGAGATTCAAACCTGGGTCCTGCAGGGTACACATAGACCTCTGCAGTCAATAAGGTTATTAATCTATTCAGATACGTTAATGCAGATCTTAATGTGCTGTCCTAATTGGATAACATTCTCAGACGCACCGGTCTCCATTTCCTCTTCCTAACCCACTACCCAGCCTCGCCTAACCTCTGCCTTTCTCTCCCTTCCTGATGCCTTTTAAGTTATGTTGCATATGCTTCTTTGACAGGATTCATACTGAACCTGCATGGATTTCTACCGAACTTCCCTGAAGGTTTATCACTCTTAAAGGAGATTCGGGTAGATTCGGCTGGGAGAAAACCTGCAGGAACCCGCAAACCTACCCAAAACCTCGCCAGGAGATTTGTGGGAGCTACGGAATATATGGGTAATGGGTGTAGATCTCTCATCTTCAATGCTCCTTCCTCTGGAATCCTCATCCAGTTCAGAAAAGTCCGAAATACGCATCCTCTCTACACACTGACCTTAACATTTGCTCCCTTTTTCTCTCTTCTTTTCCTCTAATTCTAACCACAGTGCTTAGAAATGACCAGCGTGTGGTCTCAAGTGCTTCACAAAACTCTAAATAAATAAATATCATGTTCTTTTCTTTAGCAAAACGATGTTTGATGCAGCTGGGTTCATGGTAGCTTCTTCATGCTGCAAAAGTTTAATGCTCGTGTTCACTCTCTCTGCAAAGTCAGTGCAAAGTCATTTTTGCAGTACACAATGACTTTGCACTGACGTTGCACTACAAAAATACACTTTTGACTGTTCCATGAATCAGGGTTTGTGTCAGCAGTGCAAAGTCACTTTTCAGCAGTGCAAAGTCACTTCGAAACGTGCAAATATTCCATGAATCGGTCCTTCAGCCTTAAGTAGCACTGTATCAGGAGCAAAGAGTTAAAGAGCAACATAGCCACTAAATATCGTTCTAAAGAATCTTGATGTGGACGGAGAAGAAATTGGAACACGAAGTACCTGCATATGTTTTGTGTGAAATTATGTTATTGTAATATTGGCCATATGCCCATCCAGAATGAGATAAAAATATCCTGTAATGTCTAACCAAGGCCGTTATACTCAGGGAATGTAAAATTCCTGCTAGTAGATGTTACATTGTGGGCTATCTGTGGGTGTACTTATTTCTGCAGTCACATGTCCAGGACAGAATTGTGTTCTTAAATGAGTTTTCTCCAATATTCTCTGTTGTTAGACTCTCCCTGCCTATCTCAGAAGCCCCGGGGCCATAAAGATGTGCATTTCTACCAGGATATGTTATGTTATGTTATGTTATGTTATGTTATGTTACCGGGATTTATTCCATGTGCCGCTGTCATTTGCGTGGTCTATAGGCACTCTGGCGGATCTGAAAGAGGGGGGCAGGTTAGGTTAGTGGGGCGAGAGGCCAGATGCAAGGTAGCTTTTATAGATTAACTCTACTTATGGGGGCTAAATATGTCTGTGTCCAGACTCACAAAAATCCTCAAGTTTGTTTGGACTGAGATGCCCCTTGGGAGGCTCGGGTTCCTGAGATCTCTCCCAGCCCCTTTAAGTGCACCGAAATCACCTGTGAAAATCACCCCCCTCCTTTACCCTCAATTTACTGATCTAGTGTTGAGTTATATTGGACCCATCTCTTGGACGCTTCCAGAGGGGGGCTTCCTATTAGTGCCAGGAATCCATACATTTGAGTGCCCATGCCACAGTAAACAGATGCAGTTGGCACAGTGTAACATTAATAGACATGTGGGGATAAAGTTCCAACATGGATGTCACTGTAATTGCCTAATTAAAGAAATTATTTTGAAAGGCCTGTTGTGGGAGGTGAACTTTATAACAAGCTGCAAAAGGAGAATAGGAGAGAGCGATCACAAAAGATGCCAACATGTCTATGGAAAACTGGACCACAAGACCGCAGGTCATGAATGCCTGTGCAATTAACTAAACGACTTAGAGGTAGGAGGATATGACAGCATTCTATGAAGAAAGGGACCAAAGCATGGTAAGCTATGACTCACTGTCTATAAAAAATGGTAAGTGAGCGACTGCAATGTACGCTGCCCAAGGAGTGTAGCAATGGAAGGCAGCAAGATGTGCTCCTCTGACAATGGTTAACTGGACCAAGGCACTACATGCATTTTTATAAGTGGATTCGTATAGCTAGGAAACAATACAGTGCAGTACAAGTAATTTGGGGCTATTAGAGATCGGCAGAAGGGGAGGTTACAGGTACGAGTAGCTTGGATGACTCATACTATAGGGTGGTGTACACCTAAAAGTATCAGGTCCTAAGTGACCCCTATGTATTTTGTGAAGCGCATGGTCTTGAGCTACTTTCTGAAGTGGAGGAGCTTTAGTGTTTGATTGTTTGTTTATTTATTTGTAGGGCGCCCAAACCCTTGGATAGCTGGGCGCACAATGTATCAAGATTACTTATAGCATAGTTGCAGTTACATTTGTTATAGTTGAGGCATATATATATATATATATATATATATATATAAATATATATATATATATATATATATATAAATATATATAATTACAATTTACAAGAATACAGATATATACAAAAGCACAAAGTGATTAGAGTTATTGATTCGATTATACTTGGGAGGGAGGTGGCGGGGGCGAGCATGTATGGCAATGGGTTAGTTATCATTGTAGTGTTGCCAGGTACGGGTGTTGCGCCTGAAGCTGTTATATGATTGCTCCCTTCTTTACTCGACTGGTAGAGCATTCCAGTGCTGGGCTGTTTTTACAGGGAAGTTGTTGCCACCTCTTTTTTGTAGGCAGAATCTGGGGATTTGGAGACAAAAGGAGTTAGCTGTTCTGGTTGGTCTTGAGGATAGTTTCCTAGTAATTCTTTCCTTCAGGTATGGTGGAGCTGCATTATTTAGGCATTTGAAGGTTAGAGTAACCATTTTGAAGAAGATCCGGTCTGTGATTTTTAGCCAGTTGTGATTTCTTCTAGTATTAGATATGTGCTCTCTAGAGGGGAGGTTCAGAGCCATTCTAAGTGCATTGTTTTGCAGTGTTTGTAATGTGTTGGTGATATATTTATTGGCTCCTGCATAGAGTGCGTTGCAGTAGTCCGATTTGGAGAGGATGAGGGCATTGGCTAGAATGATACAGCTCACTGTTGAGAGGAAAGGTCTGCATGCTTTGATAAGTTTGCCAGTATAGGCGGTGGTTGAGGCCAAGGAGTTTACTTGTATTTTTTAGGGAGAGTGTGGAATCCAGATAGAAGCCTAGTGTCTTCACTTCTTTGGCCACTGTAATTATATTGCCATCAATATTGAAGGCACTATAGTTGTCATTCAGTTTTTTTAGGTTGTTGACTGAGCCAAGGATCAGGATCTCTGTTTTATCGTCATTCAGGCAGAGGCCATGGGTTGCCATCCATGCCTGAATGAGGATGTAAATTTCATTCACTAAGGCTGCATCCAAAATGAAATTGCCTGTAAGGGGGATAAGGATTTGGGTGTCATCAGCGTAATTTGTGTAGGTGTCACCCAGCCTGCCCAATTTGTCAAATAAAGGCTTAGTGAAGATATTATACATGGTGGGTGAGACGCATGAGCCTTGGGGGACAGCACATGTTGTTATAACTGGGTCTGCAGATGCTGCCATGGAGAAGACTCTCATGCTTCTATTATCAAGAAATGATTGGACCCAAGCTATAGCTTCACTTGAGAAGTGGGCTTCCGTTGCAAAGTGTTTGCATAGTACTGCGTGGTCCACCAAGTCAAAAGCTGCCGACAGGTCAAGGAGGAGTAGCATAGCTGTGTTTCCTTTATCATTAAGTTCATCAATTTGGGCTTTAAGGTCTATTAGGGCTGTCTCCGTACCGTGTTGGGGTCTGAACCTAGATTGGCGAGAGCCTAATAGTTGGTTAGTCTCAAGGTATTTTTGAATTTGTAAGTAAGCCACTTTGTCGATTATCTTCAGGAGGAAAGGGCCAGTGGTGATAGGTCTGTAATTTGTGGGTTTGGAAGGGTCTAAGGTTTGTTTTTTATGAAGGGGTAACAGCCAGGATTCTTTTAGACTGCTTGGGACAGAGTTGGAAGTGAAGGAAGCATTGATGAGTTTTGAGATGAAGGAGGTTAGGTCTCTAGCAGCATCCTTAATTATTTGGGCGGGGCAGATGTCGCCTTTGCATTTGGATGGTTTTAGTGAGGCGATGCTTTTTTCTGTTTCTAGGATGGATATTTTAGAGAATTTGAACGGCGCTGGGCTAGGTTTATTACTATTCTGGGAGATAGTAGAGGTTTCCGTTAGTGGGCGCAAGGCTTTTTTAAAAGCGATTTTGGTTTGCAGTGTTTTTATTTTATTTCCTAATGCATTTTGAATATTGGTACACCATTGTTTATTTTTAGGTAGGTTATCTGGCGGAGGTATAGGGGATTCTAGTTCACGCAGGATTGCAAATAGTTCCTTAGTGTTAGAACCTGCTTCGTAAATTCTTTCATTAACGATTTCTTTCTTGGTTTGAATGATTTCATTTTTGTATTTAGTGGCAAGGAGTTTGAATTTTAATTTATTTTCTTCTGTGGGTGTGTGTTGCCAGATAGTTTCTAGCTTCCTTTTTTCCATTCTAAGTTCTTTTAGATGGGGGGTGAACCAGGTGTTGAGGTGAACCTGTTGTTTGCTTTTGCAATTTTTGAGTTGGGCGATGGAGTCTAGATCTTGGTCATAGTTTCATTGTAATGGTCTACCAGCGGATCTGGGTCAGAGTTGCTTGGTAAGGCATTAATCACTGGAAGGAGACAAGGTAGGATGTTATTAGTCGTGATGTTTTTCCTTGATCTGGTGGGTAGAGGGGGTGCCATTATTATTTCTTTATTTGCTTCTTTCTTGAGTGTTAGACTAAATGCAATCAGGGAGTGGTCAGTCCAAGGTTGGGGTGTAATTTTAATAATCCTAGTTGAGCAGTTTGAGGTGGCTACCCAGGATAGGGTCCTGTCTTCGTCGTGGGTGGGGGTAAGGACTTTTTGGAATAGCCCATGTTCATTATGCATGGTGGCTATTGCTTGGGCTTGTTTGTCGTTGGGGTCGTTTAGTCCTAAATTGAGGTCGCCTAAGAGCATTATCTGAGATGATTCTTTAGTATTGCTAGCTTGCAAGCTGGACATATCCTCCTCAAACCAGTGCAGTCCTGATGGGAACAGGGATGTTGTTCCAGTATGCTGGGGAATAGGCATAGATGCCCTGTTTCCTGGCATTCTCTTTGCATTCCAGTTCAGTCTCCAACCATGAAACAGTCTGGATCCTACAGGAGCATGTCCTACCTAAGACCATGAGTTTTTTGGCTAGGTTGACTGGTGTTCAGGCAATAGCTGCCTTATATGTCATGCACGCAGTTTCGAAGAGTATCCTTGCTGCGGTGTGTAGCCAGTGTATTTATATTAGGATGGGATGATGTGGTCAAATTTCTCAGTTCCCATTGGTGTACAGCAGTGTGTTGAATGGTCCTAAGGGGAGCCAGTCGTGTGGCTTGGATGCAGGTGAGGTGTCAGATTACCAGGGCCTGTCCTGTGGTTCTGAAAAGCTGAGGTTTAACGAAGTGTTTTATCTTCCACAAGAGTGTTCACTGATATAAGGCAGTGTTTACTCTTTTTCTGATATATTGTTGGAAAGAGAGATTGCTGTCAATAATGAACCCGAGTGAGTTGGCACTTGGGGCCAACTGAGGTTGAAATCTATCAAGGTGCACGTAACTCAACCACCCTTGGATGGCCTCCTGTTTAGATGGGTGGTTTGATAGGATGAATTATATTTTAGTGGGATTGGGGTGTTTGTCATCCAAACATGGGTGGAGGCGAGGCATTGCATGGGAGCATGGAATGTCTTGAGCGCAATTTGCTTTGAGGTATAACAGTATAATTGGTGTATTGCTGACTTGATCTTTCAAGGTTGTTGAGAAGCGATCAGAGTGGTCCCAGATAGATATTGAAGAACACAGGGCAGAGTATCTTTCCTGTGGGACTCAGAAGTGACCAGGCAAATTTCAGACAGATCTGAAGTTACCCATCTGGTCAGCATGGTATCTCTCCAAGAGAAGGGAGGTGAACCAGTTGAGGACTGTGCGTGCAAATCCCATTATGTCTGTGAGTAAGCTTGTAAGTCTGAAGTGGTCGACCATATCAAATGTATGGAAGTCACATGTTTTTGTGAGTCCCTGGACCTAAAATATGCTGGAGCACCTTCATAATATTGCATCTTTCCCAGCAGTGTCACTGTTTGACTTTACAAATTAGAAATCTTCATTTATGTAGACAAACAGGGGTTAATGTTTGGGGAATACCTCGGTCTTGATCTGTTATTATGATTTCCAAATGAAACAGGGGAGCTATGCCCCAGCTTTGAATGCCCTAGAGGGAAGCCTGGACATCACCCTGTATAGGTTTTAGGTCTCAATGCTCCTAGAGCTGCATTCCTCCAATCCTAAAATGAACACACCTCAGAACATCAGCCTCAGATGCTCTCAGGGTTCAGCCTTAGGCTATGAATTCCCTAATGCCTAGGTGCCCACCAACCTTAAGTGAACTATCATGAAACATTTGTATTTAAAATGTTAACATGTTGAAGTTTTACCAGTTGTACCTTTGAGAACATTAACAGACATGTAAAATAAACATTACTAATGTCCATAAATGTCACTCCCATTGTCCCTTGGGTGATGCCATCTTTTCCACTACCTCGCATGGTGCCATGACTTCTGTTAAAAAGTAGCAATAACAGACTCAACTGTTTACTTCCGAACACTTCTTTCAGGTGGGGAGGCGGTGGGAGGCATGGCCTTCTGCCCACAGGATGACAACGTAGTCTTCATGTTCAGTGTCCCAATCACTCTACCATCAGCATTAAGTGCGGCCCTGCTCTGTCTTGAATCCTCCACTTACCTGAAGGACGGTCAGGAGTTCTCTGTTATCCGGTGGTGGGTTTTCCACACTCTGTGATAGTGGCATTGTGCTCCATTTCCCTGGAGCTCCTAAAGGCTGTGGTGGTTCAGGCAGAGGGGGTGAGGCCACGCAGAACAGACACAGAGTGCAGCGGAGCATGGGGGTCAGTGCAGATCCAATGCCAGTACTTCCTCCTGATGAATTTGTGGAAAACTGCAGATTGCAGGTTTCTCCCGGGTCTGCGTAATGGATAAAAACTGCAAAGGTGTACTGAAGAATGGCCCATGTTGAGGAGGCCTGACTTTCAAGGCAGCCCTCTACTTCAGGGTGTAGTCCTTTCTTTGTGTTTGCAGCCTCAAGGAAAGGGAGCAGTCATCTTGAAAGAGGCCCTGGATAAGGACTGATGCTCAGCAAGGAAATGTTCCTACTATTTGGGAGGGCCTGAGAACAACCTTATGGACTTCATAAAGTGAGAATTGGCTCTGCCATAATCTGGGTGGTCGACCTGTTAGAGTTTGATGTCAAAAATAAAATTCAGAGAGGGTAAAAAAAGTGACACTTCTCTACCCTACAGACCCCCTCAGCAATTAGCTGCCCACCTCCGAAATGACTTCACTTTGATTATGGCCAAGCTATCAGCAATTCAGAAAACAATAGCCTCCATCGACAGGCTGTCAACCAACAGGCTAAATTGGTGTTTTGTACCTCACATTACTGCAGTAGTATGAGGTTGAGCAAGGAAGATCCACGTAAAACATACTGTGAGGCTAGTGCGGTTTAGGAAATCCCTGGGAACAACATTGGATCTGCCTACCTGTTCCACAAGAGCAGCACTCCACATTAATGTGACAAAGAGACAGTGCAAGCTCTGTGCTGGGGTACCGGAATCGATGGTGGAACACAAGTCAGCAAAGGAAGGATCAGGAAGATAAGAAATCCCTAGGTAAGGTAACAAAGACAGCAACAAGAAAGGACTAGGCAGCAGAGGGGCAGCAGGAGGAGCAAGGCAGAAGAGTTGTAAGATCAAGGAAGAAGGACTCTAGGAGCAGGAACAGGCAAGGAGTGCCAGGGAAGAGCTTCTAAAAACAAGGAGATGGAGAGAAGAGGAAACAGCAGGAGCGAACACAACGAAAATGTTGAGACACAAAGAGCATTCTCTGAATGCATCTCTTTAGTAGCTGCACTGGGAATGGGGTGTAGAGCATTGCCCAGGGAGCACTGAGGCACTGTGCGAAGCACATAGCCAGCATGACGTCAGCCGTCCCCAGCACATGCATCCAGCATCCAAGATGGTGGCGCCCAGTATCCCGTGCCATGAACACTGCAGAACCTCCTGGCACTGAGGTACCATTCATCTCCTCAGTCGCCATATGGCATACAAGCTCCAGGCACCAGGTAGCTGTTCTCCCCTCAGTTCACTTCATGGCCTGTGAAGGCGAGGCCTGACACTCTACTCCCCTCCAGGGATGGCCGGGACCCTGGGCTTCCAGCGGCATCGATGATAGAACTGTCAAACCAAGCATGGGGCATGGACTTGTGTAGCCGGTTCTCATGTGCTATCTCTGAGGGCATAGCCCTTCCAATGAATAAGGTACTACAGATGATTGTTGTAGTATTTGGAGTCAAAAACATATTCCACCTACAATTCTGACTGCCCATTCACTAACACCAGTGGGGTTGTGTGGATTCCGATGTCCAAATAGATCAGGTACAAACGGCTTCAGTTGTGACACATGGAAGACTGAATGGATGCGCCAGTGAGAGGGTAACCACAGGCGACCAAAAGTGACCAAAGAGAGGCCCTACAAAATGTGAAACAAGCTTCTTGGGGTACTTCTTCCAGGGAACATTGGATGTAAACAATCAAACCTTGTTGTCAACACACAAACCAGGTTCCAAGGTTCTCCTCTTGTTGGCTCGTCGTTCGTACGTCTTCTTGTTTTTTCCCAAAATTTCAAGCACAGTATCTGTGTACTTTGGAGACACAGTATTCTTTCTCGAGCAGCGTGAACATCAGGGGTCACTACAGCAAGGAATCTGGCTGTTGGAGGAGTGTTTAGCGTTGTCTGCCAACTCTGCTGTGTCCACATATTCAGCCTAGTTGGACTGCAACACTTTGGTGTAATGCTGCAAATGGTCTGGTTTCTTCTTTCTGTCTGCCCATTCTTTTGGGGATGATAACCCGAGCTTAGTACCCTTTGTATACTCAATGACCAACAAAGGGTAGACCAAAAATAGGAAACAAACTGTTGAACTCGGTCAGACTTGATTTTTTTGGGTAACCCATGAATGTGGTAGATGCCACGCAGGAAGGACAAAGCTATTTAGGTTGTTGTGGGTTTCTTGGATAGAGAAAAACAATGAGCCATTTTGCTGAACCAAACAATCCACCACAACCATGATGCAAGTAAGACCATGGGAAGGTGGAAGTTCCACGAGAAAATCCCCTGCAATAGTTTGTCATGATTAAGGTGGGATATCTAGGGATCAAACAATCCTATAGGCTTCCTGAGGGGTATCATTTGAAGTGTGCATGTGGGACAAGACTCATCATATGTTTGATTCCTCAGTTTGGGCCAACAGAAAAGCTGGGCTATATATTCAGCAGTAGTTGTTTTCCTCTATGTCCCACAGTCCTGGAGTCATGAGACCCAAACAAAACTCCCTTTTGTTAGTGAAAGAAGGGGACATATAGACATCCTTCATTGAATAACAGTTTGTCTCAACTATTAATGTCCAGCAGAGATAGCAGGCCCCGGACCTAAGGAACGACTAGAAGGTCTGTTTGTACTTGGTTCAGAAAAGGCAACATGGTAGCTTGAACGTGTTTTTCAGGGATCAACAAGGCCCTCTCGAAGGAACTTGTGTTCGTAGTCTCTGTGATCCAAGACAGAGCCTTAGCTTTCACGTTCTTAGTCCCTGGAATAAACAAGATCATAAAATCAAATTGAGAAAAGAAGAGTGGCCATATGGTGTGGCGACTGTTACTACAGGTTATGGGGCACAGAAATTGTGGATTTCTGTGGTTGGTCCAAAACTCCACTGGGTGACAGCGCCTCAAGAGGTGATGTCACCATTATCGGAAGCCTTCTTTTATCGCTAGGACCTCTTTCTCCATGATAGCATACTTACTAGGCATCAGTTGATGAAAAAAATAAGCCACTGCGTGTTCCATTGTGTGTTTCCATTGCAGTAGTATGGCTCCAATACTTTGGAAGAGACATCTGCTTCAAGAATAAAGGGCTGCGTATCATCAGGATGTTGGAATATGGCTGCCTTGAGGAATTTGCTTTTGATGGCCTGGAAGCCGCTTCTTCTTTGATATCCCATAAGAAAACGCGACCCTTGCGTCACAGACATGTGAGTTACACTGCAAACGTAGCAAAGTCATGTTTAAAGCGGCAGTAAAAATGTGTGAATCCCAAAAAGCGTTGTATACCCTTCACATCTCACATACTGGTCCATTCCTCTATAGCCTTGCTCTTTTTGGGGTCCACGTGGATTCCTTTGTCATTGATCACGTAGCCCAGGAATTCTATGGAGGATTTCTGAAATTTGCATTTTTCACTATTAGAATAATGGTGATGATGTATTAATTGTTCCAAAACATCGGTGACTGGTTGCAATGCTCTTTAAAGGATGATAACACCAGAATATCATCCAGGTAGACCCAGGCAGAGATACTCAGTAGGTCAGGGAATAGGGCATCCTTGAATCTTTGAAAGACCGCTGGAGCACTACTTCGTACAAATGTAATCACGTGGTATTCATAATGCCCCAGTGGGGTTTTTAATGTCGCCTTCCACTCGTCACCTTGTTTGATGTGTAGTTTGGAATATTTGACAGCAGACTCATGTACCAGCTTATCTTAACTCCTGAGTTGTAAATACACGGTTTCTGCAGAACCTACCCACTTTAGTCAGTGGTTATTTCAACTTTCTTTGTTATTTGTGGCTTTACCCAATACACGCATTTGAGCTTACATATATGCCAGTCTTAGTCGCAGTGACTGTGGAGCTGCTGAAATCGTGATACGTGATAAAGTACCAGGCATCTACATTTCAAATATCGGCCACCACATGATGCACCCACAACTACAATACAAGACTAATTGACTCAGCGTGCAACCTCTGCTTGAGTTACTTCTTTTTGTCATTGCTGATGGAAACTAACAGCACCCTCCACCCCCGTCCCCCGATCTGCACAGAGTGGCGCTAAACAGAAACTGTGCAGCAAACGCGCAAGGTTTTGGAGGAGCCCAGCACACGATGACTTACGAGTATGTGTTGATGCCTATTTACATTTCTACGTATTTCATGCATACAACATTGGTTGTTAAGTTGTTACACCCGTTTTTGAATGAGGAGCAGCCAGGTTCAAATTCTTCCCCTGAACGCACCTTTTGTAGTGATATTCGTTTGTTTTGCATCTTTTGTTGCTTTGGATTCTATAACAGCAAGCATTGGCAAATGCAAACGTTGTAACTATTGTGTAGGCCTTTTCCAGACACTGCAATGATTTTACTACCTGCCATAAAATGGCAACAGCTGGTAAATTATGTAGAACCTGTGCATAGTATGGCATTGCCTAAAAAATGCCTATTTAATGCCTATGCAAGAGCTAAAATGGTCGGCTTGACCAATGCTTTTTTTAACAGAAATTAAGTGAAAGGGACAGATGCAAGAACACACGTATTGCTCATAAATCAAGTGGATGAAGGTACCCTCTATTAAGACATGAGACCATCGTCTGGTTTGCAGTGGGGGCAATTAAGCAATTACCTTTCAGAATACTGTTGAAAAATAACATTGACAACCCTTTAAAAGCTCAGACCTAGCTCAAATAGATACCTTGGGAGTGGTTTGGGTGGGGAGCAGGTGGTAGTGCATAGGAATGCTTACAGCACCATTTAATAGCCACAACTAAAAAAGAGAGAGAGACAATACGCTATCAAAGCTTATGTACTATTGGAACACCAAACACCTTTGTGGTTTGGTTGCCCAGAGATGTAGTTCTGTCAACTCCCTTAGGAGTCGGAGATAGTCTTTCCATCAATAAAGTTATAAAGGGAAAGTTTGGATAATCCATCTAGGGATCAAATAGGGTCCCAGGTCATTCCCCAAAGGCTTCCACAAACTGATATCGTATAAGACGTTTTCATTACAAAGCATTATGGCACATCAATCTTGCTAGTTTGCTTATCGTGTGGAATTACTGTTGTGAGGAGAGCTTTATGGAGGTGAGTCCCCTTTAAGGACACATCACCAGGGAGAAAGAGGAGGAGCAAACAAGAACCATGGTCCTTTAGCTAAATAAAGTTGAGTGAAGAATTAGCACATATCTGTGTCCTTCTTCCCCACTACATGGGGGGGGGGGGGGGTTTAACAACTGGCGACAAGGGAAACTAGTTGTTGTCCTTCTGCAGCTGTGACCGCTGCTGTGTCCTGTGGAGCTAAGTGGGTAGCCATCTGTTCCTGCTTCCATCGACACGTCTAGCTGGAGCTGCCGGCATCCCGCTTCCATGACGCGTCTTGCACCATCCACAGCATTGTGTCCTACGCGGTCCATACCTCGGATGGAGTCCATGTCGGGATCCAGCCTGGAGTGCTGCTGCATAGGAGGAGCACACGGCAGAGCAATGCCTGCGCATGCCCTGATCCCTGCGGCTGCGCTGCTGCCTGTAAATGCGGCCTGTGAGCCTCGTTTTCAGCACAGAGACTTGAAAGGGTGCAGAGCAGCGTATCCGCATTGCCTGTGAATAGCCTGCATGCAAGGCACCGGTGGTGCCTGGAATTTTGTATACATTCTGCAGGAAGAATCCACAGTGAATAAAGCAGAATACAAGTAGGCCTGTCGCACTACGCTGGCTGTCTAACAGTGCACCTGTCCCACTGCACAGTTATTGGCACGCATTATGGAGACCCGAGAAAAGTACCCATCCGTCCTACACATAGCGAGGCAACCCAAGGACAAAGATGCTACCCAGGATAGAGAGATGGTGCATCCGCCCCCAGGAATAGGACTATAACATCATCCATAGGCCAGGAGGGGACAACAACCCAGCAGACTGCATCTCAAGGCACCCGAGTTTGAGGCAACAGTCACAGAGAGAAGGGGATGCAGAGTATCTCTATGTCACTAAGCAAGCCATGACACCAGCATTGACAATGGAAGAACTGGCGTAGGCATCACATGAAGGCCCGTCCATTGTCATGGACAGGGAACCGACGAGCACCAACAAGTGGAAGGACTATAAGCGGCAACTACAATGCCACAGGGGTGCTAACACACAGGAGAAGGAACTGGTGCCAAAAGTGTGCACGGAGCTGTCCGTGTTGGAACAGGGGATACTACTGAGAGGATGTTGCCTCATTGTACCATCTTCCCTTAGAAAGGGCCTGGTGTTGCTGGCACATGAGGGACCATGGGGGGTGGAGGCAACCAAGAAGATACTCATGCAGACCATATGGTTTCCATTCATGGATAACATGGTGGAGGAGGCGGTCAGGAAGTGTTTCCCATGTCAATGTACGGTCTAGAGTGATCCAACACTCCCACTACAAGTGACTGAGATTCCTAAGAGATTGTGGCACAAGGATGCAATGGACTTTGATGGACTGTCAGAGACAGGAGACTACCTACTAGTGATCATGGATGAGTTCTCGAGATTTTCATTTGGAAAGAAGGCTGCCTCCACAGCATTCACCCAGTTAGCTGGTGTAATTGATGAGGTTTTCAGTGAATTTGGCATCCCCCTCACCGTGAAAATAGACAATGGACTGCCATTCAACAGCCATTAGTTCCACAAGTTCAAGAAACACCTAGGGTTCACACACCAGAAGATAACTCTGTTGTGACCTCAGGCCAACAGCATGGCAGAGCGGTTCATGTCATCCATAAAAGGGACAATTCTGACGGACATGATTGAAGGGATGCCGGTGCAACAGGCCTTGTGCTGAATGCTGCAACACTACAGAAACTCGCCCCACACCGCAATGGGAGGGACGCCCGGTGACCTGATGAGAGCCTACAATGCAAAGACGAGGCTACCCCAGGAAGACGGAGTACACCAGGCACAAGCAGAAGAGGCAGTAGTCATGGAAGCAGATCTACGAGAGGGAAGGATATAGCCAAGGAACTGACTGACTGGAAGTGAGGAGCAAAGATGAAGGTTTATGGAGAAGGAGATGAAGTCCTGGTGAAACTCAGGATACAAAGACTGTGGGGTAAAATATAGCCCCTGAATGTCAGAAATAAAGAGGCTGGGCCAGTATTTAAGAGTGAAGCTGGCTGGTGCTGTCCGTTGGAAAATGTAGGCCAGTCCAAAACACTTCTTTTTACGATTTAAGGGCTAAGGACATGTGAAGAAATGGGCCTAGTTAAATGATACGAAAATGGACAAGTGCGCAAGTGGAGAAAGACACTTCTCACAAATGAACTAACATTTTGGAAAGGCCTACTTGGAGCATTAAAGGGGACATCGGTTTCCCATGGCAAATAATGGCCTATGCGTGGACAATACCAAAGGGATACTCATGTTGTTTCAACTGTTATATTAAAGAAAGACAATACACATGGACAGATTTAAAAACTGCAGCAGTGCACATGGAATGAAAAGAAACAGTTGTGCATTTGGAAGCGAAAAAGGAGGAATAAGGCTTTGCAATCCAGAAATAAAGTGAAGGACAGATTACATTCATCAGTAGGAAAGAGACTTCATTTCACCATATACAATGAAAGCCTGCACAAAGAATGGCCTTTTTTCATTTGGTGTAGATTTGAATACTGCTTCCTGATTCTATGTGGATAGAGTGGATTTATTTCTGTTTATACAGTATGTAGAGAAAAGCTTCTAGTGTGGACAGCAGACCCTGGCGCACATTGAAAGTTACAGATACTTGGTGGGAAAATGTAATATGCTAGCCTTTCAGAATAGTCAATTGCAACTTGTTCTCTCTGAGCTGAAATCCCCCATTGAACTGTGAACTGAATTAGTGTGTCTGGATCCTGACCTCCAAGCCCTTTGGTTTGATGCATGGCAAGAATGCAGGACTGGTTCCAAGTATATGTTAACATAAATAGAGAAAGAGATTGAATTTGTGGTGAATTGTCAGTCCTGATGTCTTTGGAGGGGCAATCTCTAGTTTGCTCACAGGCAGAACTCATTCTATTGATCATTGCTCTGATTCCACAACTCTAACAACTAAGTACTGTGCTCTAGGTGTATGGCCTTTATCTAAACCCTTATACATTTCAGGAGGTGGGGGGCAGTGCACTCAAGCTGCTCTACTATACTGTACACTAGTAATGTCATGTGTTTGTGTTTGGAAAAGGCTATATGGGCTTCACACAGATGTCTGCAGCACTAACCCGCTATGATACCTTACCAAATAGTCGGAAGGAAAGCAATATTGATTTGCACTACATTAATAACATCTTTATTTCTATTAGTTTTTCATCAAGAGCTGTGTGGGTGCAATGACATGTTGCAGACATCTTTCTGAAACCCGTACCGGGCATCATTAAATTAAATGTAGTCAAGGAGCGCTTGGCCTTTTACCCTTCGTAAGTCAATGAAGTCAGTGCAACTAAGTCCTTCATTCCCTTAATAATAATGAATGTGTTTTTATTAACCAATTTAATGGTTGTGACCTTTTTAATTACCTGAAGTGGGCTGGTGGGAGTTTTAGGCAAAAATATCTAGCAGGTCGCAGGTAGAATCTTAAAACCCTGTTTCATAATGTCCATTGACATGACATTTTTCATTTCCTAGCGGGGAACCCACACTCCGGGTTATAGCCATGCACACACAGAAATGAGGAGCCAATGTGCGTGTTCTTTATATGCAGATATTGATTCATAAAGATATTGCAGATATTGATAAATAAACATACACAGTATGTAAAGGCCTACATACTGAAATGAGTCCACATTCATCAAGTGGGCATGCCCTTTGAGGGTGCTTGGTGGTGTGGTTAGGAGAGTTGTTCTGTGTTTGCCTGAGGTGGACGTGAGAGACACCTGCCTGACTAATGGGGGAAGGAAGTAGAAGGCCAGTGGGAATGGTCTGCCAGGGATTTCAGAGGAGCATGAATTCATCAACCGTGTCCATTATGTGTTGGGTGTGACCCCCCACGAAGTGTGCATGCACAACGATCAGTATGCTGGTCCTCAGAACATGAGGGAAGGGTACCTTGCTGTCAGAACCAATCAAGTTAATAATCTTATATTATTCTTGAGACTGGTTAAATGACACCAGGGATCAGATCATATGACCTTACTTACTTTTTACTGTGCTTGCTTTGTGGCATCATTTTATGTCTTCCACAGCAAACATAGTACAAAAATAGTTTTAACCATTTTTGCCCGAGTGCAAATATTTTGGATATGCAGATTGGAACAAAACCTTCTTCCTCCATCCCATATTACCTACGCAGCAAAACTGATCCGAAATGCAGTAGCTTAATTACTAGCACTGCGGTAAATGTTAGATAATCTTGGTCCAGGTATTTGAGCAGTATACCATTTCATATGGGGAATACCTGCAGATGCTAACAATTACCAGCTCAACCTCTGAGGGAATGCCTTGCAAGGGGGAATCAACACCCTTCTTCCTTTAAACCCGGCGGTGGGGTTAGAGGATTCAAAGCTACCATGAGGAGTGAAGAGTGGCACGAGGTTGTAAGGAGGAACGGGAGTCACGTGGGGCCCAATGATTAGTAGATAGGTCTGTGGTGCTGTGAGACAAGTTGCCACAAGCAATTCTTTAAATAGGAGAGCTAGTTGAGGCTGGTAACCAATGGGTTGTACCTTAAGTGGTGCAAAGGTCTGGTTAGATTGGAAGGGTGCTAATGAGAGAATGAGGGACATTTGGATGTTTGGTACAGGAGTGGTGGAGTGGCAGTCCCAAGAAAGCTAATTTTGAGGGTGCTAGGCTGTACGTCGTGGAATGGCAGGTTTGTTGTTGGCGCTATTCAGGCAGATGTTGTTCCTAAACGATATACTGTAAGTCCGTCATTGCCATGTGCTCCTTTGCTCAGTCCTTCTTAGAAGGTGCACATTATTCCTCGAGAGGCACAAATGCCGCCTTTTAGTGCATAGTTGAGAGTAGATGGTCTGCATCCAGGAGCAACGAGTGAACAGGTAGCCCTGCATGAGTTTTGTGTGTTCCCAAAGGTTCATCACACTCATTGTCACAATCCATATCGTACACCCCAGATTCCCTGTACAATGGTGTCATCTGCTTACTTCTTGTGCACTCCTTGTACCTCTATCATGTCCCTGAGATCAGGTTCTCAGGACTGCTCCTTTTCCAAATTCACAAAGTCATTGTAGGCAGGTTGGTTGCCCAGTGGCAATAGCACATCCAAGATGACATACACAGTGCCAGCGGTTTTGGAGAAAAATAAATAAACGTGGTCCAGGAAACATGGTCGGTCTACAGGCAGTCCATGTGACCCCTGACCCCATAACCGCCATCTTTGTAAGGTCTTGAACTAGGCTGAGAGGAACACTGAGCTCAGCATAACACCACCATAGTCACTAATTTCAGCTGCCAGAGCCTGCCTGCAGAAGGCAGAGTACCTAAAAGAACCAGCAAGGGTCGATCTATGCACTGATCACTTGATCCTTGATAAGCTTTATGGAGAATCTCACTTAGGGACGTTGTACCCCAGGGTGTTCAGTTAAGGGCGGAAGGTAGGGTAGATTTCCCCTGACCCCTCCGTCCAGATCCTTATCAGCATCCTTTGATCCTACCGTTGCTGCTCTCACTGTGAAACAAGGACTGGCTTCCTGTTTCCTGTTTATATCACTTTTCTGCTGAAGTACTTCTGGGTTATTTTAAGAATGTAAGCATATCTCCTTAGGGCATCCACTCACCTGTTTGTCCATAGCAAAAGGTTGACATAGCTAAGAGTTCTTGCAATTGCCATTTCCTTTTTTCATTCTTTGTTTTGTTAGCCGCTGTTTGCAAATTGTTGCCACAAAACATGCTTCATACCAGGGATGTCATTTCACCAAAATGCCAGGGGTAGCGGAAGTGACATCATACAATCTTTGAGCTCTGAAGACATCACAGGAAGTGATGTCATTTGACCCCACACCAAAGTGATATCACGGAGAGCGATGGAACACGACCTTTCACCCCTTGACAAAACAGGAAGTGGTATCACATAGCATTGTTCCCAAGTAAAGTACGAAAAATATGGTTACGATATCACTATTGTGTGATATACATTTCATACAAGATAGGATCGCCACATGTATTGTTAAGAGCAGTGTGTATAGGCCCATATTACCAAATTACTGTAAATGCAAGCAGACGTCCATGGCCAAATTATAATTATGTTATTATATAGCACCTACTCTTAAGCGCTTTATATAGAATACATACAATATCACCCAACCTGTGTTGGTACTCATTTATCGACCTCGGAAGGAGGAATGGCTGAGTTGAGGTTTTTAAGAACAGACAAAATCAGTGACTCAGACCCTGAAAGGTGCCTGAAATAAACCTTTAATGAATCTAGCAATTATTGTATAGAATTCCAAAAAGAAAAATTATTTGGTATTCCTATTCTTTCTTATTTAGGGTCACTGTTGAAAGTGTTAGACTTGTGGAAGCCCTGTTCTTTTTTTTGTCTTTTTAAAAATATTTTTTTAAGAGGCCTGAACAAGAAAACCTGCCACACCAGAAGGAAAGAGCCACATGGCGCTGGCCACAGCCCAGGAGCTTGCATTAAAAAAAAAAGTTCTTTTTTAAAAGATTTTTTTAGAGGTAGCAAGGGAGACCACAGGGGTCGCAGTTGTGTCCCCTGGCGACCCCTAAATGACGTCCCTGCTTCAGACAAAGAACACAACCAACATTCAAATGTACTTATTTATTTATTAGTACAAAATGGTTTTATAAAAACGTTATGTACAATCAAAAATCCAATCACAATATAAATCCTCACAAAAGAAAGTAATAGGACATTCATGAGTACAGAGTATTAATAAGAAAATTCAGCAAATAAATATAAAAAGAAAATCCCTGTAATTCAATAAAAGGTGCTTCAGAGAATACACTATTATAAAAACATGAATATTAAATAAATCTATAGTTAAATCTGCAAAATAATTAATAGTATTCATGTCAAAAAAGCAAACATCTTTCAATTCTCCCCCACATTTTAGTCAAATGGTCAATCACTAAAAGCACCGCTAGTAATGCATAGTTTCTCCATTCAACAAGAGTGACACAGAATAATAACTAATGTCCAGAAGTTTCAATAACGCTATCCCCACAAAGCATACAAGTCCGTATTTTTTTTATTTTTCTTATGTTTATCTTATTTTCTTATTTTTCAGCCTGTCATTACCCTAGGACCTCCATTGTACTGGCCAAGTTAAATTTGACACAAATATACATGTGGCTAATCCACTTATCAAGATAAAATACAATGTGGGAACCTGAACCGATTGAATTCAAGTAACAATGGATATGGTCGCTGGATGCTGTTTTAGAAGAGAGATTCACCAAAGAAGGTTCAAAAGCAACATCATTTATCTGGATTTTAAGGTTAGGAGTTTGTTTTTTATGCAAGTATTCAAAAAGGCTGATACCAAACCACTCAAATCAATACATCAGATCTGTGTACAGTTTTTGCACAAAACTGCACTATTCTTAATAGAAAGTTAGTGTACAGCCATGGTCCATGGGGGACTAAAAAGCATAAAATGAAGCCTGCTGACTTGTAGGCAGTCGAAATTCTAGATACACATATTCAATTGAAACAGACAGTGGCAACCAACAAAGGCTTTTTAAGCACTTTGTTTCTAATTTTGACATGCACCCTATATGCTGATATTCCCAGAGTTCAGAGCAATAGGGCATAACCGAGCGAATCTTAGTTGTGTACAGCTGGATCAAAGAAGCAAGTGTTCACCCAAGATTATCTTTGGCAAATCTTTTAACGGCCCTGTACTTTTATTTCAAGCTGTGACATATGTCTATTCCATGTTAAGTGCTCATCAAAAAGAAGTCCCAAGTAATAATATGAAGCTATTTGTTCAAACCTTTGATCACCAAAACTCAAGGTACAGCTCTTGCTAGGTCTTTTCACTCCAGGACTGAATACCATGACTTTGGTTTTCTTGATATTGATGGAAAGGTCATTCAATGTAACATAATCACAAAGGTTATTCAAAAGTAATTGGAGGCCTGTGGTATGGCATCAAGCAAAACTAGATTGTCAGCATAACCCAGACATGAGACCCTATAGTTTCCGAATTTAAGAGAATTACAATTGGGACTCACAAATGCACATGAGAGATCTGCTAAATAAAGATTAAAAATAAGGGTGGCTAGAATGCATCCCTATTTGAATCCAACCCTAGTCTCATAGATTGGAGAAGTTATACCTGAGTTTGAAGTTCTTATTTTAACTTCAGTCGATGAATATAAATCAATAATCATTCTAAGCAGTCCCAGTAGAATGCCCCAATCATAAAGCTTCTGCCACAGCCTCTCGAGTATTGAAGACTGGGCTAAAATCAACAAAGGAGGCATTTGTCATTTGCTTCCGGTTTGTCCAGTTGTACAAAATAATATCGGCAAGCATGAGTATATTAGTCAATATGCCTGCACGGTTTATAAAACCTGTCTGGTAAATGGGTATCCGATTAGCCTCTTCTGCCCATTATGTTAATTCCAAAAGGAGGACCCAACATTCAAATCAAACTCCATCACAGCACTCCACTAAAACAACTCATTTCATGCACCTGCATTCTTTCAAACTGCCACTCTGCACCTGCCCAAATATGGTATACAGGGTTTATATCGAACCCTTTACATTGAATACCCATGTATCGAATCTTTTATATTGAAAACCTTTATAGTGAATGTAGTTCGGGTGGGATAAAGGGTTAAATATATTTGGAAAATGGGCAGGATGGGTTTTTAGGGGCGTGAAACAGGGGATTGAGGGGGGGTGCCCTCCTCCCAAAAAAATGCATGCACTATAAATGTTTTCAAGACAAAAGATTTGATTTATGGGTATTCGTTATAAATGACCTCGATATGAAGACATGTAACCCTCAAATACATGAAATCAATAAACTCAAAACTACCCAGATATATTCTTTCTTACATAAACATTGCTCAACCACCACTATACTCCTATTATACCTGACATTCTTACCCCACCCTACCTCATCCACCACAGAGACTGCCCACATAAACACGGTGGTGACATTTCTATCATTTATACAGAGTCACTCATCTTAGCAACCCCACACGTGCCTCATACACATCCTTTGCAGCAGTCCCTGTCATTTGTTCCCCTACATTACATCCACAGCCCACCTTTCTCCACCTCAGTTGCAGCCCCATACACAGAATCCCAACTTCCACACTGACCGGACTGACTTCACAACTAGCAACCACAGTCCCCCCTACATCGATATCTACCTTGCTGACTTCAACACTGGTAAGTCTGATTCAGACAAGAACCAAATACTAAAGAGTGTCCTCACTTTACTCACCCGATATGACCTCACAAAGCTCATCACCAAGCGCACACACACAGCTGGCAAAACAATGGATCTTTTGATTCCAAGCAAAAATCATGTCTCAGTGGAAAATCAAACCTGGGTATTGTGGTCAGGCCTCTTTGCTATCTCCTTCATTCTGCTTCAACCACACAAGACCCCCCCACATGCCACACAAACAAAATACATTACAGACTTAGACTTACCTCACTCCTCTCCACACGTATATCCCTCGACTCTCCTCAACAATTACAACACCATCATCACAAGGGCACTCAACACAATTTCCCCCTAAATCCCAGAAACCATGCAGTCATCACCAAAAGCCATTGTTCAACAGCTCTCTCCTCTATATCAAGGAGAAAGCCAGATGACTAGAAAGAGCCTGGCATAAATAATCCATGTCCTGCCACCAGAAAACCACTTAAACACTTCCAGAACAAGTGCAAAACAGCCATACGAAATACCAAAGGCACATATTACCACGAAGCAAATTCATCACCAATCCTACACAGAAACTATTCAACATTGCCAAATCCTTTTTCAAACCACCATCCACACCTTCCATATCCCCATCCACTGCAGTAAACAACTCCCTCATGGACTACTTCAACTACAAAATAGAAAACATCTGGCAAGCCCTCCCCTCTGGTGCCCCACTTCCAGCGTCAGCTCCCAAATATTCCAAAGCATGGGACACCTTTCACCTCATTGACAAATACACCCTCATCACCATTACTACCAAAACAAAACCTATTAACTTCCTGGATGTTGCATGCCCACTTCAAGCCTTGTCCAATTGCATCACCACCCTCGATGTCAACTGGCTCTACACCATCAACTCTTATCTCTCTCATGGTATACCATCTGCACTCAAAACTGGACTAATCTCACTCCTCCTCAAAAAAACATCTTTTGACCCCAGACTTTGTGAACATTACCACCCCATTACTATTCTGCCATACCTCACCAGAATCATGGAACGCTTCATCACTCCCCAACTGCAACAACACCGCAAACAGCATACTCAAATCTGGCCTTCAACCTGGGCTAAGTACTGAGACTGCTACACTTTGCATCCTCGACCTCCACAACATCACAAAGGACACAATGCTCCTCGAGCTCTCTGCAGCCTTCCACACCATCGACCACAACATTCTACTCAACATCCTATCCCACAGGATGAAACTCTGAAGCTAGTGGCTGTTATTGGGGGCCAACTTGGAGGGGATGTCTAAGGTTTTCACAGTTGCCATCAATAGAGGGCAAGTTCCCATTTCTACAGGCCAATACATTATTTTGGGGTTTGAGGATTTGGTGCCTCAAATCAACATCTGTGTTTTAGATTGGTTAAGTTTCAATCTGTTTGATTGCATCCATGAATCAACCTGTGCACGTCATGTCCAGTTTATTTAATGTAGCTGTATTTGCAGGTTTGTAGATTTAGGTATCATATGCGTGGTTGAAACATGTGGCATGACTTTTCAAGGACTCCCAGGAGGGGTGTTTGTAGCTATTCAAGAGCAAAGGGGAATGTCTTGATCCTTGTGATACTCCACATATGAAGATGTAGAGGCATGATTTAAAAGGACCTATGTCCATGTTTTCTCTGCTGTCAGTTTGTTTGTTTGTTTGTTTATTGATTTTATACGGCGCGCCAAACCCAAAGGTAACAGGGCGCTACAGAGAACAGGAAAACAAGATTGCTTAAAAGCTTAGTTGCAAGGCACAGTATAAACATATACATTACATCAGTTGCATGCCAGTGTCGAGTACAAGCATATACTTGACATCACGACAAATCAGTTAAAGAATATACATATGTACAGTCAGGTTAGTAGGTATGGATTGGTACATGGTTAAACTTGGGGGTCATTGGAATGAAGCCATGCAAGTATATTCCGTCTAAAGCTGTAGTAGGACTGGTCTGTTCTGATGTCAAGTGGGAGGGCATTCCAGTAGTGGGCCGCCTTAACTGGGAAGCTACTGCCGCTTGTTTTTTTTTGTCTAAATTTGGGTATCTGAAGGCAGTAGGAGTTGGTGGTTCTAGTGGGGCGAGTGGAAGTTTTTCTCACAATTCTTGCTACCAGGTGGGGGGCTGGCTGCATTATTAAGACATTTGAAGGTGAGTGATGCTGTCTTAAGTGAGATTCTGTTGCACATTTTGAGCCATTTGTGTTTTCTACTAGTGTTAGCAATGTGTTCTTTAAAAGGTAAATTGAGGGCAGTTCTAAGGGCGTTATTTTGTAATGTTTGAATTTTGTCAATTATGTATTTGTTAGCTCCCAAATACAGAGCATTGCAATAGTCAAGTTTGGAGAGTATTAGGGCATTGGCAATGATGCAGCCTCTTGGGTGAGGAAGGCTCTACTTGCCCCGATAAGCTTACAGGTGTAAGTTGTAGAGGATGCAAGGGAGTTAACTTGTTTCTTTAGTGTTAGGGCTGAGTCAAGGTGAAAACCTACTGTGTTTACTGTTTTGGAAACTGTGATTATATTGCCATCATTGTTAAATGCTGAGTAGTCAGGGCTACGTTTTTTTTTAAGTTGGCAGCAAATCCAAGGAGTAGGATTTCAGTTGTATCATCATTCAGACATAGTCCATGTGTGGCCATCCATGCCTGAATGATGAGATATATTTTGTTTACCAAGGCCATATCCGTGTCGTAATTGCCCGATAGGGAAATGAGGATCTGGGTGTTGTCTGCGTACTTTGTGTAGGTGACACCCAGTCTGTTCAATTTGTCAAATAAGGGCTTGGTAAAGATATTGTATAGAGTTGGCGAGACGCAAGAACCTTGGGGTACACAGCAAGTTATTTTGATAGGGTCTGCTGATGCCAATTTTGAGAAAACTCTCATTGTACGGTTGTCCAAAAATGATTGTGGTCCAGGCTATAGCCTCATTTGAAAAAAGGGCAGCCGGTGCCAGGTGTTTGCACAGCACTGCATGATCCACCAGATCAAAGGCCGCCGACAGATCAAGGAGGAGTAGTATGGCGGTGTTTCCCTTGTCATTGAGTTCGTCAATCTGTACTTTAAGATCAATTAAAGCATTTTCTGTGCCGTGGTGCGGTCTGAATCCTTATTGGCGGGTGCCTAGTAGTGGGTTAGTTTCAAGGTAGTGCTGGATTTGCAGGTATGCTACTCTGTCTATTATCTTGAGGAGAAATGGTACCGTGGTGATGGGTCTATAGTTAGTGGGAATGGCAGGGTCTAGGGTTTGCTTTTTGAGGAGGAGTAGGACCCAGGACTCTTTTAGGTTACTTGGGATGGTGTTGGAGGTGAAGGAAGCATTGATCAGTTTGGTTATGAAGGGGGCTAGGTCTCTTGCAGCCTCCTTAATTAACTGGGCTGGGCAGCTGTCTCCCTTACAGTTGGATGGTTTGAGGGAGGCGATGATCTTTTCAGTTTCCCGGATGGATATTTTTTGGAATTTGAAGGGGTTGAGGCCGGGTGAGTTAGTAGTCAAAGGGATGGTGATGAGTGATGTTTCATTGGGAGTTAGGGAGTCTTTTTTAAGGCAATTTTTGTTTGGAGTATCTTAATTTTATTTGCTAGGGCATTTTGGATGCTGGTGCACCATTGTTTGTCTTTGGCAAGGTTGTCAGGTGGTGGTACGGGGGATTCCAGCTCCCTTAGGATGGTAAATAATTCTCTAGTGTTGGAGCTTGCGTTACAAATTCTTTCATTAAAGATATTTATTTTTGTGAGTAGGGCTTCTTTTTTGGATTTATTGGCGAAAAGTCTAAATTGCAGTTTATTTTCTTCAGATGGGTATGGCGCCATTTAAACTCTAGCTTCCTTTTTTGCATTCTTAATTCTTTTAGATGTGGGGTGAACCAAGCATTTAGGTGAGCTTGTTGTTTACTTTTTTGGAGTTTTAGAGGAGCACTGGTGTCTAATGCTATTTTCATAGCATTATTGTAGCTTTCTACTAGGAGCTCGGGATGCTGGTTGTTTGGAAGAGCATTGATAGTAGGTAGTAGCAATGGTAGGAGATTGTCTGGAGTTATGTTTTTTTTGGCTCTAGTGGGTAGGGGGGGTGCCATGATTTTCTCTTTGGTGGTTTGTGTATTCAGAGTTAAGGTAAAGTTGATGAGGTAGTGGTCTGTCCAGTGTTGAGGGGTCATTTTGGTGATAGCAGTATCACAATTCAGGGTAGCAACCAAATCCAAGGTCCTTCCTTTGTTGTGGGCTGGGGTGACAACTTTTTTGCTTTAAGCCGTGTTCAGCTAGCATAGTGGCTATAGATTGGGCTGGTTTGTCATCTGTGTCGTTAAAACCTAGGTTAAGGTCACCTAGCAATAGGATTTGTGACAAGTATTTGGTGTTATTGGCTAGGAGACTGGATAGATCCTCTTGGAAAGTCCCAATGGGGCCAGGTGGCCTGTATATTAGGTAGATAGTTAGTGTGTGGCAGTTAGAGATGGGCCGTTTGGCTATGAGGAGTTCGCATGATTTGAGAGGAGATGAGGCATGTAGTCTAATAGCAAGGATAGTTTTAGCTATAATAGCTAGACCCCCTCCTTTGCTGTTAGGTCTATCCATTCTAATGAATTGGTCATGTTCAGGGATAGCTAGGGAACGTGCTGGACCTGCAGCTTCATGCAGCCATGATTCAGCGACTGCCAAAAGGTCAAGGTTATCAGATGATAGAGTGTCTGCTATTTCAGTGGCGTGGGCCACTAAGGACCTGGCGTTGATCAATGCACTAGATAGTATGGTTACATTAGGTGTGTTTAGGATTTTTATTGGAATGAGTTTGGGCTGAGTAGTATTGTTGCAGGGTGTAGTTAGGTTGGGATATGGCTTGGTGTACCGTGAGGTAAGTTTATGATGGGGGATAAAGGCCTTGTTGTTATGACATTTGGGCTCGTAAAGGCGGGGTAGTGTAGCTCGAAGTCTGTTGTTTCTATCCATGGTGAGCCACGGTGCGTATTTATACGAAGACATAATGATAGCAATGCTGAATATGGTAAGGCACAGCAGAGATGCTATCTGGGACTTTTAAGGCACATCGCAGTTGTTAGTAGTGGAGAGAAAGGTCGTTTTATCACAGGTTAGGCAAGGGGCAAGGGCTAGTACCAAGTGTACTTAAGTTAAGAGCGCAGCTCAGTGTCTGGCAGTGGGCTGTTCCCAACGGGCACACAAGTCTAGCGGTTAGTTATTTCAAGTAGGCAGGTTCCCAATAGCTGACATTAGGCATTGGGCAATCTTAGGATCTGCAATAGCTAACAGAGGACTGTGCCAGAGGGACATGTAGTGCTGGGAGAATTCACTGAGCTGATCAAAGGGTCTCAGGTAAGTAACAAAATGCAGTGGAAGGCAGCCAAAGGGTCTCAGGTAAGTAGAAGAATGCAGTGGCAGGCAACCAAGGTGTCTCAGGTAAGTAACAAAATGCAGTGGCAGGTGATCAAAGGGTCTCAGGTAAGTAACAAAATGCAGTGGCAGGCGACCAAGGGGTCTCAGGTAACAAAATGTAGTGGCAGCAAACAGCACAATGGGTGCAGTGCAAGATGCAATTTAACTTCACAAGGTAGCACTAGTTAAAATGTTCAAACAGCACAATGGGTGCAGTGCAAGACGTAATTTAACTTCACAAGGTAGCACTAGTTAAAAGGTTCAAACAGCACAATGGGTGCAGTGCAAGAGGCAATCTAGGTTCACATGGTAGCACTAGTTAAAATGTTCAAAAAGCACAATGGGTGCAATGCAATTTAAATTCACAAGGTAGCACTAGTTAAGAGTGAGAGTGAGAGAGGATATAATCCAGCACAATCTGTTTCATGATCTGTGTGTCTACGATCTGTGGTGTGCTGCCACTATAAAGCAATTGTTCATGATGCCCATGCCACATTAAATATGCCAGTATTGCTGTTGTAAAACATTTCCATAATGCCAGTGTCCACACTTTAATCTAGATTGGCCAGTGCAAGACACACTTTCATGACCCCTGTGCTCACAATCTATCCCAGAATTGCCACTGTAAAAAAACGTTATGTCTGCAATTACAATCTGTGTCAGCATTTTCCTGTAAAACACGCTTTCATGATTCTGGGGCCCCCAATGTATGTCAGTATTGCCATCGCAAAACACTTCTATTATGCTGATGCCCAAAATGTATGCCAGCATTGTCAATGTAAAACACTTTCTTGATGCCTTGATGATTCATGTCTTTATTGTGTTAACGTGGTGAAAGAAACAGAAGTGTAACTCTCAGTGGATGAACAGGCAACATTTTGTTAACTGTGGTTTCTTGCAAGAAAACAGACAGCATCCCATCCTAACCACGAAACCCAACTATCCCTTTCTGCCCCTGAGCTCTGCTCCATTTTTACCTCTCAAGATGCTCAACCCCATATCTTCAAAGAGGCCTACGAAGGTCTTCCGGCACGCAGTTCCTGCCTACCACATAATAAAATAACTCTTTGTATTGTCATGAGGGTATGTCCTCTATGCCCATGGCACTCCAGTATCACGTAACAATCAACATCCTGGTCACGACGATAAGTCCAATGGCTTCTGCTTTCGTCCGCCTCAGGTGAGGAATGTAGGCCTTCATCCTCCTTACGAACATCCTGTCCCCTTTGTGGGCCTCGTTGCCTTTTTTTTGGTTTAAACTGTCACTGTCCACAAAATGGCAGGCCGATGTTCTTCATCCAGTAACGCAAGATCATTGAAAAGTCCTAAGCTCAGCAAGTTCTGGTCAACAAATGCCCAGTTCTTTTTTTCACGTAAAAGCATTATCTTCAGTAAATTGAATGGGAAAACCATCAATTTCGTTGTTGATTTAAAGCAAAATAACAAACGGTAGCGCTAATGACAAGTGGGTGAGGTGAAAGCTTCGAAGGGTAAAGAAAGTTCCATACAAAGAAATAAATTGGATACCATTCCTGCTATTTTCACCATCCTCCCCACACCCGATCGTATCCCCCCCAAGACGTTACTCTATTCTTGTTAGAACTCCGTTCGTTTTTACAATTGCCACTAATGAAAATTCCACACAAGCTGGTCGTCTTTCGGCAACACATTTGCAAACACGCACAGACACATATGTGAACACATGCACATAAACGCACACATTCTCACAGATGCCAGGACCTTACACACTTCTGCTCTACCTCCATTGCATTCCACTCAGTGCACATTCAGAGGTCCAGGCGTGCTGGCAGTGTGCGTGTTATCAAGCGCTATGACGCTTTACCACGTGATGCCCTGGAACACCCCTTTCCCTGCAGGGACCCAGCCAGCATGCCTTATGGACCCTGACTGGTTTTCTGCATCTGGCGCAGCTTGGGGTTTGCGAAGAGATAGACAATGCTCCTCTCGCTGCTCTTGTTTTGATGCTGAATTCTTCTATAATGGGAAGGTGGGAGTCAGGGCACCACTCTGCCACCCGTTGCGGGTGACCTATCCCTGTTCAGAGGCATACGTGTCTGGCCTAATTTCTCCTTTTTCCTGTAGTCCAGTCCTCCTCTAAGTCAGCGTTACACCACAGATCCCTGTCGCTACCATCACCTCAGTATTGCCTGTATGTTCCAGCCATCGCCTCTTTTGTTTTGCTATTGTCAACCCAGAACGGCACAGGTATGTCCAGACGTGGGTCTCGTGCCTGCTGGGCCTAGAGACTAAAGCTACTCCTCACCGATGAGGCCCAAGAAGGCTGAAACATGTCTGTGGATGCTTGTGGTCTCGTGTAGAAGGGATGTGACCTAGCTGTTCGGGCTGGACTACCTCTTTCGGGGTGATACCAAGCCTGATTTGCATATGGTCTTTGCCCTTTTGTAATGGCTTGGCAGGTGAAGAACGATGGTCTGAAGGGTTGCCCAGATCAATGCCAGAGGTTAAAATGTATTCTAAACCATTCAGCCATCACATCTTTTGTTTTGCTGTTAACAGAAGAGGAAATGTTCTAGATGAAGCGCTCTCATAACGTCACTTGAATATATGTGAATAAAGGTATGCATAAGCAGGCATAATTGATGCCTTTGTGTGGACATAAGTGACACCTGAACATGTAATTTAAAAAGAACCGTAAACACCAAGTGCACGAACTGCACCTGCCTGAATGTACACGTGACATTAGATATAATGCACAAAGAAAGCAACCTTTTGTTTAAGATCTGTAAAGCTGTGTGTGCCTACAGTGCCCCGAGAGAATAAATTGGGCCTCATTACGAGAATGGAGGTAGCCATGCCTCTTTTGCGGCATGGCTACCCCCATTCCGGGTACCGGGTCCAGGTTCCCTGAATGGGGAAATAACGGGCCATTCCGACCTTGGAGGGCCTGGTATTTCTCCATTCAGGGAACCCGGACCCAGTACATCCCCATTTGAGCCCCTATAGGACTCAATGGGAATGGGGAGGATGCTAACAACGGGCCCGTTAATGACGGGCTCGTTATTTGCATCCTGGACTGCTCGCGGGTGCCGCTAAGCACGCCTGGTTTTACCAGGCGTCCTTAGCGGGTCCCGCGAGGAGACCTCGTAATGAGGCGGTAGGGGGTTAACGGGGCCGGCAGATCTACCTAATAATGCATTTAATTTCCAAATCATTTATTTTGTGGTTTACTTTTTCATCATTATAAAACTATGATTGACTTTAATTAGATCTCTTCCTGCACCCATATTGAAGCCCACCTTCTCAACAACGAAAAAGGAACGGAATTGATTCTTGTGTGGATTCAGGAAATGCACTGTAGTGCAGCACAGGACTCACTCCTGTATACAATCTATTTCACAATGGACGTGGATATGACAAGAAAAAAAAAAGAAAACATATTGCAAGTGGACTTTCTGAAATACCGCTGGAGGTATTTAAGGGAATCCTCTACCATTACTACTCCTGAAATTGGGCAGATGTTCTCAGATATCACTGCCGTTACTTGCCACTGAGGGAGTCTGCATCTAAAAACCACCTAAGATATTGCACTAATAACACTTTTTGAGAGGGTGTATGGTTGTGCGATAGGTTTGAGATATGATCAGCAGTACAGAAGCATGTTCGAACTGGGTACACTTATACTTCCCAGTTCAGGCCCAACCAGAAAGAACTGGGATTTGTCCAGACTTACACTGTCTACCATAACTTTGTTCAAGATTCCTAGCAACTGGAGGACTATGACTCACTAACTGTACCGCTTGCACGCAAAATATTTGTTATATTTAAGTGCACACATATGTGGACCAAGACCATAGCTGCACTTATGTGAATGCCCACATAATGTACGAATGTGTGGGTGTTCAACATTCGCACTCTCCTGGCCTGGCACCTCAACAGAGTGCACCTGGGATGGAAAATAGTCCCTGGCACCAAACAAAAAATCAAAACAGTCCTGCATTATTTATAAAACGCAGTTTGTGACCTTCCATGACAGAATGTGTAGTCCCTGGGGACACAATTATGGAGGATGTGGGAGAATGGCGCCTTCCAAAACACATCAGACCAGAAGTGTAGGGCAACAGTTCCCGTTACACAGTGCTCTAGGTTGGCTCGTTGTTGCAGGTCCCCATATGTTGAACGGAGGGGCCCACACGTGTGCACTTCCGTGCATGCATTCCCCTCCAATCCGTGTACTTCTGAATTGTTGTGCATTATTAACCCTTGTAATGCAAACCATGCACATGACTCCCAGCATGTACTTACAGGCGAGGATGTATTTACGTGTAGCCAAGTAACTGCCTGCATTTAGCAGATAATAAAAGCAGGCGTTTCCATGGGAATCAGGAGCATCACCACCCGCATCAGAGTTCTCGTGGATGGAGATGTTGCTGGATCTGTATGACAACTGGATGGGGGTGCCAGAATCAGATATTATGACCTGTGTCCCAGCTCCATCATACACCTCAATGAAAAGTTGTACACTTGCCTTTTACACAACGTTTACCACTTTCATGGTTTTCAAAATGCCCCTCTAACTCAGGCCAAAAAATGCACACACAACACTAGCCTTTGGCAGGCGATAGTAGCAAGTGATCATTTACTATTGGCCTATTAGAAATTCCAAGCTGTGTACACGTGGACACCATACATAGGTACCAGAGGTGAGAGACATTTATGCATGGCTAGTAGCTTACAACTAGAAAATATTGCCCCCACCCTAAGGTCCCGATTAATGGCAATGTGTGCAGCCATCCCTTGGGGGCCGTGTGCCGAGAAGGACGCTGCACAAGCCTGTGTGGAGAATGAAAAATGTTCACCCCGCGTATTCATGGAATTTAGTTTGCAAAGTAACTGTAATCGCAAGTTGCGGCCGTTACGCCACTAACACCCCCACACGCAAAGCATAAACAGCCAGTACAGCTATCTTTGCACGCTCTCCCAGGCACAAATACACACACCCTCCAAATAGTGCATGGGGTCCCCCGCAAGCAGGCCTGCATCTCGGGGTTCCTGCGTGTGTCCCCCGTAACTGTATCTGGCACCCGACAACATGCACATAAAAATTGTAACTCAGTAATTAATCAAGAGCTCTACATGTGAACCCCCTTAAACCATTCATGTACCCCGTTAAACTGCATATGCGCACCCCTAAATTAGAACGGAACCCCACTAATTAGACGCACCCTGAAATCTGACATGCAACCCCACATCCTCGCTGCAAATCCTTCACGCAAGTGTAATTAAGCCTGCATTCGGGTGGCAAATAGTATGAAGGACTTGTGTGGCCATTTCCTGGCAGAGAGGTTGCACGATCGAATCATAAATACATCTCGTGCCACGCAATTGTGGCTGTGCAAGGAACTGACTATTGTTGAGCAGGTTCTTTCCCATATTTGATGTTCCGCCCCTTCCCAGCCCTCTGCGCAAGCTACGCCCAACCTCTACATGGAGTCTGACTCAAGACTCTTGACGGCTCGCAGAGACATGCCTAGTCTACGCGAACTCCACGCAAGTCCAAGAAAAGTACCACGCATTCAATTCCATTAATCGACTGACAGGGATTTTCACACAGAATGGAACTCATGTACCATATTTTCCACACAAATAATTCCATGAATCGGGCCCTAAATCTTCAAATTGGCCCTCATCGGGCCACAACATTATCCCACATTTGCCTGTTATCCCACTTTTGGCATTGGCCTATTGTCCGAGTCTGAGTGGAAACACAAATTTATGTTAGTTTGAAAGTAAATTGCGTGTCACTAATTTGTGCGAACCTGCATGCATTGTGCAAACACATGCTTTGCATTGACACAGGGCAAGTAAGCTTTTGTAAATTGTTTGTAATTTACACATCTGAACATTCCCAAATTTTTCAGATCTAGTTACTACCCTGCCACCTCTAAAATGTGTACTGCATGCTGCAGCATCAAATGACTATGCAAATTCGACCACATCACCTTGATCCTCATCAAATCAACTGGCTACTGCTGCAAGCACATATCATTTTCTGATCCTCCAGCATCACCTACAAGGCTGTTGGCCTGAAGTCCCCGAGCTACCTCACTGAGAAACTCAACATCTCCGAAGGACTACGATCCACCATATGTAAGGACATGTGTAAGCACATGTGCAGACTTGAGTTCTGCCAGTGCAGGGAACAAAGAATCAGATGACATACCTTCTGTGTCTACTCCCCCAAAACTCTGGGACCTCCTCCCCAGCTATGGCAGACTCACACCCTTGCTTCTACATCTCAGTAAGAAACTCGAGACCCTCCTCTTCAAAGAATGGTTCCTCCTTAACACCTACCTCCACTCTCCACCCTACCTGAGACTGGGTGATCTGCTCCCCTCTGTTTCCCCCCTTGGCTGGTCGTTTATTGCTTGCTGCCAAAAGGCCCCCACCCTCCACCTCCCCGCTGCCTTGTATCTCTGCTTCTATCACTGTGTCTTTCCCCTCATGATTTATAAAGCGCTCTATTGATTCACAGAGCTATTTCCAAGCTCTACAAATACCCCGAAGAGTAATAATAATAATATAGGTCTGAATTTCTCATTAAAAAGGATCACTCCCTAAGTGCATAGTCAGCTTGTTTACTTCATCCAGATCCAATCCATAACACATGGCAAATGGGCTCTCTCCCCAAAGCACCCCTCACTGCACACAGGAAATTATTCTCCAAGCCCGAGGGGACACAAGCACAGCCTTTACACACTTGTTATAATATCATGCATTCCGGGCTGTCTGCGTGATGCAGAGGGTGACTGAGGCTGCTTTGCCGATGCAATAGACAAACTCATCATTTTCATGGACAATTTCAAAATATTTCTCCTCATGCCGCTCTCTCCGGGGAGTGCCACTGCGCCTGAGCCATTTTTCCCAATGATAGTCAGTTAGCAGGACTTCTGGGACCCGCCAGAAGGATCGAATGCCGCCCAGCTGCCTCTGGTGACTTTGCACTGCTGTTGTGTGGTTATAGGTCAAAGGTTTGACTGCAAAGGATCGAATGACAAAAGGGTTGAATCAAAAGGTTCGAAAACAAAAGGTTCCATTTTTTTTTTTTTTTTTTGATTTTTCTTTGGGGGGTCCCTCCTTGCCCCCTTTTCTGTGGTAAAAAACACTTTTTTTCCTATACGAAAACCCCCCAAAAAATATATATTTAAGAAAAGAAATTCCACCCTTTTGTTATAGTCCTATTGACTCGACCCTATGGCATTCGATCCTTTTGGATTCAAACCTTTGACGGGACACCCTGTTGTGTCTTATGTTCAGGTTTATCTCCTCTGACTCATGTGTCTTTATTTTTAACGTCCAACTTGTATTGGGCTTCATTTGTGCTTATATATTTCAGTTTCACTATTGGGGGCTGGGAGTATACCCCCACACCACTCTATAAATATTTGCAAGCAATCTAGCACAGCCCCGTCCCGGGAGAATATGGTACAATCAAGAGCACATTTTGCAGGCATCGAAAAACAAGGTGATTTACAGGTGGGAGTCTGGATATAATATCTCAGCTAGTCATCTTGCTCTCCTTGTGACCTTGCTGCCTTCTGTTCCTCCTCTTTAAAGAATTCAGCATTGCAGGTGGATCCCTGATGCTGCTCAAAGTCTCTGCATTAGCAACAGTGCAGTTCCTGTACATGCCTTAAAATGCAATCGCATGTTATCTCCTGTAGCATTGCCAATGCGTGCAACCTCATGTGTGAAGAACAGTCAGCAGCTGAAAAATGCAAACATCTTTATGGAGGCCAAGGAGGGTTCCTGTCCCCAGTGCTACAGTTGCCCCCTTTGCCCTCGTGTATTCGGCACCTATGTTTGGCTTTTCCAAATTCTACATATTGACACAGAAAAAATTAAAATAAAGAAATGCATTGTATCATCCAAAAAAAAGGTCTCCCTATAAAACAAGCTAAGTAATTGCATAGTGTCATAGGACGTACTATAATTTGCATTCAATAAGGGCTAGAAAAAAAAAGCTTGCACACTGTGTGCATCTCACGATGGACCAGGAAAAGTAGCCTGGATCATAGATGGAGGTCTGCAGCGTTTCCTCTACAAAGGATGAGTGAATTATACAGGTTCTTTTTGTTTTTGTTTTGTTTTTTGTAAACTTTATTTATTCGTTTTTCAAAAAGATATAACCAGCAAAGCAGAAACAGGAAGCCAGCAAATAGAAATACAATAATTACATCTGAACAACTGCAAACAACCCCCACATAAGGGGGAAAGGGAAAGAGTGAAAAAAGGAGGGGAGAGTAAAATTGATATTAAGCATACAATTCATGAAAAGTGTCCCAAATATCAGAATACCTATCCAGCTTTTTCTCAACCTGAAAAGACACTTTCTCCCTACTTGAAAGAACTGATAAGTCATGTAACTAGTCATCTACAGTGGGCCTGAGATCACTTTTTCAAAATTTAAAAATTTGCTTTTTGGCCACTAAGAGGGCTCTGAAAGCCCAAAAGAGTAAACGAATGGTCAGCTTAAAGTCAGCCGGGAACAAGCCCTACACACATTTCATGGGAGCACGAGGCAGAGAAAAGCCCAACACACATATCGTAGGAGTAACACCAGGCCCAACACAAGATCCACAAGCTGAAGGACTTCACTCGAAAAAGACCAGACTTTCTGACACAACCAAAACATATGCAGAAAGGTCCCCACCTCCCTCTTGTAGTTCCAACAAGTGTCATCCTGGCTCAGTTTGCAACGTTTCATCTACCAGTGGGACCAGTAAAAACAATGATATACCCTCTGCTGGGAATAGCTTAATTCAAAATCGACCTTGTGCCTGCACATATAATGACCCCACTCACCATCAGAAAACATGCAACCCAAATCTGAGCATCAAGTTGTTCTCACATGCTCGGACAAAGATTCTGATGTATACGTTTTGTACATTATAAAGAACGGCAATTTAGGAGAGGATTAAGGACGATAGGGGAAGGTATTAAAGAGATTTTGAAATAACAAAACATGGCAACAAACTCCCAGAACATACAAATAAAGAGAACCGGTCATTATTCTTCACAAGGCTAGGCATGCATTACAAAATTCCATAACAAATATCAATAAAGCAAACTTCAAATAAAATCAAAATGACCAAAAGTTATCAAAACTGATATATAGGCATATAATGTTAGACAATATCAGAGCAAAAAATCCTCCTGGAGTGATAAACATACATAACAGGCACCAAGAGATGCCTAGTATAACTAAGAAGCAAGTGCCAACCCAAATAGAAGAGTCGTGATCAGCTAGAAATTGTGAATTAACCCCCAACCAAAAAGACACATGGTAAAACCAAAAAGATTGATGCAACAAAATGAAAAGAATCGGAAGTAGCATGAGATTTTAGCAACCTGAAATGGCTTTACACTTTGAGCCACACTTGTGTGTTGGCTCATCAAACACAGTGGTAGAAATTCAATACAAGATCAAATGCAATCAAGAAACTGATACATGAATCCAGATGAACGGAAACCGCCTACTTCATTTAAGGCTATGCAGGAAGCCTCTGAGCGCTGTAGAAACACAGAGGTGCAACAGAGTGTGGTGGGGTGGACACAATAGTAACAATAGGGGAATTATGATCCATGGCTGAGCTTGCCTGCTTGCATGCACTACCCTTCTTTGTGAAACAGTGTAAAAAGATGGTTGTTTTAATTAGAAAGACTGCTTTAAGCCAGCTCAGAATGGTCAGACATGTGACATGCGGCAGTACTCCTGATTGCGACAAAATATGAGAAACTGGCCACTATTGGCTTACATTAACGTAGTACTACGGGAATTAAAACATTATGCATTGGCAAATGTATGCCACAGAATGTCCAGTTGTCATGCCAACCACAAAGACTGCTTCTTGGCACCCGTTTCTTCTTGTAGCAATTGTTTTGGCGATATTTGGTGCCTTATATCACTAAAAAATGCCAAAACCAAAAACAAGTTAGTGCCACTGCTGCCCCTTCCCTTCTTGCAGCCCACACACCACCATAGCAATCAAGGACCAAGGCAATCAGTTTGCTTAGGTCCGGTCTCCTCGGACAGAAGTTCACAGCATGATGTGCCAGGAGAAGATAACATTAAGATTGATGGAGGGGTGCCAGGGTGAGCCAGTGCGTGTTGTCTATTGCTTTTCTCCACCCCTGGTGGTGCTGCTGCCCTGCCTGCCTCAGTCACAGCAATGAGAAACCAATCACACACCCAAGAACGCGCCTTCACATGACTCATGCAGCTTCTAGCTGCAGTGAGCCAAACAGAGGTTGTTGTTCTCCCTGCTGTCTGGCCTGCCCCAAACCCATTGCAGACTGAAGGGTGTGGTGGTGGACTAGTACGGCACTGCACGTGCGATACTGAGGCTGGCCCGGCTCGGCAGCGGGTCCCCATGCCATGCTTCGAATTTAAATATAGAGCTGGAGCTGCAGGACGATGAAGACGGACAACTCGAGCCTGAGGAGGTAGGTGTTTGCAGCTCGCTCCTGGCAGTGCGTGGCTGCCAGTGCCCTTTAACTCAGGCTTGTAATCACCTTTCACCTTTCCCATCCGCCAAGGCGCCAACCCTTTCCTGACCATCTTTCCATCATTTTTGCTGGCACCATTCACCTATTACTGTTTATTTTTCTCGAGGCATGCACCTGCATGCTTGCGTGCTCCGATGTTGGCAGGGTGCACCATGCTTTCCGCCTTCATTACATTCTGTGGGAATTACCTAACAGTCACTCATAAACCATTTTACTGATGGCATTGAAATGGGGAGACATATTTATTAACACGTTATCTAAATTTGACCTTTGAACATTTGTTAATGTCATGCTCAAATAATGCTACACAATCAATACTCTCCAATATGATGGCTAGCGGGGGAATCGGGTGTTATGTGAACAGGTGTTATGTGAACAGCACATACCAATGATTCATAGCATACACATTTATCATGCAAAATTATTTCACAAAAATCTGAGTGATTGTCAGGCTTCAAAAAATGATGATCGGGGCTCACGATGATTTGCAAAAGAGCATCCGTAATGTTTCCCTCTCATGTCTTTGTGTCTGTCTTCAGCCTTTTCTCAAGGACACTGCAGGCATTGGCCACCGGCTGGAGGGGCATTATTTTGGCAATCAATTCATCAGCCCCTGCTTTTGGGGGCAGATAGGTCCACTAAGGCGGGGTGATGACTCTTAGAAAATCGGCCAGGGGTCCTAATAGTTTGGGGAGTGTATACCTTTTTCAGGGGAAGCGACTCTGAACCACTGGCGCATGCCGCAGAGAAAATACTAAAATGTAAGTGTCTGGGAGAATGACTTGAGGAGGCAGACAAGGACACGCTTAATACCCAGAGGTTTCGAAGCGCGGACGCGCGGATCGAACACTCGTTGCTCCGTGTTGTCCTGCTTCCAAGGGCAGCACGTTGCCACTGAGCTATCGTCCCAAGACTCCGAGTACACCTCTGGAGCGGACGGGTGTAGGATTCTGGTGGGGAGAGTTGCATGGGACACTGGTGTCCAAGGGTGCGTGGGCAAGGAGGAAAACGTGGCATGGGACAATGGTAAAATAAAAATAATGACATGCCCACACGGTAGTCTGAGGCTCCCAGGAGAGAAGGGAGCTGTTCCTAGTGGATTGCACCTACGTTCCTGGCCACCTGATTGTCCGGCGCAGCCGAATACAGAGAAAGAGTTTTTTTTCTGCTTGGGTTTGGCCCTCCCGATAATGAGCCTTTGCGGAATTTCTCAGCGCCTTCTCTTTTTTCACATTTCTTTACAATGAAGTATGGCAAATTATCTTGCAAAGCGTTTTACAAAAATAAGCAATGACGATCACTGCAGACCCTAGGCAGATATGAAGCTGAAAAGCTGAGTCCAAGGGCTGCAGTTCTGAGAGGAACCAGTGTATTTAAGAGGAGAGGACCTGACATTTAAGAACGTGAAATCACTGTTTTCAGAACTGTGGTTCAGTAAATCATTTTCCACAAACAGCGAATAATTCAGTTGCAGGATGACAATTTACAACTCACGCTTACAAATTACTCTGTAAAAAAGAGTACATCTGTATTACAGATTTTGATTTATTTGCGCTACTTTTAAAGTCTGCAACAGCTCAAGTTGTTCTTCATCCTGAAGCAAAATGATGAGAAGCCAATATATTTCGTGTTTCTACTCAGCCTCGTGTCTAGTGCAGGACAGAACTGCCACAACGCATACAAAGTGTGCGCTCATAAACTATTATCTCTACACTAGAGCACCCCATAACTAAACTGACACCTTTGTACTCTGGCCATGGTCACTTACCTCAGAACGCACTGGGACTTGCACGGCCTACATGACAATTATGCGGAAATGGCCTTCTGTGAAGACACACCTACAATTTTGAGCAGCGTGTTGTCTAAAGACGTATAACAACTGGAAATGTAATGCGAATATTATCCTGGAAGCACTGTTATCAGTGATTTAAGTGGGCTGGGGCCACCCGGGGCCGGACCGAGCAGTCTCCAAAACGTGGGGCTGAGCCAGAGCCCTGCCGGGGCCCCCGGGTCCCATCATAACGTTGGCGGGACACATTATCCCACTGCGGCCACAGCCACAACAGCAGATGTGCCCATATTGAGTCAGGCAAGCTGACAGAAGTGCCAGCCAGCAACAGCGACACTGTGACTGGCTGGCACTTCTGTCAGTCACTGTAAATTCCTCTGGTGACTCCTTCCACAAGGGGTCACCAGAGGAAATTACAGAGCCTTTGCTTCCCAAGGCCGCCGAGTCGTCTTTAACCCTCGGCAAACCTGGGGATAGAAATGTTTAAAAAAAGATGGCTTGAAAAGTACACAAACCATAAGGTATGCACACCTTACTATGGTTTGTGTACTATTCAAGCCATCTTTTATAAACATAGAAATTTGTTGCATATTTCGATGCTTATAAAATATGTCTTGCATACTTCACAAACCATAGTAAGGTATGCATACAAATATATAAACGCTTACATGCATTTATCTATTTGTGTGGGTATCTTACTACAGTTTGTGTACTTTTTTAGGCCATACCCATCCCACAAGCCAGGCCCCCAAATGAGGGGCCCTCCCTCGATTTCTTACACCTCCAATAGCCCTGACTGTTATTAATTGCTCTTGGGAGGATAGCTCCAGGCAACGTGCTCGCTCTGGAAGAAAGATGACACGGAGCACCACAGGTTTGATCCCCGGGTCTGTGCTTAGAAACCTGTGGGTATTATGCACGTCATAAATAACCTATCATATCATATCATAAAGACAGCCCGACTAGAGTGGCCTAAGAGTTGCGAAGGGACATGGTACCAGAGCAAGTGATGACTGGCCTGGCAGGCTTCAAGGAGCACAGCTCTGCAATACACACTGTGAATTGGCAGCCCCTCCTCCCCCGGGCTCGGTGGTTTTGGTCAAGTGTGCTGTTAGTTTAGCATATGCGATAGGACACTTTAGAATATTAATGTGTATTTCTTGCTTATAGAAAAAAAAAAGCACGCTATGTCTGTACCGTTGCAGGAGGCCACACTTTATTTTGTTCTCGAACATGCCCCTCAATATCATAGTAACCCACGTTACATCCGCCTACTGCTGTTGATTGAAAACGTTAATTTCAAATTGAGAATGTGATTGATTCAATAATTACCCAATTAGCTGTCATGTGGCAATACTTGAACTTGGTTGCTGTCTAACAGGGCGGCTATTCATGAAGCTGCCATGTAGACACTTGCAGCTGAATGTCAAGATGTGCATGTCAGAGCCATCGTTGGTGTAGGCACACTACCTGTCCATAGAAAGATGGCCAGATACCCTCTTTTTTGTTGACGGGGGCCTGACGCGCGAGGGTACGCAACAAGTATATAAACAAGGGTGAGCCAGGCTACCTCTCCCTTTGACGTTAGGAAAATGTGCACACAAAACTACATTCAGTTAAGGAATTTTTCCATTAACAGTATTTGATCAAACTGTCATCACACGAAAAACAGATAAAACAAAGTTTATTCAACAAAAAAAAATGTTCAACATAAAAATAGACAGAGAGAAAAAAGAGACAACTGCATATGGCTGACATAGTTACTAGTTCAAACAATGCTGGATGTGTGAGGTTAGTACAACGAGGTGTTCATGTGCTACACACATATTCATGGCACATTTCAACTGTCAAAGTACATGGCATACTATCTGTGACACATGCAAGACATATTTACAGTACACACCTGCATAGAAAATACTGCAGCATCAGAAAACTAAGAAATTGGCAGACTTTAAAGCCTTCTGCCGGGATACATGCAACTAAAGAAATACTTAGACAGACCATTCCCATTGCAAAGCAGCCCAGCAAGGGCAGTGTGTAAATGTAATCATTTATAAGGAGAGTGACCCATGGAAGGAATGATGGGCAGGGCAGGGCAGGGTGTGGAAACTATGCAAGGCCAGAAGGCGCACTGGAATAGAGGCAATTGCAAGAGATGCAGATAAGGGATATTGCATATTGTGGCACACAGGACAAAGGGCAAGCAAAGAGCCACAGGAAAGCTTGCGTGTAAGTGGTGCGAGTGTGGAATCTGAGGTGGCAGGCAGTGGAGTTTGCAAAGTCCACTTGTTTACTGCGAGGTATACGGAGAAACAATCGGTCGGGCCACAGCTAATGATCAGCCACCCAATGCCCTCTTCAGCCGGGGGGAGAGGGGTGTCCCAGAGGGAACTCAGTTAACATTTGCTCTCTTTCACAGAGTAATGCCTTTCACAGTGATCAGTACTGCAGGCAGACTTTTGGAGCAGAGTATACGTTTCCTGTGTGAAACTTCCTGGTCTGAGTTAAGAACAAAGACATTGAAGGGCCCAGGAAACCTCACAACTGAGGGAGGATGGGGAGTGTAAGGCAAGAGAGCAGTTCCCCACTCCCCAGAAAGATGTTCGGCAGCCATCTTGAGTGCAAACCAAGATGACACAGAGGGTTTTTAAATGGGCTGAGATGTACTGCCAATAGGGCTGTCTAATATCCGATTGTAAGTCCAGTGATGGGCACAACCTTCCCTTTTGAATTTTTTTTTGCCCCCCTTGTTTCCTTCCTTTTCGTCGCTTTTCACCTATGGTTAATAATTCATTATGTTTAGAATGTGCTCTGCAGTGCAAACTATATTTATCTTTTTAATCCTGTTCTCCTGCCTGCATACATTTCTCCATCTCTCTCTATTTTACCTGTGCATCTGCCTCGTCTTTTTTGGCTCCTTTGTTTAATTCCTTTGCATCTGTTTCAGTGGGCCTCTTAGTGTGTAATATTTCAAGTGCGACTGTTCGAATGTGCTTCAGGCAAGGGCACTCCTGCATCTATTACTTAAAAGTGCAGATGTGTAACATGTTACTGACCTAACTCTGTTCTATGTAAGTAACGGCTCCATTTGTAGTTTGGGCTAGTTTAGTAGCCACTTATAAGTCGAGACTAATGCATTGGAGTACAGATAGAAGGGGGATGATATACTGGCAGGACAACAAAGGGAAAGGGGCAATTATTACTCCGGGGGAAGCAGATCATAGAAATGTGTAATGTTTATATTTTATTAACAACTAGATAATCTATTCTAAGCCTAGATGAGTATCTGTAAAATTTGACTCGAGGTATGCAATCTTTGGGGTAAAATATAGCCCCTCAATGCCAGAAATAAAGAGGCCAGGCCGTATTTAAGAGTGAAGCTGACTGGTGCTTGCAGGCCAGTCCAAAACATTTGTCTGACCTAAGGGCTAGGACATGAACTGAAATGGGCCTCTTTCAACTTTGCCAAAATGAACAGGGGCTCGAGTGAAGGAAAATGGGCGTGGAAACTTAAAAAGTGCTGGATGTGCCCAATGCATGGCAAAAGACATATGTGGATGAAAATGCTGTTTTCCTAAATACATGGAAAGCTACACTTTCAACTTAAAGAGACAGATAGCGGTGCAGTGTGTACATTATCTTCAATACAGCACAATACTGTGATCCAGAAATCGAAGGTGAAACCAAGCACTGTGCATTTGTCACATATAAAAACACCTACTTTTCAACATCAAAATGACATCATTCAAAGGGAACGGCCTACTTGTGGTAGAAACTGGTGCTCTCTGTTAACTGGCCCATTTGCTGAAATTCTGAATGTACCTCAGGGTTAACATTGTAGAAGCAAACAGGGTCAGACTGGCACAAGAAATGGGCCCAGACACTTGAATTAAAGTGGCCCACCACTCGCCTCAAAAATGTGTCCCTCAAACCATCATCCGTGAATCGCGTCAATTCACGACTCTACAGAAAATGCTACTTACGGAGGCTTCATGTGCCTGTTTCATGTTATGTTTTGTGTAAACGCTTGAGAAAGTGATAACATTCCTTTTGTTCATTTTCTAAAAAACAACATTGCATAGCTTAATACTATTTTTGCAGAACCAGACTCAAAGCATGTCATGTAATGGAAAGCATAGGATGTTCAGACTGCAGAGTTTGGAATGCCCACATAACCGAACATGCTTCCTAGTCATGACATTGACAGTTAGGTGCTATATGAATATCACATAGAATAATGTGACATTACATAACATAACAAATCAGGCATGTCATTTGTGTTGTCATATACAGTGTAATGAGCAGTGCATGGCATTGGCTGCATAATTCTTGCCTCTGGATTAGAGTGCCGAGGTGTGCTTAGTTTAAGAACCATAACTGGTGAATGTCTAGCATTCTGTTGCTCTGCACACTACATATAAGGGTCCTTTCTACCAAGTGTTTTCACTGAATTGTGGATGTTTTTCATGACATGTATCAACATGCATGCAATAGCCACTGTTTTTACAGTGGCTATGTTCAGTGCCCACTTTACAATATGCATGTCCCTTAGCTATGCCCAAGAGCCCCAAAACCACTCCATGCGGCTAACGGGTATACCTCGTTGTCATGATCAGTGACCAGTTTGCCTTTAGCCATACAATGGCACAAACAAACCACCCAGTATGGCCACTGGGTAGGGCCTGTGACCACAGCAGCAACATAGGCCTGGTGATTCCCCCAGAGACCCACAAGCCTGCTGCTCTGCCCACTAGGCATTGCCTGCGGCCATGTTCAGTAGACACTTTGCCAGAGGCAGCAGCCATGCTCCAGGCACCCCTAAATCATCCCTGGTGGCCAAGGGGCAGGGCTGAAGTACATGGCCAGTTGTCATTTTGCTTAGGGCATGGACTTTCATCAAAGCCTCAGCTGCTTGAATCAGCCGCAATGCCAAGTGAAAACTATTCATCTGGCGCAGCCTAAGTTCCAACACTGCGTATCACCGCATTCGGGCCCAATCTCTTTCGCCGCAACAAAATCTCTGTTCCCATCCAGATAGAATTAGTCAGCCATGCTTTTCCCACCCCTAACCCCCACGACATAGTGAAGCCCTGGACGGGGTCGGATGCAACTTGTGGCCAGCAGCTACAGCATCGCTTTCTTCCCTTTGCATTCTGGTTATTGTAGTCTTGCAGGGTCGACCGCAAGACTTGAAACTACGGTTGCGAGGCCGGATCTGAAATTCCCCTGTGCCGCCTATGGTCCACCCAACTTTCATTGTTCGAACCTCGCCAGTGGTGCCCAGTCCCTGGATGCCCCAAAAGCATGCTGCGGTAGAGTCACACGCCCCACCCTACCAGATACAATCCATAAGCATGCAACACAAACTATTGAAGCTGCTTGCGATTTATACAGGCAGAGTATTACACCATGACCTGAACTAACTATGTTGGAGCGTCGGCCAAAAAAAAAGAGTTGGCTGGAAAAAAAAAAGTTCTTTCGCGGCAACACACTACAATAAAACTCCAAGTTACTATGTGCCTATTGTGAGCCCCTCAAATCGACAAACTGTTAGCACTCAATGCCCCATCATTCAAACTTACTGCAATTAATGCCACCACCAACAAAACCGTAAAGGCCTACTGCCAGAACCAATCAACCAACTCATCTTGCTTCTTTCTCAGCTTTGTACTTGACAAGCAAGATACAAAATCCTTTCTACCCAGCCCAGGTCCTGGTCATGTGTGGCTCGCTTCTCAGTCTCTCTGTGCTGTGCGTGCGGTGTGGGCCCATGGCCAAAATCATGCAAAGGGTCAGGGAGGCCCAAGCAAATATCCTCTCTCTCAGAGAATCACATGGTGTGAGGTGTCAGTTAGTAGACCTGGTGGTGGTGGCACAGAGTCTGTGTCGGCAGCTGCAGCCACATTTTCATTGGCCCACCCGCTGTTGTTCCCCGGCGGCCCCCCAGGCACAAGTTGCTTTCAACTTTGCAAAGTGCAACAATTTTGTTGTTGTTACCTCCTCCAAAGTTGAAAGCAACTTAAATAAGAGTGAAGGTGCGTTGTGTGTGCCGGGGGGGGGGGGGGCAGCCCAGCCCCGCATGCAGGCAGCCTCCATCCTGGCCCACAGCCAGGTGTCAACTACTAGTTTTATTATATTAGCACTTTGGCTCAGAGCTAGTCGTGCCTGAGGCTGAGCACCATTGGCGGCCCCCCTAGAGTGAGTGGCGGCATGTCTTCACCAATGCCAGAAGCTGCAATATCGCCAGACTAGAAAAATGCAAGAAGGAAAGCCCAGATTCTGGAACAGCATAACAACCCACAGCAAACTGTCCCCCTTGCATGTCAGAAATGAAATGAAAACCCATATCATCAAAGGCTCTCTCCACTGCTATCTACCCCATTGATCTCTGCTTTCTTGCCTTGTCATTCCATTGTTTCATTCTAGCTAGGTTTGTGCAACACAAATCCTGAAAATACACGCAATGATAGTTTACTGGAAATGTTACACTTACAGGGAATTGTAGGGAAATCTATGCAAGTTAAAAGGTTGCAAAGCAAAACTATACATTTAAAAACAACATTGTAAGCTGCAGCCTCTGCACAGCATTTGAAAAAGACACGTGCAGAGAAATGTGTGATGTTAGCAGCCACCTGCAACAATAATATATATCCAATGTATATCAAAAGGCACAAACAGAAGTGTTTGCAGTTACCTTTTATTAAAGGGAAAACAGTTCATTCTGGGATGAAAAGCACAACATCTTAAAGGAAAGTAACAACCAAATTGGGCCCTGCATTGGATATATTTTGAGTGAAATGTCCCCAAAAGTTATTTTTTTAAAGATATTCAGGGTGAAAAGCTCAATCAGCTAAATATAAAATGATTTTTGGGACATTATGTTAATTATGAAAATTAGGAGAATGTGTACTTTCTTGCACATGAAATGGCACATGCCAGTGATTCATATATTTCAATGTCCATGCTGGTGAGCCTGATATTCTGAGATACAAAATAATGCTTGTGTAAAAAATGTTTCACAAGTGAACAGATGAGTAGAGTGCATTAAAACTGAACTGCACTCCCTTCCGTGCTCCTTGTTCTGGTATTCCAAGATTTTATTATAGTTTAGGACTTGTTTCCCACCCGCTGTTTGATGCATCTTTCTGAGATTGCAGTCTGGCATCATTCAGGGTGAGTCTTCTCTGTCTGTCCCCCCAACCCTAGATAGGTAACACACCAGCTCCCACTAGGGTCAGTCACCACACGAGGGACATCTAGCGGCAGTTGGAGGGTCAGCTTTGCTAAATTATATGGCTTCTGAAAAGATTTTGAAGTAAGCAAAAGTCTCCTGGCCTTTTTTAAATACCCAGTCTACAGGGCCTTTGGTCAAGGTTGAGTGGCCCACTTGGTCCAATTTTGGAGTGGGGAGCAAGGAGAGCTCAGGGGCAACGCGTTTGTCTTGGAAGCAAGACAACATAGCACAACACAGGTTTGAATCCCGATCCCGCACTTAGAAACCACTCGCTGGTATCAAGCCTGTCATAATAGAACAGTTATAATTTAATGAAATAGAAGCAACACAGAAGGGAATCTAACAAACATACATTTTCATTTTGCAAGTGGTTTACACGTTGGAATGTTAAGTAGCATGTCTTTTAATTGATTACTCTAGAACACTGTTTGAAATTCTGACATGTCCATTGAGTGGGGAGAAAGATGTTTATTTTCCATGAATAAGAAGTAAAGAGACTTAGATGTCCAGGAATGCTCTGATTTAATGTGTTTTTCGATAACATGATCATTGTATCCTCAGCCCTCATACACTGGTGAATGCAAGGCGGATGTGCGCACACGGTATATCTAATGTACATATGGTGATTTGTGTGCTTCAAAAGTCCACATTCAGTTAAAGTGAGTTTAGAAAAGTGATGCAACCAGTGTATTGATAATTCTTCATTTTAGTCACCAATGAAGTTGTCATTTCAAAGATCCATAATGTATTTAAATTTAAATTGATTCAGTTACTTCTATATAATAAACAAATAGATCTTCCGTGCAACCTTGTATGTTTCTTGTCACAAAAGTGGAGGGAGGATGTAGGGAAACAATATTGTTAAATTGAGGGTACCAGGTTCATAAAAAGAACTTAATGCAATAAATACAAATTATGTGTGTCTGATTTGGGGGCAAGTGGACATTTCCGCCTAACTAGTGGATGCTTGATGAAAACATCCTAAGGAAACTTAAATTGCACCACATTTTCCAAACTTAAATGCCGAACTTTGGGCTTAATTTGACCCTGTAGTATACTGAGAATGGCGAACCTGGAGCTTACTTGGAATTCTGAACTGGGAATTCACTGGGAATGTCAATAAGGGACTTTACTGGGAATGTCAAGTTAGGAGATTGTTGGTAAGGTCACTTGGGAGCTTAAAGGAAATGTCAAATTGTTAACTTACTGGGGAAATTAAACTGAGGGTTTAATGGGATTGACAATTGAATGGTGATTGTTTCAGTGCCATCTGGTGAGGACAGTGAAGAGATCTATCTTAAGTGAGAGAACAAGGTGTCCAACAACTGACACGAAAACTCTCTCAATGGTTAATATAACAGAGCAGTCAAGTTTCACTCTTACCAGGGGATGGGCTTGTACCATTAGTATATAAGTAAACAACAGTAACGGGGACAATGCATTCATCCAACTTCACTTTAGGGCATGCAATATAGGAAACTAACGAAACAGGTAAGTACTGGGCCTATCTATGTCCTAAAAAGGAGAGAAGAAGGGGTTAGACCATTTTAGGACCCAAAGAGGCACCCACAAAAGACAGTAAACCCCGAATTACAGTACTTGTCCTGGGTATGTCTCATTGCACCTTCAAATTAAACCACTAATGGTTACTGTCGCACTATTGCTTTCTATTGTACAGTGTGAACTAGACGGATGTAGCATACTAAAACCTACAATAAATCCATGGTACTTTATGAAGTTCCAGTCTTTGTTCTAAATACTCCAGAGCCTTTTGGGAGACAAGGGAGAAATATTTCAGTTTAGGCTAGAACCTTAGTAAGTCACTTTGAAGGAGTTTAAAGAGTCTTCAAAGGTTTGCACATAGGAAACTTTGGGGCTAAATGCCACAGGTTTGGTGAAGTTATAGGGAAAAGTAGGGTAAGTCCTCCTTATACCCCTCACCTGTTCCAGAAGGGGCAACACGCCACAGGTGACACCAGAGGGGACCCCTAAGAAGAGTTGCAGCGGAAGGTTCGAGAACCGGCAGGAAAGGCAGAAGAGTTTACCTGTGAGAAATGGTCTCACGGCAGGGGCAATGGCAGGATGCAACCGGTGAAATCCCAAAAATGGAACTGAGGTGGCTCAGCTCCTAGCAAGCAACACGCTACTTGTCTTCCAGGCCAGAAAGGACACATCACTAACTCACAGGTGTTGCATGCAGAGTCCTTTACATTCCAAGTTGCACAGGAGCATTGATCTGAAGATACACTGCAGACATTTGCTAATAGCGTCATCATTCTTGCCAGGTGTGGAGGCCAGTGATGATGTTGCCTCCGAATGTATGAGATGCGGGACTTTGGTTTATCGCAAAATGTCCCTTTCTTATGTTAGGGTGCACCTTTGAGAGGCCTTTTGATTTGTAAGCCATATAAACTCTGCAGCCCTGAAGGACCCGCGAGGTCTGGAATCAGTGCAGACGGACAGGACTAGTGAAAGTGGTGCATTGAAAATGAAACTTCACTTTCAGCACCAAACCTCACTGGGTGGGGTGGAGCGTACTCTGCCCTGGGGACCTGCTACCTTCTACGGGGCCTCGACGGGGCTATGCCAGAGCATACTTGCCACGTGTTGAAAAGTCATCAACCTTGCTGGGTGTGCAGGCATGTGTGTTGCTGCATAAAAAAGCATCAACCCATTGATACAAATGCCCCAACGTCGATGTGAGTACAAACAAATGAGCCAGGGAACAGCAGGCCGAGGATGTGTTTCTGCTAAATTCCCCCTTTCTTGATCTCTTGCTGAAGCAGTGGCAGATTAACAGTGGTTACAAGCATGTGCACTTAGTGACAGCAGAGTGCTGTTGCATACAAACCTTTGAGAGGCCAAGCAGTGCTTTCCTCCCGTGCTCCAAAGTAGTGAAGAGGTCTCAAGATACGTTCAAGTACATTGTTTATCATTTGTTAGGGTGACCAGAGCAGGAATAGGAAGGTTAACTCAAGACAATCATACACTGCCTCACACCTGTCCACTGGCTCTCTGTGGGAGGGTCAGTCTTGACTTTCAGACTAATAACGTGTACATTTTTATTTTTTATCTCATAAAAAAAATACGACCAATGCATAATACTTGTCAATTGGAAAATGTTCCTTTGAACCACTCCTAAACGACAGTTGTGTTCAACTCTTGAATGATGGGGGCTTTTTTTCTATTGTTGGAGGCGCACTCCTCCAACCCAACTTCAAAATGTTTAAATGGCCATTTTGGGGAGAAAAATATGACTCGCTCCCATGTTTAATTATAATGTGCCTTCATGATAATGTACTCAATCCTTGGTGTGTCCAAGTCCTATGGCAGCAGGTGCAACCACTGCCCATTTGAGCATATTCATAGAATACACTCAGCGTTGGGTGATGAAGGTTTAAGTTGATCCTGAAAGATTTTAACTTTTACTCTATTGGGCACGTGCTGATCAGTGCAGCAATCACATTACCCTCTGAGCTATTTTGGTAGAATGGGAACTAATTGCCTGAAGGCTACACATGGATCTCTACAGCAGGCACATGAACCCCATTTGCTATCTTTTTGGAATTGCAACCTGTGATCTTTGTGACACACATATAACTTGTAGCAAATTAACTGACCTCCTAATCGATTCACTGGTATTGGATTCTGCAACCTGCCAGTAATATAACATGTGGTGATACATATAGTGTATGGTAGGACATTCCTACAGTGTCATTGTGCTGTGAATAGCATGTTATTATTATACAATTTATGGTACTCATGTGTTTGAACCTCAGAATGATGAGGGGCTGAGTTGAGAGCCAAGGGCATTGAAACAGTGAAGTGTCAGCCGCACCCAGGTAAGAGAGTAGTACTTTACTCTGTGGCTATCCACCTGAGCACAGCCCCCACTGTCTGCAGAACGCCCTGGCTGTCTAAGCCCCGTACATGCAAAATGTCTCTGCTATAACACTGTGCAGACACGCGCTATGCCTAGTATCTACTTCCCACTCGCGGACTGCCGTTAAGCAAGCCCTACTTAAGCCAGCTGACTTGGGTGTAAGAGAGGAAACAGGGAGGGGTTAGTCTGTAAATTGTTCTATGTACCTGGACCCTTACTGGCTCTCGGCACCCCGTGTGAGTCAGAGTTAATTGGTCTGTGAATTCGCCCTTGACATTTTACAGATGAAAGATAAAACAGAGGAGGATGGAAATATTGGGGTATCATAAAAGTCTGCATACTTGTTGCTGCAAGAGCGAGGATTGTACACTAGTGGCTAAATTGCAAACCATTGAAGCAGCAAACCAGAGGTTTAATCCCAGCGTGATACATCTCCTAGTAACCTAAAGTGTGTGATCTGCAGCAAGTCATGAATCTCCTTTCGGAAAAAATGGAAGCGTTTTAAATAGATTAACCCCAAACTTGAGGACCACGTTGAAACAAACTGCTTACAAATACCGAAAGTAAAGGATGAAAATATCAAGCATTGACAATGCCAACAGTTTGGGCTTTTGTGTAGGCATGGGAAAGGCACTTCCCAGGCAAAGCCGTAGTGGTACTTACTGGGCATTGATGGTAGCAGGTGCAAAATGATGCGAGTGCCTGGGCATCTAATAGCAGAGACTGGCAAATGTCTAATACTTATACACAAGCCAAAACGGTTGGCTTTGCCAATGCTTGTTTAACTGCACTTCAATGAAGGATATGCATAGTGCTTATAAATCAAGAGGCTGAAGACAGTATATTTTAGACACTATTTTTACACCATTAGCATGTGTAAAGCTACAATTAAGGCATTAACTCTCAGAAACCTATTTTGAAAAGAAAACACCAGCAAGCACTTTGAGCACAAATTTTGATGATAAGGCTTAATTAAAGAGAGCTGAAAGAGTTCCCATGAGGAAGTGTTTTGGGCGGAATGGGCAGGAACTATCTGGGAGTGGCCATAGGCATCAGCATGACCATGAGTTGTCAATGGGTGGGCAAATCACCAAACAACAGCTACAAGCTTTGTGTCCCTCCTCATATGCCATTTCTCCCTATATGTATTTGAAGGGAATAGTTTTCACTTTTAGCTGGCTTTGCCACGTAACAGCCCAAGCTAAAAAAAAACAAGCATTGGCAATGCCAACAGTTTGGCCTTTGTTTAGGCTTGGGAAAGGCACTTTCCAGGCACTGCCTTAGTGGTATTATCTGACAATTGATTGTAGCAGTTGCAAAATGGTAGGACTACATGGGCATCTAATAGCATTGCCTGGCAAATGCCTACTTATAAACAAGCCAAAACGGTTGTCTTTGCCAAGGCTTGTTTTTTAACAGGACTTCTGTGAAAGACACACATATTGCCTATAAATCTAGTGGCTGAAAACAGACTCTGTTGACATTTGTATTACGCCAGTAGCGGGTTTACAGCTCCAACTAAGTCATTAACTCTCAGTAGACTGTTTTGAAAACACATTGGCTGCTACTTGAGTGCAATGTAAGACTTGGTAAAGCTTGATTAATGCGAGTTCAAAAAGTTCTTATGAGGAGGTGTTTTTAGCGGGTACGGGTAGGAACTGGCTGGGAATGGCTGTAAGAATTAGCATGGCCGTGGGCAGTCAATGGGTGGGAAAATAATCAAACAACACCTACAAGTTGTATGTCCCTCCTCATATGCCATTTCTCCATATCTGTCCGCTAATGGAATAGTTTCTGCTTTTAAGTGTCCCAAGCGACACTAATAGCCCACCCTAAAAATGTGTGTTTTCCTTTGTACAGGAGGCATTACAATTGATGTTCAATTCAAAACGTTTCTCAATGAGTCCGCTAGGGCGTGGGTTGTCGCCATGAATAAAATATATCAAGCTATATAATGCTTAGGACAACTTAATCATATCAAGACATTCTTATAAGCATAATAGTTTTGCAGAATACAGACAATTATTTGCAAATTGAGCAAAAGAAGGGAAAATATGTTTTTCCAATTACTTGCGTACATTAAGGGGCGTAAATCTCATCACAGCATGGTGTCAGAAACGATCGGCTGTGTTGCGTGGCGCTGTCTAAACAGAATCCACAAGGCGGGCTGAGGCATCTCTGAGGGGTCATTGCAGGGACTGGGGGAGTGCTCCATTACTTTCAGTAGCTCATTCCATACAACCGCAGCTCAATTCACAGCTAATGGAAAGCAGTTCTTATATTAAAAAAGGTCTTTTTAATGTAAAACAAGTTTTATTGTTTTTCATATTTTGAAATACAATCATCAACACAAAACTTTTCAACAAATATTCGTCCAGTACATTTCCATGTATCGTTCTGCTTGCCCGTCCCTTACCATCTCTATATTCAGCCCACCCGAACCCATCTCAAGACTCCACTCCTTTCCGTGGCCCCACTGCCAATCCCCCTCCGACCCGCCCTTCGTCCCTCCCTTCCCATGGTCTCCCCTCAAAGCGTGACCTAACCTGTGGTGCTGTCCCTTTAAAGGAAGTAGCATGCAGCGGAGTGACGTTGCACTCCACAATATGCCGTATAAATAAACAAGCGTGCCCGGCCACGACAGTGCGACCGGGGAGCCCGATCCCAAAGGACGTCTGCTGCCTGAGTCTGTGAGGGTTGCGGGGACTCACGGGCATCGCAGAGGTGATTGAGATACACCTCCAACATAACCCACCTCTAACCAGTGGGCCCATGCTATGTCTAATTTATGGGGCCATCCACTGTCCCTGTACGCCCTCCTTTCTAACTACGCAGAATAAGTCATCCCCTCCAACCATCTATGGATATTTGGTGATACCGGAGTATTCAACATTTTCTTGCCTATCCATCATAACGGTCTTGATTAGAACCTTGTCCGTAACACTGAATCCAGAATCCCCAATACGTGTATGAGCACCAGTTTAGGGCAATCCGGTATTGTTTCGCCAGACACCCCGGACAGCATGTTCCTAATTCGGTCCCAGAGGGCCTTCAGGACACTCCCATATCATATGGAATAATGACCCACTCTTGCCCCGCATTTCAAACACTGGGGATCAACTGCCCTCCCCATCTGATGAAGACGGTCGCTGCTGTAGTGTACTCTGTGTAATACCTTATACTGTATTAAGCGCAAGTGCATGGTTATACTCGCTTCTCTTGTTGAGCCCAGTGCTTCAACCCAATTAAAAACTTTCTTAACTGACAACCTCCTTCTTGGGAGTGACTACCAGACAAAGTATAATCATTCGAGGGAGTGAGTAACTGACAAAATATAATCATTCGAGGAATTTTGGGACTTCCAAGTTGATCACACTGAAAGCATGAATTTATAAGGTTCTCCCGTCTTCTTCTTGAGCACTGAATGGCAGCAATCCTGTTTTCCTTAAGAGGTTGCGCCTTTTATTTGGCTGCAAACAAAAAACGTACTCTTGTTCTGCAGGTCAGTAAACACGAACGGTAACACAAATGCATGATTTGTAAAATAAAACAGCTCATTGCAATGCAGTAAACAAGCATTGGCAAAGCCAATAGATTTGGCTTCTGCATTTGTTCATTGCATTGTATACCTGCCGATGTGGAATTTGTGTTAGTCCAACAAAGAAAAGTCCTAGCTCAAAAATCATGCAAGCCATTACGTGACTGTTATTAGGTGAACTTTGAGCCTCTGCTTGCTTATTTAATACTTCTACCATTTGAAATCAAAATCAGCAGCTCAGGCACGAAGCCTGCAGCTCACACGGCCTGCAACTATTGCCCATAAAATGCTTTTGATATATGTACCATGCAGCTTTGTCAGTCATTTCGGGGCCAGGGAGTTGTTTCAGCAAAACAGAGCACAATATTAATTCCTTATATCACACTTTATATTTTCAGCATCCAGCCCCTTGCAATCTTCATGCAGCCTTTATTTTTACTTCGCCCCCTCTTGCGTCATCCCCGCCCCAACACTGCACACTCCCCTGTGAGTGGAAGGGAAAGAGAGAGAAAGCGCTAGCAAGCAAGACAGAACGCGAGACAGAGAGAGACACACACAAAGAGGGACGTATGACGGGGATGGAACTACAGATAGATGAAGTGATGCAGAAGGGGGTCAGAGAGAGGGAGCCCGTGACTGACTCATCGAATGTGCATGAGACAGTGTGGTTAGGAAAAAGGACTATTGCAAAAGGGTATGGACTGGGATGAAGGAGAAGGACTGTGATAGAGGGCTGTGATGAAGGGGAAGGTCTGCGATGAAGGAACAGTCTATGACGAAGGAGAAGAACTTTAGTAAGGGACTGCTGAAGGAGAAGGAGGGTCACAAAATAGGACTATCACACAGGATAAGAATTACGATGAAGGGGTAGGTCTGTGGCAAAGGACAAGGTCGAACACAAAGGACTTTTACAAAAGAAGAGAGACTGTGACAAATGTGAAGGACTATGACAAAAGTGACAGAGTTGGTTGACGGAGATGGACTAGGATGAAGGAGGAGGACTGTGATAAAGAACTGTGATGAAGGAGAAGGATAAGGAGCAAGGACTCTGACAAAGAAGAAGGTCTAGGATCATGGGCCATGATTGAGGAGTAGGAATAGTATGAAGGAGAAGGACTATGATCAACGAGAGGATGAGGAAAAATCTGAAAGCCTGTATGAACATATTCTTATACACAGTGTAGAGGAGGAGTCAAGTACCTCTACCAGAAATTCAGCCCCTATTCTGCCTATATGTTGGTGACCGGACATTGCGACATGCGCAGAGCCAGTAATGGTGCCTATATCGCGAAAGGTCCTTGAAACGAGGCATCCACTGAGAAAACCCTATTTGTACCCACCTAGAAATGACAATCTTTTCAAGAAAATTGTGAAGAAGTGTGAAAACGAATGAAAGAGAAGACTGGCGATGTCACAAAAAAACAGAGGTGACCACCTAGAAGAGATGCAAATGAAGTAAGAATATAGACCTTATAAAAGCTGATGACAAAGTAGTGAAGTAAGCAACCTTTCAGGATCTAAATGAAGATTACACATGCAGAGAAGCACAGAAGAATAAGCAAAACCATTCTACAATTGTACAGATGAAGTAACGCAAGTAGACAAAGCAATCATAAGGCTGGCTACGTAGTGAATAGATTGAGGCAATGCGCAAATGTATATGTATAGGAATGTATACAATCTGGATATTCCATGATACACTTTGGCAAACATGGACCCCGTGAATTGAAGCGTGGTGCAGCAGAATAGGATAGCTGGCAGCGAAGACAGATTTTAGAAAGGTTTGCTTGGCCCAATTACGAAGAGTTGGGGCCACCAATAGCCTTGCCATGTACTCAAGAAGATACAATAACCTGAGAAGCAAGCTAAGCTCCGGTTACAGGTGGAAGGGAAGTCGCTGAGGGTTCCAACATTTCTTCATTTAAGAATATTAAATACAACAAAGAGCTCAAAACCATGGTCTCCTACGGGTCTATGGCTGCGCACTACAAATGTTATAAAGTAAAGTAAAGTAAACATGGTTAGAAGAAAATAGACTTGGGGCGAGCTACACCGAGAACAGAAGATAAGGCCATGCCACACTCCCTTTTATTCTCAGGCATAGTGAGCCTCTTCAAAGCTGAGTTCAAAGGAGTTAATTGAATGGCAGACCGCAGGTGTTCTGATAGATGTTGGGCTAATTGGTTGGGTAGACACAGTCAAGTCCACCCACTGGCACCTGGGGTACCAGCTTGTGTGCTGCTTGCAAGTGGAATATTCCAAAAGGGTACAAGCATTCCAACCAATCACAGAGGGCCATATATTAAGGAGCACTATAGTTTGAGAAGCCAATAGTATGTCGAGTATTAGACTGACAGGAAAGATGACTTGCACTTGGGATGGGCGTAATCGTCAACCTGATCTTAGAGACCCAACATCCTTGTATCCCATAGAAAGTATATGTAGATGTTCCCCGTTGACCAACCATAATCTCTCGTAGGTTTTCTTATTTGCCACGTAGTGTGACATCACTTATGATGATATAAGGCACTGTTTTTTATGAAATATTTTTAGATAATTCTGTGCGGTGTCCGTTGATGTCCGTTGTACTCCCTTATACACTTGTTATTAAAACATCTTTGACTTTTGCCAAAATTCCTGAGTCTGTCTGATTATTGATGTATGAGTAAGATCTGCAACCCCATCCGTCGCAGATACTGTTACATAGTTTTAAAGGACCCGGTCTACGGGTTCCCTTGGTAGCAGAGTGATGATGGTTATCGAGGCCCATAGACCAGTATGCTCTCAGAGATTGCAGAACATCGGGTGTCCTATGCCATCTAGCTGGAAGAACGTAAGGTTTCCTGGTGACCGATATAGAAAGCTTGCAAGTAAAGAAGATACAGGTGGGACGGGCCCCCATTTCACAAAATCCCTCCTGGTTTCCACAGGCGCTCAGCACACCGAAGGTTGAAAGTGGCCTGTTGGAGGAGGAGACGATCCTGAGTGTCAAGAGCCAAAAGTCGAATGATGAGTGGATTGAGGAGATTGTCAAATAAAGTGGGGACAGGGGATTGTGGCAATAGTAAAGAGTAACAGGGTGTTGATTGAGTAAATTTATGACGAGGAGCATCAATGACGAGGAGCGTCCATATAAGCCCAGTGTCCTATGCTCAAGGAGCTTCTAGAAGGAGTCGTCTCAAAACCCACATGGGTAAAACTAGGCTGCACACAGATAAGATCTGTGAGAGGAAATGATTTAAACTCCTATCGGAGTAGTTAGGGACAAGTAATAGCAGCGAAGAGCATTAAGGAACTATATATTGAAAAGTCGACTAGTTTGTCTGTTTATGTATTCTTATGTATTGGAGAAAGTGAAATGTTGAAGAGCGACGAGGATAGGTTGTGTTGAGTAGAGCCCGAAAAGTTATTATCTATTTGTTTTAGTCATGGTCAGCGCCGACCGAAATAAGTAGATTGAAGTAAAATTGTGAACTAGAGGCTTTGAGCGACTATTGGTGCACACTCATATTTACTGTTTTTTCTGAAACATATATTGTGTAAAGTAATAGTAAGTATCGATAGTCAATTGAGACTTGTCAAAATGGGGGATGTTACTCCACTGATACATTTGTGCAAGCAACTGCCAAAACATGCACCCAAGCCTAAAAAGTATAGTGCGGAATGGGTTAAGCATACCACAGATAAAATGTTCATGCTATGGCCACAAGGGGGATCACTGTCAAAACCAGTTTTGCAGCACATGACCACATACTTGCACGCTGAGTCCACAGGGAAGACATTGGAGAAAAGATTAGCCAGTTTAGAGCTTTGGAAGATGTATCAGGAGGAACGAGAGGGTCCGCCTCCTGAGGATTGGATGCTTAATCAGTGCAGGGAGGAAGGAGTTGAGCCTTCTACTCCCCCTACCACTCCTAAAGTAAACAGTGATAATGCAAAAGATGAAGGATTGTACCCATTAAGGCAATTAAAAGCGGCAATAGGATATAGTAATCCAATGCATGAACTGCCTGCTTATAGAGTCCAGAAAAAAAAGGGCTAAAGGAAAGGAGGAGACTTTTAAGGTCCCACAAGATAAAGAGGAGAAAAGTGAACTACCTAATGTATCCATAGAAATAGAATGAACTATTAAGAGATGGAAAGGAGAAAGGGATACAACTGATGAGGTTAAACTCCTACAGAACGATTTCATGCGTTGACAGATATTGCTCAAACTTGATGGGAAAAGCATTGAGGAACTAAGGCAAGGGGAAGATCAAGACGAACAAGATAGAAAAGACAGGGAATGAGAGAAACGATTGAAAGAAGATGAGCATAAAAGAAAGAGTAGACAAAACTGAGAGCAGATGAATCAGGTGGAGCAACTCAAAAAGGAGGAAAGGGCAGAAGAGCAGAGAAAGTATGACAACAGACAGAGAGCAATTGAAGAACGAGACAGGCTGGAAAAGAAGAGAGAAGAGGAAGAAGAACAGAAATTACGAGACAAAAGAATGCAAAGGCGCAGAGATTAAGAGGTATGTAAAGCAAATGAAAGAAGGGAAGAGAAAATAAAGGAGGAGGACAAAATTAGATGTGACGCGAAGAAGTAAAGGGAATTAGATGAAGAGATGGACTGAAAAAGAGTGCACGCGACATTAATCGCATTGAGAGAGCGCTGATGGAACCAAGTCCAGTAATATCATGGAGTGACATAGAGGACTTCCTCCCATCGCAAGGAGCAATGCCAGGACCATCTAGGGTAAACCTAGATGAGAATTTCGAGATTGGAAGCATCAGAGACAGGATCAATAAAGCTTATCAGGAGATGAGGACAAAAAGTGAATAGAGAGGTATGGGGAAAAGAAGATTGATCCACAGGTGTCCAGTCACTACGCAAAGAAGGAAGCCCATTTAGTCTCAAGCACAGAGCCTTGTCTTTGGACAGGCTGACTTTAAACAGATATGATAAAAATGAAAGCCACTCTAGTTGGGGACTATATATGCCAGACGAAGAAACCTTCTGTGAGAAAGAGGGGGGGAGTGCATGCGCTCCAGAGGATGTTTACAGACGGACACGGAAATAAGATGGTCAGATTTAGACCAACCTAAAGATAGGAGGCCAGACCCCATGGCGTACCCAGAGCGACCTAAAGGACGATCACATAGTGAGAGGGAGTAATCGCCACCAGATGTGAGTAGGTTGAGGTCATTGCCAGGTAGAAGGAAATGAGGAACCATTGTTCCTTCTATGAGTAGGCAGACGATAGGAGCGGATTGCGTATTTGGGTTCACGCAATTCTCCTTATTAGAGAAAGGAGGGGCCAGACTGCAGTATATCCCTTGGCCCCGTATGGAAAAGGATAATTTAAGATGCAAACTCCCTAGTTTAACGATGGTTGTAGGGAAATGAATTTATGAGCTAGACAAGATGACAGGAGGAAATATGTTAGCTATAGGGGACATTGAGTGTCTCCTAGCAGCCATTTTTGGGGAAAGAGCTGATGATATTTGGATGAGAGCAGGTTACTCAAGTGTTACCACAAAAAATCCAGTGCATGACGCAGCACCATTCAATAATTGCAGGGCAGCTGTTTGGAAAGTTCTTAGGGTACAGTATGCTGATATGATATGATATGATATGGAATTTATAACGCGCCTATACACAAGTGTTTCAAGGCACAACGAGGCAGGGAGTGGGGGACATAGGGAAGACAGACAACGGTCTTACTATGCCCGGTATCATTCAGATTGCGCAAGTGCATGGGAAGGGAAAGTGCTTGGGGCAAGTGCAGTACATGGGATAGTGGAATCATAAGATAAATAAATAAGGGGCCAGCTGTTGGCAAGTGCAAGGTAAGTGCAGAACAAAGTGCTGGGAGGGGGGCCGTAGGGATACAGAGACAGTCCTGTGGTGCAGGATTGCCAGGGAGGCAGTGCCGGGGGCAGGTGGCTGGGCCAGGGACCGAGATCAGTGAGAGTGGTCCGGTGCCGATTCGGTGCAGTTTCAATCAGGTATTTAGCAGGGGAGAGGGGGAGAGAAAGCAGAAGCAAAGAGGAAGGTTTTGAGGTGCTTCCGGAACCGGAGATGGTTCTCCTCAAGTTTCAGGGAGGCAGGAAGGCTGTTCCAGAGGGAGGCCCCTGCCGTGGAGAGAGATCTACTCCCAGCTCGTTGCTTGGAGAAGCGGCTGACCCTGAGGGAGTTGGAGGCAGATGAGCAAAGAGCTTGAGAAGGAAGATATTTAGGAAGGGAGAGTTGAAGGTATTTCGGCCCCAGGCCCCAGAAGGCCTTGTGGACAATTGAGAGGATTTTGAACTTAATCTTCGCAGCCACTGGGAGCCAGTGAAGAGATTTCAGTCTTGGAGAGATACGGTCCCTGGGCTTGAGGCCAAGTACAAGTCTCGCAGTCCTGTTCTGGATGAGTTGCAGAGAGAAGAGAGTAGAGGCAGGCAGATTTAGATAGAGGCTCTTACAGTAGTCCAGCTTAGAGAGAACCAGAGCTCTGGAGACAGTGAGCTTCTGGGGGAAGGAGAGGAAAAGAAGAATACCTCTGAGCAGGTGCAGCTGGTAGTGTGACTTCTTAGAGATGGCAGGGATGTGAGGAGAGAAGGAGAGAGTGGAGTCGAAGATGACCCTGAGGTTTTTAGCCTCGTAGGTGGGGGCAGGAAGAGAGCCGGCCAGAGAGTGACAGGAAAGGAAGGAGCGGGTGTGCCGATGAGGAGAATTTCAGTCTTACTGGCATTAAGGCAGATATCATTGGCACCACTCCTGGATAGCAGCCAGACAGTCAGGGATGAGAGAAGGAGAAGAGGTGGCTGAAGGTAGCCTGAAAATGAGCTGAGTGTCATCCACATAGCACTGAAAGCTGGGGTAGAGAGCGGCAATGCAGCGGGCCAGAATTGCCAGGTATTGGTTGAACAGCCAGGGAGAGACGTTAGAGCCCTGGGGGACACCCCAGTTAGAGATAGAGATACAGGAGAGGAAGGACCCAAGTTGGACCTGGTAGGGTTGATCAGAGAGGAAAGAAGTCAGCCACGCCAGGGCCTGACCGGTGATACCCAGGTTATCAAGAAGATGGTTGAGCAGGATGGCATGTTTGACTGTGTCAAAGGCAGAAGAGAGATCAAGTAAGATGAGGACTCAGGGGGTGTTGGAATCAAGGTTGAAGATCAGGTCTTCACGGATGTCAGGAGAGCAGTTTCTATGCTTCTGGCAACTCTGAAGCCAGACTGATGATCAAGAAGACAACCAACAGATTCAGTGTGAAGATTTAGCTGGGAAATGGCCAGCTTTTCCAGGAGTTCGCCCAGGAAAGGAGTGATGGAGATTGGTTAGCCGGGCAGGACGGTTCAGCAGAGGGTTTTTTATGAAGAGGGTGCACAAGGGAGTGCTTCAGGGGGGATGGGAGGACTCCAGTGGTAAAGAGTGGTTGCAGAAGTCAGCCAGAGTAGGAGCAAAGCCAGGGTGTCAATGTGGTCCTTGATGGTTTTGGAGGAACAGGAATGAACCTGTTTTAATGAGACTTTCATGGATCAGACTTGTCTAGAAATCTCGTCTAGGGAGTACAGGGGAAGGGCAGAGAAGGAGAGAGGAGAGGAGGAGAGGTGGCCAGAGAAGGGCCAGAGGAAGAGCAGAGAGTTTAGGGGGAGGTGGAGAGGAAGAGAGAGAGGCCAGGATGTCCTGAGTTGTAGAGAAGAAATGAGAAGCCAGAGCCATGCAGAAGGCCTGGGAAGGGACAGGAGAAGTAGAGACTGCTGCAGGATTGGCCAGTTCCTTGCATGTTTTAAAGAGTTTGGCCGAGTTGTTAAATGCCGCAGAGATCCAGGCTTGGATGGGAGGTCTCTTCTTGTTGCAGAGAGAGAGCCGGTATTGCCTTTGGAGCAGACGACAGGCCAGTTTGTCAGAGGATGTACCAGAAGCACACCATTTCCACTTAGCCACCGTGCACTTGCGTTTGAGGGTGACAAGGTCTGATTCATACCAGGAATTGCACTTGGCTTTGGGCTTCAAGCGGATCCTCATGACAGGGGCAAGAACATCAAGAGTATCAGATATAGCAGAGTGGAGCATGGAAAGTGCTGTTTCAGGGTGTGAGTCAGCCAAAGGGAAGGGAGGGTGGTGAGAAAGTGACAGTGAAAGCCTCAACTGACAACCGCTTCATGGGTCAGATAAGCGAGAAGGTGGGTGGCAGTGCTGGAGTAGGCTTGGCCTTAGGGGTAGAAAGGGTGAGCTGGGAGGAAAGGAGGAAGTGATTACTCCAGGAGAGAGGAGTGGTGAGAGGGATAGAAAGGGGAAGGTTTGAGTAGATCAGAGCATCCAGAGTGTGCCTTGCAGAGTGTTGTCAGGCCAGAGGGGAGAATAGAGAATGAGAGAGAGTCTCAGAGGTCGCGAAGAGTCCAGAGGAAGGACAGCAACCATCCAGGTGGATGTTTAAGTCTCCAAGCAGGAGTTGATTGGTTGAGACCAGGAGGGAAGAGGAAAGGTTTGCCCATTCAGAGAGGAAGGAGAAGATCTGACCAGGTGGCCAATAGATAGTAGCCACAGTAAGGGAATGGCGATGAGAGAGAGAGAGCCTGCAGATGAGCCACCGTAAGGGAATGGCCATGAGAGAGAGAGAGCCTGCAGACAAGGCATTCGAAAGTAGGAGTAAGCCTGAATATGAATAACAGAGGCAGGAATCCACTCGGGAAAGATCAGGGCTACACCCCCTCCCCAGCAGTTGCACCTGGGCATGGAGAGGATCTTGTAGCTATCAGGGAGGAGACAGTCAAAGCTTGTGACAGAGCTGGCTATGAACCATGTCTCGGTGAGATGGAGGAGATTGAGGTCAAGTTCCTCCAGGAGGCGGCAGATGTCCGAGGAGTGTTTGACAGCTGAGCGAGAGTTAAGAGTGGCAATATGGAGAAGGTTGCCATCCTTGAAAGACTACTGGGGAGGGGTACAAATCAGAGGTATGCCCTGCAGAGGTGTAGAAGAAACCTGTGGGGGGGGCAGAAGAGGAAGGAGGAGAAGGCAAGGTAGCCAAGGGGGAGACACCGGGGGAAGGCGAGGAAGCCATCGAGGGGAGAGAGGGGATATCAGGGGAAGAAAGGAAATTGATGAGGCATGGTAAGTGTCTATTAAAGAGGAGAAGGTTGGCTTGAGGGCCTTGGACCAAGACGGTACCATTCATGTAAACATTAATGATGACCTTAGAGGAGTGGAAGGAGGCCATGGGGGCCTCCCATTGGGTGCCACCATTAATGGGAGAGGAAGAGAGCACAGAGACCATATGTAGAGTCCATAGGTCTGGCGAGAGAACGTCATAGAGGATGTCTGTGAAAGTTTGCCTGGAGGAGGCACTGGTATAGGTGTCAGCGATAAGGAGGCCTGGGTTGGAGACCATGATGTCCTTTTTAAACTTCTTCTTACCAGATTTAGTGAGGAGAGCAGGATAGGTGATAGAGAAGCAGTTAGAAAATATAGGAGAGACAGAGAGCACCATAGGGTAGGTAGAGAGAGAAGAGAAGAGCAAGCGAGTGGTAGGGGAGAACACTAGGGAAGGACACAGGGCAGGGAGCAAACAGACAAGTCAAAGGGGGACGAGACAAGTTGACAGTTAGACAAGACAACAGGCGCTTAGATACTGGTAGAAAGGTTTGCTAGATGAGTGCTTTGCTAATAGGCAAGCTACAGAATAGCACTACTTTCAAAATGCAATTTTGAACGGGAGACAAACACACCGACGTTTGATAGTCCTGAATAGTGTTGAAAAGTCCTAGGTTTCACAAATCAATTTTTAAATACTTTCACAATGCAATTTTAAGCAGGAGAAAAACACACCTAAGTTTAAGAGTACTGAATAGTGCGGGAAAGTCCTAGGTTTCACAAAGCAATTTTAAATACTTGCACAATGCAATTTTAAACAGGAGAAAAAAACACCTAAGTTTGAGAGTCTGGTATATGGACAGGTTTGCAGGTTAGAGTGAGGTTCTATACCTAGCCCGGGTCCCTCTTACCTTCCTTAGTCGCTGCTGGTGGACTCTGGCAACTGGCTTCCCCTGCTGACACCTGCAGACACTGGCTGGAGCTGCCTCAGAAGGAGCCGCCCTTTGCCTTAGGGGCCCTTAGCTGCAGGGGCTGCCAGGCAGGAGGCTGCCCAGAGGAGGCAGGTTAAGAATGGCCACGTGCCCAATCAGACCGAAGATGGGAGGGTTGGGAGGTGGGCACTGGGACCAGGAAGTGGGGGAGGCCTCAAGGTAAATCACCGAGTGTGCTACAGTTGGCAGTCATACACAAGGAAAAACACACTAAATGCCACAATTGCAGAAGAAAATATGCTCAAAGACACAGGGAGCTCTCACCCAGATGGAAAGCAGCATGGAAGTGGCTGCCGCGTATATGGAACCTGAGGGATAGACCCTCTTCAGATGGGAGGACTGGGAGGCAGGCACTGGGACCAGGAAGTGGGATCCCAACAAATAATGATTTATTATATAACACTTTCACCAAAGTACTTTACATAGAATAAATTTACATACAGTATCACCCAAGCGAAGCTGGTACTCATTTATCAACCTCAAAAGGATAAAGGCTGAGTTGGCATTGCTGGGATTCAAACCTGCAACCTGCAGATCACACACAGATCACAACAGCAAGCGCTCAGTCTTACCAAAATATTATTTTACTGCCAGCCCATAAGAGGATATCTCATGTGAAATATACTGTATAGAGCATTCAAATAAAAAATATGCATGCAGTATTTACAGCATGAATATAGATTGGGATACCATCCATAAATACCCTAGATTTCGGCCAGTATCTGGAGGTAAAAATGTGCTATAATCAATGAAGGTGTCTTTAAAAACATTTTCTCCCAGCAGTGTAACATCCCTTTACTTGCATGATCAATGAAGTGCCATGCATTGCACATAAAGGTCTTCACTAACCAATCTGAATGTTTGTTCACCCTGCACTAGAAGCTCAGTGCAACCTGATATGCATTACCATCCCCCAAAACAGGATGGAAAAACATCTTTTATATTCTTTATTTTAAAAAAAGGACATGCGGTTTTCTGTAAGTTCTGCATGTCTGGCATCACCATAAATGTGGACTCAGAATACCGAATGCAGTAACCACTCTGATGAAATGACTGCTACTCTGTAGCAGAATAGCAGCAGTGATCCAAATCATGAAGATGGCACGGGCAGAACCCAACAGGTATTCCTCCTTTGCCTCTTTTGGTAACATGGGCTGACGGCCGGCTACAGCTTCATAAGCCGTGTGAGTTGATAGTGAGCTGATACAGTTGGTCGTACCAATATAAAAAAGATTCCCAATAAACGTTCTATACAAATAGGGGTTTTAAGAAAACAATCCATGCAAACAACTAATTAAAATCATTAAAGACCCACCCCTGTAAAGGAAAAATTGAGAATGCAGACTTTGAGAAGAAAGGGCACCCTGGGGCGATGAGCAGGGTGTGCATGAACAAGATTTGAGCAGCATTGACAATGTTAAAGAATATGCCTGTAGAAAACAAGAAGGGAGGCATAAACGTAAGTCACTATGGCCTTTAAGGTTGGCCAGGCGGCAGAGCCTCTTTAAATACCTTTTGTATATTGTCATAGGGGTTCAACATTGAGAACGGCTTCTAGGTGCTTTGCTGCAGTCTAGTCCTTGTTGAGACAGTCGAGTCCTGCATTCCCAATGGCGAGTTGGAAATAGTGTTGGTTAGATGCATGGACTCCCGTTAGATTGAGTCAATGTTCAAGTCAATGGCTTCCAATTGTTTGAGATGGTGGCAAAATGAGGCTTCTGCTGATTTGAGTTGGCCTTTTGCTTAAACTGAGTCGAGCTGACGATCGGGTTGAGTTGAGGTTGTCTGCTGAAATGGGTTTAGAAGGCGTTTGGATGGCCTAAAGAACAGCTAAGTGATTCTAAGAGAGTATTGGTCAAAGCAGCCCAACGGGTCCTGCAGTGGTTTGAAGTCAGTTGTGCAAAGTAAAACTGGTTTGAAGATATCTCAAGTCAATACAGCAGGGTTCTGGCTGCTTCTAGACCTATAGGTTGCTGGAGGGCCAGCCCAGGGCCTTCAGGCACAGGTGAGTCTTTAGTTCCACTCTTCCACTCCAGGAGGTTTGTCTGGCATGCACAGGGGTTACTTCACCTCCAGTGTGCAAAAGCTTGGTTCCAGTGCAAAGGCAGCAGACAGGCCTTGGTCCACAGCAATGCTAATCTACTCTTCCCTGAGGATGGTTAGAGAATAGAATGATTTGGAGTGGAGACTCCGTGTGATGTAAGTGGCCCCCTTAATGTACCCAGCAATTAGGAAAGAAAATATAGGCTCTGGCAGCTCTGTGCTAAAGATTGCTAACTTCCCACCTGTGATTGGTGTGTCTTCCCCTGATTGAATAGAGTACTGGCATGGCCTCAGGGTGCCTTAGTGCTGGGTGCATTTTGGACAGCTTAGTGGGGCTGTAGCGGAAGAGGGGCTGACCTTACATTGTCGGATTACTTCCATTATGAGTGATACCCATCCCCCGCCTGTGGAGTTACGTCAGTGGTTGTGGGGTGAGCACTCTCGCCATGCCATGATTCGGGCTTGGACGTTACTGCTTGGAATAATTTCTCATGAGTGTGAGCTTCTTATGCTGTGGTAACCTAGCTGCAAGCGATGAAGTGGGTAGAAGTCTGATTGGGACTTTCCCACGTGATGGGGTTCAATGTGCTCTAAAAAACGTCGGTGTGTCTGTGGAATGGCTTCCCCATGTTGGGGAAACAAATATCTTCGTCCGAGCAATGGTGTAACTCCTGATCAGGCTTTGGGTGTTACAGCCAAATGATTCCCGAAAACACCTTCTGATTCATGGAAATGTGGATGTACTGCTACGGTAGAAGATATGGCCGGGACTTGAACATTTTCAGAGCTGGAAGCAGGTGGATCTGCAAGAACTTGTTCATTGTTGTTTGTTGAGACTATAGCTTCTCAGGACAATGGGCCTTCAGCCCAGACAGGTACTGTACTGTTTGAAATATTCAATCTGACGGCATCTTCTAATGGGCTGCATGGTCTGTTCATGTGTTCTGCTGATCACAGAGGTGAAGTGTGCAATAGAAGCTCAGGAATCCGTTGAATGCCTTCATGGAAAACCTTTGGGTTTTGCTTCATATCCCGATATATAACATAGTCATCCCGATATATAACATAGTCCTTTTACTGGCTCCTTATTTTCTAAATTAGGATATGTTGAGGACTGCTGTAAGAGCATGGCCTCATATATGGTAAAGGAGTAGTTTAGCATAGGTATCTTAAAGATTTAGCTGAGATTTAACCACTACAATTATATTTATCATTCCATAATATGTTGCCCCAAGAAACACATGTGCTTTTCTGCAGAGGCTTTGCTAGGGGGGGTGGCTAAGGGGGCTATAGCCCCTGAACTTTTGGTTGTAGCCCCGGATAGAATCTCAGGAGCTACAGCCAAAAGGATAGCTAGATCCCAGTCCCAAACGTTCTGACATCAGCGTAGCCCCGGTCTTTTCCAGAACTAGCAACAACCCTGCTTTTCTGGTTATTTTGGAAAATTCATGCTGAAATATGTGTGATTTTGACAGGGTTTATTCAAAACAATTCCCATGGGGGAGAACCCCCTTACTGCCCTGGTCAGGTTCATACTTATACGCTGCGCTTGCTACATTGTATAATTAAATTAATTATATCCCACAAGTTTTCAAACCCACTAGCTACCCCATGTGCATTTGTCAGTCCATCAACCAGCACCAAACGATTGTATAGCTAATGTGACAAACAGTTAGCTCTCCAGCTATTGCTTTAATGCGATTACTCAATCCAGAGCAAGTCTTTGGCTGTCCCGCCCAAAGGCTTTTCTTTGTCTTGTACAACCTCATAAAGTATTACCTAACACTATTGGATGAATGTACACACTTTGGAATGGCAGTATAGCTACATGATATCAGTAATTGCAAATTAGTATGAGCAGAATAGTACGCAATATTAACACTCAAAAGCATGACACAGCACAAGCATTCATTTGATATTGTTATGTGAGGTCCAAACATGCCATAACATGGGTTTTAGGCCTGGATCATTTACAAACCTAGCAGCGCCTCTGCTCTTTAATAACTGAGGCCCTCTTGAGATGCTGGGTGTGTTTGATGCTTTAAATAGTCCCGCACAATGCAAAGCATCACAAAATTCCAGTAAGTGCATTTTGTGGTGGTTAGTGGTCTCCCTGTCCTTTCTTCGAAGACCTCGTTCATAGAGAAACTAGGTAAGCTCAGCTACATTTATAGAGATAATTTCATTACCTGAATAATTCTTACTTTTGTCTCCATAAATGGAGGGTGTGAGTCTGGCTATAAACTCAGGAGTAAAGGAAAAGGGGGTAAGACCCTGAATAATGCAATGGACAGTTTCATCTCATGATGATGATTTAACATCAGTAACTGCCTGTGTACCCATTAACATTTTTGCCAATGCAGGAAAGTATAGTGGGATAAGAGGACTGAAATTGGAGTGTGTATATAAACTTGAGCCAAGCACCTGCCCGTAAATAATAACACCATAGTCTGATATTCTATTGGGACTCATTACGATTATAAGCCGTGATCATACTGGCTGGATGGATTATTTTCCGCATAAAAAACTATATTCTGTGAAAGTTCCATGGTTAAGTTTACTTGCTTCCAATATCCTACCCTTAGCAGTGATTTAACTATTCTGTCTTATGGCATTTAAAAAATATATATATACACAGATTGTATCTGCCTCGGCAGAGCCTCTGCAGCTTTAAGCATCCGGAAATGTTCTTAGGCACCCAGGTCCCCCCACAGTGCTGGTGATTTCTATAAATACTATGCAATAATGGTATCCAGGACAAATGACTGATTATGAATGCTCCAGATCTTGCTCCTCATTCAAATAGAATTCTGGCTGAGACTTATTTTATGCTGAGAAACTTAAAATGACAGGATGTAGATGTGTGTAAACTTAATTTTAGTCAAGGTAGAATGGGCTGAATTATTAAATATTATTAGGTCAACAGAAAGAAGATACTAGCATTGTGGGTATTTGTCCTTCACAAGGCCAGGTTGTTGTTCAAGGAACTGAGAACTTGGGGAAACAAACATTCATGATGCAAACACTAATTTCTTTCATTCTACTCAGGAACTGGAACCTGCTTTGACAGTACAATAAAAAATTACAAAAAAATCCACAAACATAAAAAGAGGCTCCAGAAAATATTAACAACGGTTCCAGGACATTTTGGGTGTATTAAAATCAAGATTCAAGATTTTTTATTGATATAATTATAGCCAATATTGGCTTTGTATAACATTTTACACATTACATCCTTTCACATCACAAATTTAAAATCCAAAATAGCATTTATATCACAGCTAACAATGGAACCTAGAAATACTATGCAAGACATTTAAAAATCTCAACAATTTTCAGATAAAATGAGACTATAAAATATATCAAATTGATATCATTACCTTTAAGGAAAGTCTCCCATAGACCATCTACAGTATTCATGTGAATTTTATTACTGGAAGATTTAAAATATTTAAAACAAAGGAATTTCAAGCTTTCACAATCGATAATAAGATGTTGGAGAGATTCCAGCACATTAATGCCTTATAAGTGGCAAAAGCGTCTATCGCGACTGAGGTCCATCCATGCACCCTTAGTCTCTAGCACATCTGAGACGTTAAATTTCATTAAACGATACGTGCGAAAAGTTCTCACGCTGGGATAAGCCTCGGGATATTCTGGTGTATGCCTATGCATGGCCCTCATATTACAATACGCTTGACTGTTAGTCTTGGCTGTTAGCACATTCATATGTATCTCGTGACCATAGATTCTTAGGGCTGCCTTTAACTCAAATTTCAGGCTAAGCTTCATAAGAGGGTTTGAATATGCTTCTGTCCATTGCTTATAAAGGAGTTGCAAAGTACGAGCCAAACCATGAAGCTGCCTTTCGTCTATGCTCAAGAGTGCTTGGACATGGGGGGCGTGGCCAGCGAGCGAGCGATGAAGACGTGACTCATCAGCGCTTCCGCGGCCACCTGAAAAATCCTGTAATATCCTGCGTTACGAAAAGGTGAAATCGCTAAAAAACAATAAATCTGGGCAGCGGAACATTATAGCAGCACCTAGCCGTGAAAAGGGCCGGATACACGCCGGAAAACGCAAGATATCGGCATTGGAAACTGTAAGAACCTATTGTGCGGCCCCAACCAAGATGGCCGCCTCTGAGTCGCGATGAACTAAAACGAAGACAAATGTGGGCAGCTGCGAATCCCAACCGCCGGAGCAGATGCGGTGCTAAATACCCTCAGAGCAACCGGGCGATATTCAAACCACAGACTCCGCACAGCGGTGGACCATATCCTGTTGCCGTTGCCGAGGGCGGGTGGACTTCCCCTCCTGCCCCCGGCACATGATGGCGGAATTGACCTGTATAACAATGCCACTCCTGGGCAGAGGCACCTCGAAGCACCTTTCGGCGCTAGGGCGAGTGGAGACCGAGATATCTACTCCGAGACACCGCGGAAAGCATCGCCCGGCCCAGTCAAGAGGACCAAACCAGAAAGGCGGGAACAAACGTGAAGGGCCTGTGATCCCCCCCCCGACCACCGATATCCCACGCCACCTGGCAACCCGCTGAGGCAACCTACCACACTCCTGTTGCAGTGCAGTCGCCTGGGGAGGAAATAATCGAGAACTTTGTGAAATACTCAATGGAACCATCTTTGCGATGCGAGGGGAGAATTGAGCAGGCGAGTTGGCCCTCCATGATACGGAAGTACATACGAACGACGTACATCAAGCTACTAAGGAGGCAAGATAAACCTCACCAAAAACGAGGTGATACCCCGAACAACTCATCTGTGAACAGAACCATACTGCACCTCAGGGAGACCACTACCGCTCAAGACTCTTGAGACTACAACACTGTAAACGAGCTACAAGATCATGGTAGAGGCCCGAGATAAGGCACAGAAAAACAGCTCCTCGAGACAGGCAATAAACGACCCATGCAAAGCAACACCATGGGCAAGGAAAGGAATAAGAAAACCTCGACCCAATGCACCATGGACCAATACGCCACGAGCACAACTACGGCACTAAGCACCGAGGACTCGAGAGTAACCCCCTCCTCGCCAAAGGAACCAGAGGAACCACTCTCATTAAAGGACGTGATGGCTGCCATTGAAAACTTGCGCGCCTCGGTGGAGCAGAAGATGGACACCATCTCCACAGAAGTCTCCTTCCTCCACCACGACCTCCAGAAACTCTCATCCCGGACCGGGGAAACGGAACAACGAATCTCCGGAGTGGAGGATGACCTGAGCGGGGTACACCAACAACTCGCGCAAACGTTGAACCGACTGAAACCCCTGGAGGCCCGAGTTGACGAGGGCGAGGGAAGGTCCCGCCGCAACAACATTTGAATCCTGGGACTACCGGAGCGTGCGGAGGGACCCAGCGTGGAGCTTTTCTTGGAGGAATTGCTGGCGGATCTCTTTGCACCAAAGACCTTCTCAAAATTCTTCTCGGTGGAGCGTGCACACTGCATGCCCACGGGATGCCCTAACCCTGGGGCTCCCCCGATAACAATCATCGCGAAACTGCTTAATTACCGCGACAGAGACGCCATCCTACAAATGGCCCGTACCAAAGGGTCAATGACATATAACTGAGCCAGAATTGCCTTTTTTCCAGATTACACCCGTGAGGTCCAACGGGCCAGGCAATCCTTTGAACACCTAAAAAGGAAACTACGCTCCATGAACGTGAAATACGGACTGCTGTTCCCAGTCCAACTGAAAATCCTGCATGAGGGCAAAACTCTCCACTTTACTGACCCGCAGGAGGCCTGGAGATGGGCAGAAACTCACATTGGGGGGGACTGGACTGGACCGAATCAAAATTACAGAAGTAGATCAAGACCCTGACCACAGAGAGAAAGACCTGCACAGCAACCCAGACCGGAGGTCCTAATCGAACCAGACGGAGACCCTAATGACTAACGGGCATTTAAGGAAAAAGAGGTGCAGCGACCGGACACTGGAACGGGCTGATACACTGCGTACTCAATGCCCGGCCACTTCTTCCGGCAATAACCTGCAAGGGACACTCCTCCGGGGGTGTCATCGAAGGCAGGCTACCCTCGTCCACCTGCAACGGATCACATGAACCGCAAGCAGTCTCAAGTAACACACCATGCCACCGGCGGCCGCCATGCCCCCGACTTTGGACTTGAGACACCAGACCCACACGGGTATAGTAAGTCCGAGGGGTGGTGTGAACAATTCATGTTAAGTTAACCTGGCGACATAGTTTTTAAGCGCCAGTAGAGTTTGGGCGACAGATAGTTCATGTTGGGGAGGAGTATGGGGAGAGGGGAAGGGAAGTTGTATTTTGTTTATTTTTTTCCGGGGAATCACACCAGGCAAACGTCCATAGCGAATTCACCAAACACACAGTGCTCGCCACCCACGCCCCCACCAAATGCGATCACAATGTTTCTACGATCATACATACCACGCACCCGCAGAGCACAACACTATAAACCCCTAGACTGTAATGACCACACAACACCATAGCGACCCCGATTGCCAAAACACACTAGCCTCATCGATGCCTAGTGAACGCCATAGGTCTCTTAAGTTCCTCACTTGGAATGTGAATGGTATGGGCACAAGTATAAAACGCTGACTGATCCTGCAATTTCTTAACAGACGCTCCCGTGAAGTAGCTCTTCTAACTGAGACCCACTTAGCGGGCTCAAACTGCCAGTTCTTCCGCAGATCCAACTATCGAGCGGTGTACCACGCAGGGTATACAATGGGCTCCCGAGGGGTCCTGATCCTCCTACATAAGCAACTCCCTTTTGAATTATCTACTGTGTTGCAGGACCCCAGTAGCCATTTTGTGATGATTCAAGGTACACTCTGGGGGGAGACAATGGCTATCCTAGCGATATATTCCCCACCGGGGTTGGGGGAGGCTCTCCTGAGGGAGGTGACGGCCCTGATGGTGCAACAACAGGCGGTGGTGTGGATCCTGGGAGGGGATTTTAATGATGTTATGTGTAACACACTCGACCGTACCCATATCCACAACCGAAACCCACGCCGGCCCACGGGTCTAGCGACCTTTGCGCCGGTGCTTGGTCTGAGCGATGTGTGGAGAGAACTACACCCCACGGACTGGGGATTCTCCTTCCACTCGAACACACGCATCCCTATCCAGGTTAGATTACTTTTTCCTCCCAACCCCCGAAGCATATAGGGTAAAGGCGGCAGAGCTCCTCCCCCGTTGCATATCAGATCACTCTCCGTTGGAGGTGACGCTCCACATGGAGCGTCCCCTACCACCCAAAACATGGAGATTAAACAGCTACTACCTGGGCCTCCCTGAATTCGTGGAACATATCACTGTAAAGTCAGATGAATTCTTCAAAATTAACACGGGCTCGGTGGAGGACCCAGTGACACTTTGGGAAGCACAAAAGGCAGTACTTAGAGGGGAAATGACGGCCTGGATATGCAACAAAAGAAGAGAACATCATAGAAAAGTAACTGAGGCGGAGACTGAGGTAGAAAAATGCGAAACCAGTTACATCGCCGACGCTACCCCAGAAACACACCGCTCCCTGTTAAAGGCCAGAGCCACCCTGTATAACACAGCACTGGATAACGCTAGACAGGCACACAGGGAGTCAAAAACCAGAATTTATGAACAGGGAGATAAAGCGGGTAAACTATTGGCATGGCTGGAGCGACGGGAGGAAGGGCACAGACATGTTAGATTAATTACGGACAGCCCAAATGGACCGGCCCAAACAGATCCAGAGATAGCGGAGGCGTTTGCCAACTTTTATGCCTCGTTCTACACCGCCCCAACGGCCCCCACAGACTCATCCCTCCTGGAAGAGATCATGCTCCCGCAGTTGTCGGAACCCCAAAGAGCACACGTAGATAGGGAAATAGACAAAGCCGAGATTGCGGAGGCCATGACCCAACTACAATCGTGGAAAACACCAGGCCCAAATGGCTTCCCGGCCGAGACCTGGAAGAAGTTTGGCACCAACAAGATGGCGGCCCCCCTTCGTGACCTGTTCCTAGCCACCAGAACGCAGGGCGACCTTCCCCCAGACCTACGAACCGCCAATATCGTGGTCATTCCCAAACAAGGAAAACCTCCCGACCAATGTAAGTCGTATAGACCGATATCACTCATTAACAGCAAAACTAAAATCCTGGCCAAAATATTGACAACAGGCTCCAAACGGTCATATCGGCACTGGTCCATCAAGATCAATGCGGCTTCATGCCGCAAAGATCGACCAGAATGAACCTACGTCGTTTACACCTGCTCCTGGAAGGGGCCCCAACCCTTAATACACCACTTGTGTTACTTGCAATTGATTTTGAGAAAGCGTTCGATTTAGTGGTATGGGCAAGTCTCTGGACAATAATGCGGCATATGGGCATAGGCGAAACCTTTCTCAGCTGGGTTCAACTTCTATACGAGGCCCCCTTGGCCGCAGTCAGGGTAAACGGTTGGACCTCTAGAACCTTCCCATTGGGCCGGGGCATTCAGCAGGGCTGCCCACTGTCCTCCCTTCTCTTCGCCCTGGCAATCGAGCCACTAGCCCGATGCCTCCGACAAGTAACTACATGGTCCGGATTCCAATGGCCAAACGGACGTGAGGATAAACTCTCGCTTTATGCAGACGACCTATTGTTGTACTTGAGTAACCCGGACCATGCATGCCCCATCATAGCCCGAATGCTGATGACCTACGGGAATTTCAGTGGCCTCAGGGTAAACTGGGGGAAATTAGTCCTCTTCCCAGTTAAAGGCGACGATCTAGCAATTCCCCGGGACACCCCATGTCGAGTGGAGAGGGAAGGTTTTCGTTACCTGAGCATATGGATCACTGGGACACTATCAAACTATGTGCTGCATAACCTACATCCGCTGGTCGACCGCTTCGATGGTGACGTACAGCACTGGATGCTCCTGCCACTAACACTCATGGGGAGAGCGGCCCTCTTTAAGATGATGGCACTTCCACGTTTCCTCTACGTCCTGCAGAACGCCCCGTTAGCCATACCAAATTCTGAGTTCACCGGGTAGGGGGCCTCTTAAGGAAACTAATATGGAAGGGTGGGCAGCCACGCTGCAGCACTCTGTTTGGGAGGGGGCCATGGGAGTCCCTCATCTCAGATCCTACTACTGGGCCAGTCAATTAAATATAGTCAATGACCTCCTCCCTGGGGATCCAGCAATCCCACACATCAGAGCGGAATTACCTATTACCCAGGACACCCCACCAATCCGAATAATATACCAAAGCCTACCCAGACCCCCCGCACAAACTACTTCATCCCATATCACGATTGTCTGGAGGCAGGCCCATAGGCACATAGCTTGGGAGAACAGGATCACCACGGCACAACCACTATGGGGTAATCATAGGCTGGCGTAGGTTAAAAAACTGAGCACATGGACCCGGTGGGTGAGGGCCGGGATAACAAAAGTGGGAGATGTTATCGCGGATGGCGCCATCCTCCCGTTTGAAATGCTCCAACAAAAATTTGGGATCCCTGCAGTGGAACAATATCACTACACACAACTAACACATGCTCTCAGGAGTTACAGGCAAGAACTTGCCGACGCACCAGATTATACACCCTTGGAACGTAACCTGCTAACAAAACATATCCCCACTAATGTAACGACTATACTGTATAAGGCCATCAATGCATTTGCTACTCCAGAACTGACCAGCCTCAAAACTAGATGGGAGCGGGATGTTGAGGATATTGACCCTGAGGACTGGATTCAGGTCCTCATGCACCCTCGTGAAATTGCAATAGACTCCAGAATATGACTGGTACAGCTCAAGATACTCCACAGGGTATACTACCCCCGTGTGGCCCTTTTTTTGGTTGGGGAAGGGCAGCAGATCCCAATTGCCTGAGATGCCGGGGGGAGGAGGGCACTTTTTTTCATCTCCTCTGGGAATGCCCTAAAATCAGAGACTTCTGGACACAGTGCTCACAAGTACTTACAAGAACTCTGAACCGTACAATAACACTAGAACTCGCAATAATGCTACTGGGCGCTCCGGATGAAAGTACTTCGAACAAATGGGAGGGTATTTTTCTCTCCACGGCAATGGGCCTGATAAAGCGGGACATAGCACAGAAATGGGGGGCCTCGGAATGCCCAACAGTCGACCAATGGGTCAATGAAATGGACATCTGCGCGACAAAAGAACACAGAATATACACGGCACGGGGGTGCCCTGCAAAAGCTACAAAAATCTGGGGAAAGTGGGAAGAACGTGAAACCTGAGAACTATTGGTGGGCAACGGCGGAAGCACTGGGGTCCTATCTGGAAAATTACAGGCGATATACTACTGGAGGTGATGCATGGAGTGACAAACATGAACAGACCAAGGAATCAACCCGGGATGGGGAGTGGAGGGGGGGAGGGGGGTAAACTGTTGATATGTTGTATGAATGTGTTTAAATCACCAATAAAATATGTTTATTAAAAAAAGAGTGCTTGGACATAGGGTGCTAGTTTGGTCTCAGTTTGAAGAGTGCATAAATCATGGAATAGCAGTACTGATTGACATATATGTGCTTCCTTTACACTTGTTAATTCCAATTCTAAGTACATATATTCAATGGAGACACTCTGTGCGAGTCGCAATAACTTGTGTAACATTTTAGCCTCAAAGGCTACTAGATGTTTACCATACTTATGTCCCCAGATTTTGACAGCATACATTAAGATAGCTCTCACTTTGGCTGTGAACAATGTCAGTATTGCAGAGATGGAGTAGCCTACATTTTTTCGAATTAATACACTCAAAGCATTATTTGCCAGCATAAAGCGATCTTTTACATTTGGCCAATGTGCTTCCCAGCTCAATCCTTCGTCAATTGTAATACCGAGGTATTTGTAGGTTGTTACCTGTTCTAACATAATATTATTTATATTCCACACATACTTCTTTGGGACTTTGTTTACTGCAAAAACCATAATTTTACTTTTCGAGATGTTAATGCCTAGCCCATTATCTCTGGAGTATGAGGCTTATGTATCTAACATATTTTGCAACCCTTTTGGTGTATAGTCTAAAATCAACAGGTCATCGGCATATGCCAACCATCCCATGATAACTGAACTTATTTTAATGGGATATGCAAATGTGTTGTAAAATGCTTCCTGCAAAAAATCAACTTTGGCCCAGCAGGAGGAACCTGAGGCATTTTGCCTAGGCAAAGTACTCAAGAAGAAAACAAAGAAAGTGGGCCCCAAAAGCAAAGGGCAAATAAAAGAATCCAGTAAAAACATTTGCCACCTCTTTCGCAATCTAGACAGGTGCAGGATTTGTGACAGCTGTTAGCACATACACCACTTTGTGGTAAAAATATCTGCTGGGGCAGATAACATTACGCCAGTTAACCTAATGATTGTACAACTTCTGTTGACAACTTCTGACTATAATTTATTGTTGGAACTAGAGGCCATTGTTCCTAAGAACAATCCAAAACCATTAAATCATCAGTGGATATTAGAGCTTTTTAAATTGATTCCCAAACTGCAAGTGATTTTGTCATCTGGCATTGATCAAATTTGAGGATAATCTATTTAATGTTATTGTCAGAAATTGAGCCATGTTTTAAATTGGGGAATTAAATGAAATGAAATGATATTTTATTTATATTGTGCTCATACACAAGTGTTTCAGATCGTGAATGACATATTCTCCATTAAAGGCAAGGAAACATCTGATAACTGGAGCCCTGTGTTGGGTCCTTGGGACCCTGCAACAAATAGCAGCCTTGCGTTAACTAAAGATTTGGTGGTTTAGCGCTGTGAACTAACAATGGGCAAAAGAACAGCAACCATTTACCAACACAAAACTTTAAATGAAGACATCCCACAGGATGACCGGTCAAAGTTGCATGGGGCACTATTGGGTCTACAGCAATTTAGTCCAAGAGATTGATGCTATCCTGATAATTTGGATGAATACAATTGTTTATAATTTCAATAACTATGTCTCCTGGAATATCGCTGATAAATGGTTTTACAATGCTGTTCAAACAAGCTGCAAAGGACTCTGGGGTCTTCCGGCTGGGGGCCTTCTGTGTGCCTTCAAAAATTATTTAAGGTTACAAATTGATCCACATGAGGTTACCTCAAACGGCCTAGTGTGGGTGAAATGTAGGTGTACTAAGGTGAAGACAATCAAAAAATTGCTAATTCTGAAAGTTTGCAACAATCCTGCATCTCAAGTCAACATAGTATTGATGAATGAGACTGACAAATTGTTAGTTAAATAGTATGCAGAAATGACTTCTTGAGATGAGTTGTTTGCAGGGGATTTTATTTGCAAATATTAGCACACACCTCGCATCAAATCTATTGTGTAGGCCAATCTAGATCTTTATAACCTTCGGTTAATTAAGACTGATAGGAGAGGGAGAACATGGGCTGAGTTTCTATCTGTATGAGGTTTGTGTTTTATATATTTATGGTTACGTTGCTGTTTCCATAGGAAGAGCACTTTTTGGGTGGCTTATAACTTCGCTCTCCCTGGACGGATCCTCACCAAACTTTTGTATTTGGGTCACTCTGAATTTTTTTGCAAAGTTTGGTGAGGATTCGTCCAGGGGGGGGCAAAGTTATAGGGGGGGTCCCAAAACTTTTTTTTTCCCCATAGACTGAATGGGAAAAAATATTTGCTCGCGCCTACAGCCCAAACCGCTGGACAGATTTCCACCAAATTTGGACCAGGAGCAGCGGCTTGGTCCCGAAAGCGTGCTTTGCAAATTTGGTGAAAATCCGTCCAGTAGTTTTTTTTAAAATGACCAAAAAGTAGGTACAAAAAAATTAGTGATATCTGTGTTCGGTTTGCGGACACACTTCCCTGTTCGCTCCGCGGACAGTGTCCTGATTGGCCAATCGTCTTGCGTGATGTTCGCGGACATGCAACGTGTTCGCTGATTAGACGCGTGGAGCGTGGAGCGTGAAGCGCGTCAGATTTTTCGGTAGCACCCGCCATCTTGGATTTGCGGACGCCCGCGGACAGCGCAGTGAAACTTTGTTCAAAATGTGTATTTAGTAGAGTGTGTTGGTGTGTAGGAGTGTTTGGGGAGGGTGGGAGTGTATGAGATAGGATGAAAGTTGTGTTTTTTATGTGTTAGACGTTCTTTTTGTGTTCGATTTGTTTGCAGACATCACGGGTGTTCTGAAATGTTCTAAATAAACTGACTGGGGGTGTTCTAAGGACTCAATATGTGTCTGTTTTGTTCGCAAGCAAAGTGAAACTGTTATAACAACACTCGCGGTGTCCGGGGAGTGTTCGTAGGGGGTGTCCTGAGGACGCTGTCCGTATTGTTCTCTGTCAAGTTGAATGTGTTCTAAGAACACCCGCGGTGTCCTGAAATGTTCGCAAATAAACAAAATGGGGGTGTTCTGAAGACGTTTTTGAGAACACTCCCGGTGTCCTGAAATGTTCGTAGGGGGTGTCCTGAGGACGCTGTCCGTACTGTTCTCTGTCAAGTTGAATGTGTTCTAAGAACACCCGTGGTGTCCTGAAATGTTCGCAAATAAACAAAATGGGGGTGTTCTGAAGTCGCTTCTAAGAACACTCGCAGTGTCCGGGGAGTGTTCGTAGGGGGTGTCCTGAGGACGCTGTCCGTATTGTTCTCTGTCAAGTTGAATGTGTCCTAAGAACACTTGCGGTGTCCTGAAATGTTCGCAAATAAACAAAATGGGGGTGTTCTGAAGACGCTTCTAAGAACACTTGCGGTTTCCGGGGAGTGTTCGTAGGGGGTGTCCTGAGGACGCTGTCCGTATTGTTCTCTGTCAAGTTGAATGTGTCCTAGGAACATTCGCGGTGTCCTGAAATGTTCGCAAATAAACAAGATGGTGGTGTTCTGAAGACGCTTCTAAGAACACTCCCGGTGTCCTGGAATGTTCGTAGGGGGTGTCCTGAGGACGCTGTCCGTATTGGTCTCTGTCAAGTTGAATGTGTCCTAAGAACACTCGCGGTGTCCTGAAATGTTCGCAAATAAACAAGATGGTGGTGTTCTGAAGACGCTTCTAAGAACACTTGCGGTGTCCGGGGAGTGTTCGTAGGGGGTGTCCTGAGGACGCTGTCCGTATTGTTCTCTGTCAAGTTGAATGTGTCCTAAGAACACTCGCGGTGTCCTGAAATGTTCACAAATAAACAAGATGGTGGTGTTCTGAAGAAGCTTCTAAGAACACTCCCGGTGTCCTGGAATGTTCGTAGGGGGTGTCCTGAGGACGCTGTCCGTATTGTTCTCTGTCAAGTTGAATGTGTCCTAAGAACGCTCGCGGTGTCCTGAAATGTTCGCAAATAAACAAGATGGTGGTGTTCTGAAGACGCTTCTAAGAACACTCGCGGTGTCCGGGGAGTGTTCGTAGGAGGTGTCCTGAGGACGCTGTCCGTATTGTTCTCTGTCAAGTTGAATGCGTCCTAAGAACACTCGCGGTGTCCTGAAATGTTTGCAAATAAACAAGATGGTGGTGTTCTGAAGACGCTTCTAAGAACACTTGCTGTGTCCGGGGAGTGTTCGTAGGGGGTGTCCTGAGGACGCTGTCCGTATTGTTCTCTGTCAAGTTGAATGTGTTCTAAGAACACCCGCGGTGTCCTGAAATGGTCGCAAATAAACAAAATGGGGGTGTTCTGAAGTCGTTTTTGAGAACACTCCCGGTGTCATGGAATGTTCGTTGGGGGTGTCCTTAGGACGCTGTCCGTATTGTTCGTTGTTAAATTGAAAGTTTTCTAAGAACTATCACGTTGTTCTGAAATGTTCGCAAATAAACAAGATGGTGGTGTTCTGAATACGCTTCTAAGAACACTCACGGTGTCCGGGGAGTGTTCGTAGGCGGTGTCCTGAGGACGCTGTCCATATTGTTCTCTGTCAAGTTGAATGTGTCCTAAGAACACTCGCGGTGTCCTGAAATGTTCGCAAATAAACAAGATGGTGGTGTTCTGAAGAAGCTTCTAAGAACACTCCCGGTGTCCTGGAATGTTCATAGGGGGTGTCCTGAAGACGCTGTCCGTATTGTTCTCTGTCAAGTTGAATGTGTCCTAAGAACACTCGCGGTGTCTTGAAATGTTCGCAAATAAACAAGATGGTGGTGTTCTGAAGACGCTTCTAAGAACACTTGTGGTGTCCAGGGAGTGTTCGTAGGGGGTGTCCTCAGGACGCTGTCCGTATTGTTCTCTGTCAAGTTGAATGTGTCCTAAGAACACCCGCAGTGTCCTGAAATGTTCGCAAATAAACAAGATGGCAGTGTGATGAAGACACTTCTAAGAACACTCGCGGTGTCCGGGGAGTGTTCGTAGGGGGTGTCCTGAGGACGCTGTCCGTATTGTTCTCTGTCAAGTTGAATGTGTCCTAAGAACACTCGCGGTGTCCTGAAATGTTCGCAAATAAACAAGATGGTGGTGTTCTGAAGAAGCTTTTAAGAACACTCCCGGTGTCCTGGAATGTTTGTAGGGGGTGTCCTGAGGACGCTGTCCGTATTGTTCTCTGTCAAGTTGAATGTGTCCTAAGAACACACGCGGTGTCCTGAAATGTTCGCAAATAAACAAGATGGTGGTGTTCTGAAGACGCTTCTAAGAACACTTGCGGTGTCCGGGGAGTGTTCGTAGGGGGTGTCCTGAGGACGCTGTCCGTATTGTTCTCTGTCAAGTTGAATGTGTTCTAAGAACACCCGCGGTGTCCTGAAATGTTCGCAAATAAACAAAACGGGGGTGTTCTGAAGTCGTTTTTGAGAACACTCCCGGTGTCCTGGAATGTTCTTTGGGGGTGTCCTTAGGACGCTGTCCGTATTGTTCGTTGTTAAGTTGAAAGTGTTCTAAGAACTATCGCGTTGTTCTGAAATTTTCGTAGGGGGTGTCCTGAAAACAGTGTCCGTTTTGTTCGCTGGCAAGTTCAAAGTGTTCTAAGAACACTCACATTGTTTGCAGACATTAAAAGTTTCCCATAGATCATAGTTGAAATGTTTGACTCTATGGATGTGATATGCTGCGGTGGTGAGTCTTGGGTGCATGGCCATTTGGCCATGCACCCAAGACTCTATGCCCTGGCAACAACCACTGCAGCATATCACATTCATATTTGCTTATAACTTTGGGTAAAAAACAAATGTTTGGTTCTCTGTTAAGTTGAATGTGCCCTAAGAACACTTGCGGTGTCCTGAAATGTTCGCAAATAAACAAGATGGTGGTGTTCTGAAGACGCTTCTAAGAACACTCGCGGTGTCCGGGGAGTGTTCGTAGGGGGTGTCCTGAGGACGCTGTCCGTATTGTTCTCTGTCAAGTTGAATGTGTCCTAAGAACACTCGCGGTGTCCTGAAATGTTCGCAAATAAACAAGATGGTGGTGTTCTGAAGAAGCTTCTCAGAACACTCCCGGTGTCCTGGAATGTTCATAGGGGGAGTCTTGAGGACGCTGTCCGTATTGTTCTCTGTCAAGTTGAATGTGTCCTAAGAACACTCGCGGTGTCCTGAAATGTTCGCAAATAAACAAGATGGTGGTGTTCTGAAGACGCTTCTAAGAACACTCGCTGTGTCCGGGGAGTGTTCGTAGGGGGTGTCCTGAGGACGCTGTCCGTATTGTTCTCTGTCAAGTTGAATGTGTTCTAAGAACACCTGCGGTGTCCTGAAATGTTAGCAAATAAACAAAATGGGGGTGTTCTGAAGACATTTTTGAGAACACTCCCGGTGTCCTGGAATGTTTGTAGGGGGTGTCCTTAGGACGCTGTCCGTATTGTTCGTTGTTAAGTTGAAAGTGTTCTAAGAACTATCACGTTGTTCTGAAATGTTCGTAGGGGGTGTCCTGAAAACGGTATCCGTATTGTTCGCTGGCAAGTTCAAAGTGTTCTAAGAACACTCACATTGTTCGCGGACATTAAAAGTTTCCCATAGATCATAGTTCAAATGTTTGACTCTATGGATGTGATATGCTGCGGTGGTTGTTGCCAGGACATACAGTCTTGGGTGCATGGCCATTTGGCCATGCACCCAAGACTGTATGCCCTGGCAACAACCACCGCAGTATATCACATTCATATTTGCTTATAACTTTGGGTGAAAAACAAATGTATAAGGAACAAAGGTATTAGATACTATGGATGTGATATGCTGCTATGGTTGTCCTTATTATTGTATACTTACTGTTTGGTCTAGTAATGGGAGTCCATGTTTTTCTTCTTCATTTCTGTGATAAAAGAAAATAGCATGTTGGTATTAGTATTTTGTAATGACTTATTTCATTGTATTATTTCATTGTATAAGCAATATACTTTTATTTTTTTTCGACCCTCATATTTAGTACAGTACAAATCAGAGTAGTGTGCAATTTGCTCAGTTTCTGTATTTGTTGCTAAAATCATTGGGTCTGTGGGAGAAAAAAAAATCCATGTTGGATTAAAAAAAAAACTTTTTTCTGTTATGCTACAGTTTATTTGTTTGTTTGTTTTCAGTGTTCACTTCATGTTTCTGGCTAATGCTTTATATTTTGCTTTGTTGTATTTTTTTTGGAGCAGTAACATATTCTTCATTTGTTTTGATATTATAACATTTTGGAGCAGTTAGATACCAATTGGCATATTCTAACTGTCTATTTTTTTAATATATTTTAGTGGTTTTGATTTATCTATTTGGATATTGTTAAATTTTGGGACAGTTAGATACCAATTGGCGTATTCTAACTGTATATTTTTTGGCCTAATTCAGTGGTATTCATTTATCTGATTAGTTGTTGTAGAATCTTTGAGCTGTTAGATAGCTTTTGGAGTATTCTAACAGTTTATATTCTTTTAACACAAATTTACTTCAAGGTTTAACTACAGTTTATTTATCAAATTTTGGTTTTAAGAACATCAAATAAGCGTTTGTAAGATTTGCTGGTAATCTTTGCTTTAGAGTAATGGTACTATCATTACATTCAAACCATCCACATTTCTTTTTTATATATGCCGTGTAGTGCCCTGAATTGGTTGTGGCTCATGCGTGGTAGATTATACCTATTGTTGTGAAGGTTTTCTTACCAAGTGATATTTGACTATGTATGAATCCAGTCAGCTTGCAGTTGTTTTTGATACCATCTGCATTGTGACGTAGAAGCATTAGTATTGCGTATTTACTATGTGTTTGTGAGGTAATTATTTTGGAAGCCAATTTATCTTCTTGTGGTATATTCCATTTCAGAACATATTGTATTTAAATGAATGGTTAGTGTGTTACATATATGGGTTACATTTCTTATGTATTACTATATATAATGTGTTTGTGTGCTGCTTTTTGAATTTGTTAAATGTTCCTATATTATGATATAACAATCAAACATACCCCACCACCCCCACACACAGTTTTTAGGTAGTGGTACTGTTCTCCGAACATGTCCGCGAACATTAAATAAGTTCGCGGACATCAAGTTCATAAGAAGAAAATCTAGTCAGTTCCATATGACATGTATATAAAGTCAAAGTCATTATTGTTAAGTTGTGCTACTAAAAAACTATGAAATTCAGTGAAAAAACTTTCTTAAAGTGACGTTATGGTTAAGTTGCGCTACTAAAAACCTATGAAATTCAGTGAAAAAAACTTTGTTAAAGGGACGTTATGGTTAAGTTGTGCTACTAAAAACCTATGAAATTCAGTGAAAAAACTTTGTTAAAGGGACGTTATGGTTCCAAGTAAAACCGAAAAAACCCTTGAAATTCGCCAGTTATGGTAAGCTAAGCAACCATAACTCGCGCCACCACCGTGCACTGCTAAGACTAACACCCAGGACATCAAAGATGACATCACAAATGTCATTGATGACATCACTGATGACATCACATGTGTATGTACTTCTCATGAAATATGTGTAGAAGGGATTCTTATTATGTTGCGAAAAAAGTGTCAAGAATCATTGCAAGAAATATACCCTAATAAGTGCATTGAACGATGCATTGATATAAATAGCATCCTATTATGGGGTTCTATCTAGTATACTAAGCTACTCATACAGAAACATAACATTGTGTGCAGTGTACAAGATGAAGGTATGATATTCGTAATGTTAATATGTTGAATAATGAAATGATAATTGTTTTCTTAATAGATTTTTGTGTACTGTGAAATATGTAATAAGTAGCTAATAAAACCCATGTATTACATACTTGCATTACTATAGACAAAACACAAAGACACAAGAACACATACCAATATGGGTATATACAGGGAAAGTGAAGTTAGCAAAAAAGCACAAGTAGTAGCAGAAACAATTAATAACTTAACTGATTAGTTTCATGCAAATAAATGATTGCTCTGTTTCAAAGCTGCTATTTACCCTATGTATATGTATCACTTGATGTGATTGGACCCTAAGGAAAGTAGTGTGAGTACAATGTATACAAATATGACCATATACAGGGAAAGTACAGCCATAAAAAAAACAGAACTATCAGAAAGTGCTCATAAGTCTAGTGATTATCTTTATGCACAAAAAGGATTGCTGTCTTTCAAGCTTGTGTTTTCCCATATGTATATGTTTCATATGATGTCACTGTACTCTAAGGGAATTACTGTAAGAACCTACTAGAAGGATATGTCTACAAATAAAATAAAATTCTTAGTTTCTGACTGTTACTGAAGAAAACCATGTGGCCTAGATATGTCAGCAAAAGAAAAAATAGTGAGCCAGACATGTGATGTCATCAGTGATGTCATCAATGACATTTGTGATGTCATCTTTGATGTCCTGGGTGTTAGTCTTAGCAGTGCACTGTGGTGGCGCGAGTTATGGTTGCTTAGCTTACCATAACTGGCGAATTTCAAGGGTTTTTCGGTTTTACTTGGAA